>NC_139251.1:61616746-62121746 GCF_977018435.1 Lepisma saccharinum | reverse complement strand
TTATTATCATTTGCAGCTCTTCTAAATGTAATTCTTAACCCGCCCTTCCACATAATATCTTTGTAATCCGAGAAGAATCCTGGCAATAGGCGCATCGGGAACAGCACTGTGTGGCTCTTGGTTAATATTTTATCACCAGCCTCAAATCCACCTATTTTGTAGTAAGAAGCCTCGGTTTTGGATAATTTTAGTGTAGCCAAAGCTGTGGAGGTAATGCCGGGATAATCCACTCTGTTTATAACAACGCCATGCTTTCTGATCTCAATTTCAGAGAACAGATGCGGCACAAAATTGTCTACCAATCTTATATTTGAATTTGCCGGATAATCTGTTCCATCGAGCTTTACAACATCAAATTTGATGTATAGATCTGCTCTGTGGGGGTGTATAAAGCCATCCCCTACATCAAGATCAACCTCAATCTCTGTGTTGGGTTGATTTAAATTTGCAAATGTCCTCCTGTTTGGGGGGAATGATTGTAGCTCATAACTCTCAATATTTTCCATTGTATGTATTTTTATTTAAATATTAATCTCTATGATTGCAGTTGTTGTGGCTCCAGCAAAATCAACTAATTCTTCTTTTTCATTAGTGACCATCAATTCAATATTATCTATTCTATTATGAGATACAGGAAAATATAATGTTGGGGATGGAGTGTAGATGATGGGCTCCATAAATTCAGAGTTAGGTTTGAATGTTGCAATGATGCCAGTTTGTTTGTGAGTGCCTATGCCATTTGATTTGGTGATCATACCCTCGGCCACATTACAGTGAATATTCAGAGTCTCTATGGCTAAGAATTTAGGTATATTCATAGCAGTGTGTTTGATGGCTGGTTCAAGTTTTGTGTTGTTCTCAAAGCCTAACAGCTCTCCTATAGTACCCAGATCCACTGTTTCTGTAGCAGATACAATCTCTACTCTGTGAGTGACAGAATTTTGACTTAACACTACACCTCTGGGTAATTGAGCATTTAGAGTGGACAGATTATATTGCCCTGGAGTGATGACAATTTTTTGATCCCCTACTGCAATTTTGTTGTTGTGGTGTGTAATATTAGGGATCAAGTACATGCCATAAAATGCTCTGAGAGCTATTGTTTTGGGATACACTATGTCATCATGCAATTTGAGTTTCAATATTGAATTTTGGCTGGTGAGATGGAATACCCCCATGATGTTTCAGATACCACAAGGCCTTTTGAAAATTTTCAATTGATGGTTTATTTATTTGAGACATATATCTGAGAACAGATAAACACAAATGTCCGCAATTAACATCTTTAAAGTTTTGAACACGGGCATTATTGTAATAAAGATTAGCTGATTTTAGATATTGTACTAAATTTTCAGGTGGAACACCTCCAAATGAATCAAACACAAAAGCCTCATTTTTTAAATATTTAAGATAACAGATCCAGTGAGTGCCCTGATTTTTGTACTCATCCAAATTAACAATGCCACACTCTTTGTTGAGTGGTTGTTCTGGTAAAGAATCAGACATGTACACACCTCTAAAATTTTTGATGCCCAGTGGCTTGATTAAAGCTTCAATATCTTGGTTTGTAAGCGGCTCTTGTTTTTTTTAAACTTATTCATGGCTCTCTTAACACCTTTGCCTTTCTTCTCCATGGCCAGGTTATGGCGCTTCTGCTCATCTAATTCTGCCCTATTTTTCTTGGCATCTATTACTGTTTTTGCTATGGCAGCTGATCCCCCAGCCAAGCTCCCAACAGCCCCGAGAGCTGCTAAGATGGCCGGGATGGTAAATATAAACCCACCCACATGTGATTTTTTTCTTGATTGCTGTAATTTTTTTAATTGGGGGGTACTAAGCAACAATTTCATACCATGGCCCTTTGCAAGACAAGAGCTTTTTTTCTTGCGCTGCTTTTTGGTTAAAAGACTGTCAATAGTTTTAAGAGATTTGAGACCTGCATAAGGTATTTGATACATAACACCCTTGGCCTTCATTGTAGGTTTATTATATACATATTCACAAACCCCACCCCAGTTTTTGTTTGGTGCTCATAGCTATGGTGGTTCCCAATGCTGCTATTTTTTCACTCAAAGAAGCATCTTTGCTTACAAATCTACCAAATGCAGCCTCTTCTAATTTCTTGTCTGCAACATGTCTCTTGTCAAGATCAGAATGTGTGTTGTATGCTATGTCATGGTCTCTACAAGCAGCATCTAAAGGATTTACACCAGGATCCCCTCTGTTTAATCTATGATCCAATTTTGTACCGGGACCACAATACTGATAGCCTGGAATGTGTAGTTCAAATGGCAACTTGTTTATAATGTCATTAACCAAGCCCCGACCCTCAGAAATATTCCAAAATTTGGGGGGTAGAGTATTAATAATTTTTATGAGATATCCAATCCCCTTAGGGTCATTCACTATAAAATTAGACAATTTTGTGCTTATCATGTCCATAATTCCAACCTTTTCATTGTAAAAATTGTGGTTCCCAGCATTTTCCTCCCCAGCTATCACCAGCAACCTATCTACAAGTTTCCTGACATCATCAACCCAGACAAATTCTTTAGGCAGGGTGTTGTATTGTTTGATTCCACTGCCAGTCTTGATCTGTGACCATATGGGCTTGATTAAATTATTGTATTTTGCTCCACTGCTCGACTTGACTCTTTTTTGTGTGGGATCATTGTTCTGGTATAGAGCATCTGATTTTATTAATATTTCTTTGTAATACTCATAATCTTGATCTGTATAGCTGCCAGGCCTTTTCCTAGTCATCAGTTCCCACAATCCAGGTGTGCCGGGATACTTAACAAAACCACCTTTTTCTCCGAGACGAGATTCTGAATAAACAATTATATCATCCCCCATAAATGTTACTCTGAAATTGCCAATTCTATGTATGATGCTGCCGTCAAGCTCTGTATCGGCATATAAGCCAAAAACCTCATCTTTGTTGTCTTTAGGTGTGGTTAAATATTTTTGAGCAAGAAGACCCAATTCAATAGGATCCTGAGTAGCTTCAATTCTTCTAGGAGCAAGAGGACTAGGTGTATGAATACTGGAAAGTGGGGTGAATGGATAATCTAATATGTTCCTTGCAGCTACAGGCACAAGCTCTGTGATCAAATTTTGATTTTGCTCTGTAACAGTTTTGATATTCTTACCTAAATTATTAATAGCATCAATTACAGGCTGTTCTGTTTGTTTGTGTTTTTCATAAATTCCCCGGTTCTCTGATTTCCATCCCTTGAATCTTTTTACAAGATAATCTCTTAACTTAAGATCATCAATGATTGGCCTTTTCATGGTTATTTATATACGTCTCAACGTCTAGAAAATCGTTGATTTTACTTCTGTATTTGCCGCTACTGGGTGTTCTTGTCATATCAATTGTGACAAACCCATAACTGTCCTGGTTCCAGCACCTACTGCAAAACTTGGAAAAATCATTGTAGCTCAAGTCCCCACCTACATATTCATCAAGTATGTGTTTGAGGTTGGTATGATCTTGATGAAACACACATATAAAATTGCTGTTGTCCCGGATCAGCTGCTTCGGTATTTTTGAAAAAGTCTGTGCCAGGTAGAAGCAATCAATGTTTTTGTGCCGCCCCTGTGTAAAGAAATTTCTAACCTTGTTTTGATTATCCAGTATAATGTCATCAAACACAACAACAGAATTATCGAGACATTCATGAAGTGGCTTAACATCTGATTCAAAAGTGGCTATATCCAATCCATCATATAGCTTCATCAGCTGCTGATATTTTAATTGTTCCAAGCTCTTAGAGAAGACATACAAGTGCCTGTTTTTCCAGTCTAACCAGTTGGGTGCCAATAAAAAATTATCAACCATTAGTGTAGTTTTACCACAAGCTGATGGCCCAACAATAAGACACCTAATATTATCAGGCAGCAAGTTGCCATTTCTCTTATTCTGTTGTTCAGGTTCTGGCAGCCTTTTTATAACATCCCAGGTGCTCATATTATCACTTTGTCTGCATCGATCCAGCTGTTTTCCGGATGACCCAGCCATTTGACAAATAATTTGTTGCCTTTTCTGCGGATGATTTTTTCTATGAGATATGTGTCAGGCTGCTTAGTTTTGCTGAGCTTGAGAATTTCTCCTCGGTGATCTTTTATTATATATGTGTTAAGGGTCCCGGGTTTAACTTGAACTACTGTAAATAATTCAGTACTCCAGTTTCTTGTAAAGCCTCTTTTGAATAAGTGCTTATATTTGCTGATTCTTACATGATCACCCACCCTGTATTTGGCCCTTCTTGTTGTTGGCTGGTATCTAGGATAATAAACAGTCCTGATCAATTGTTGCTCATCAGATGAAGTTACTTCAGAGGGTTTCATGTTGATTGTGCAATGAACCGAGTTGTTATATTTATGTAGAAGTTCTGGAAGAATATTAATCCATTTATAATTACCTTGAAGTGTAAATTGTTTATACATAAGATTTTTTAGGGTTTTGTTGAATCTCTCTACAATTGAGGCTTTGAGATCACTGTAACTCGAGTAATGTTTTATTGCTTGGCTTTTAATAAATTGTTGAAACACTGAATTATAAAATTCTTTGCCATTATCTGTTTGCAAATAGCGCGGTGATCTTCCTGAATGATTGATGATTGTCCTGATGGCTTCTGTAACACATGCCCCAGTCTTGGATTTGAGTGGCACAGCCCAGGCAAATTTTGAAAATGTATCTATGATAGTGAGTAGATACTTGTAGCCCTTGTTGATTTTGTCTAAGTTTTTCAACTGTCCACTTGCCATTTCAATCAAGTCGCTCTGCCATAAATCATCTATGCCCTTTGTGACTACTGGCAGTCTCTTAAAATTATGCCTGGCTTGTCTGTGTAATTCATCAACAACTAGACATAATATGAGAACAAGAATATTGCAACTATGGGGTGTTCAGCAGCTGAGACTGCAGGATTTTCTAAATATAATTTGTCTCCAATATGTATTTTAAATTCCAAAGTGCCATCATCTTCAGTATAGGCTGTTTCTAATGTATTGGGGTCTGTAAAATCCTCTAACTCTACACTGGTGATTTTCACTTTGTTATCAGCATTTGTTATTGATAAGGTAGGGTAGTGGTGTGCCTGTGGCTGATGCCAATATTTGATCTTGATTGGTCTCAATGTGCCCCCAACAAAAAACTGGTAATAAAATTGTACAGGGGACAGCATATATATTTTGCCACCTGGTGTAAATGGTGAATCATATTCTTTGTTGGGGATGCTGTACAATTCAAGAATTACTGTATGTTTTGGATTCTCGATTATGCCGGTTATTTCTTTTTCTGCTGTAAGCAATCTACTTGTTACAGATTCAAGGTGCTCATTGATGGTCCTAACAACATCATCATGGCCTGGCTTGATTTTTATGTCTACAACAAGTTTCTTGTATTGTTGCACAATCTCTTGAAGCTGGGTGGCAAAAACAGACAGAGCATTTGCTTGATTGGATTCCATGGTTCCTAGCTGCTGCTTGATATTAGCTACAATTTGTTGCAAATTTTCAACAACTGCCAATTTTGAATTTTGAGCAGTAAGATCATGGACCTGTCTTCTGATATCCTCAAACAGGGCATGCAGTTCATTAATATGTTGATTGGTTGGTAGAGTGGCCACTGTCTGAGTGAGATGTTTGATCTCTGCCTGGATATTCTTGATATCTTCTGATTTCAATATCCTATTCACTGCTCTCTTAATATTTTTAAGTTCCTGTGATGTAGGAAGATTTGATACTGTATTTTGCAAAAATTCAAGTGCCAATTTCACATTGTTTAATTCAGAAGCATCAGCCACATTTTGCATAGCATTTTGGAGCAGGGCTATATCTGCCTGAGTAGGTGTGGATTGTTGTAAAATTTCAAGTTTTGTTTGAATATCATCAATCAAATGATGAAAATGAGATAGTTCAGATTCAGTGTTGAGGTTTTCAAGCTTTGTGATTTGTTGCTGGACACTGACAAGGGTATCTGCAATACCGGGCAGGCGGGATTCTTGTACATTTGCCAAATCACTTTGCACTGCTGCTATTGTACCTTCAAGATGGGTTATGGTACTTTGAATTTTTCCAAAATCTTCATATGTTTCAAGTTGCAGCTTAATGTTTGCTACACTCCGAGTTATTGCATTCAAAGCATCAGAAGATGGCAAATTGTTCATAAAATTTTCAAGTGTCTCAATTTTTTCTTTAACCTCGGCTATGGCATTGTGCAGAGGATCCAGATTAGGTATCTGGAGTGATTGAATCTGTTCTTTTAGAGTGGAAATCACTAGATCAAAATCTTCTTGTGATTTTATGCTTTTGACAATTGTTTGGAGCTGTGTCTGGACATTATTTATCTGCTCTTCCAATTGTTGTTTCAATTGCTCAGAATTGGTGGCCTGGGTCTTAAATTTGGCTTGAAGAGCTGCTACAGCTTCTTCTAAACTTTGAAAATTATCCAATGTTGCCAGATCAGTATATTTCTGAAGCAGCAATTTGAGTTCAGAATCAATTTTAAGAAGAGGGTCCATGCATTGTGATTGTAAATTTGTAATTTCTAATTGAAGACTGGCATTGAGTGTGGTTTGTAAAGCTTGTAAATCACTTCTTAATTTCTTGACTCTGACACCAAGCATCAGAATCTCATCACTGTGATCTTCATGCCTTGTATGGCCAAATATATCATTAGGCATTTTGTTTTAGTGGTTATTTATTATTGAATATCTGATTCTTAATTCTATAAAAAAAGGTATAAGCTTGTCATAAGATCCAGGGACCTCAATATATAAGCAGTCACCAGCAGAAACAGTATATACAGTGCCAGAAATCATGTTTGAGTGCTTAATTCTATAAATATTTCTCCCTACTGAAATCTTGACATCACCCTCAGGGGTTGTAATAAATTGCAATTGCCCACCTACAGGTAATTGGTAATGATTTAAATTATTGTTAAATATGTACAATGTTTTACCTGTTTCTTCATCAACATCTGTAAGTATGCTGTTCAGATGAATAATTAACAAGCCACTCAGTTTAGACAGCATATCAGAAGAGGGTTGTGGTGTCGGCAGCTCCATAATTTTGAACCCAAATAAGTTCATAGGCATGTTTATTTATTTCAAATCATGCTCTGTAATTGGGCATTGTTTGCCACTTTTCAAATCACAATGCCCCCAAGGTAAAGTATGTATGTCACATGATAAAATGCATCTCTTATCATCATGTGGGTCCAGGGCCACTTTTGTTACAATATTTGAAGTCAACAAGTGATCCTCACTCTGAATTCTATTTTCTGATGTTCTGATTGAATTCTGGGATTTGATGCAATTTTTATAATCTTCAAATTCAAGATCTTTGTCAACAGTTACTTTGCCAACGCCCTTAGCCTTTTTGGCAGCAACACCACTACATGTTTTAAAAGTATACACCTTGGCACTTAACCCAGCAAATTCCACAATAACATCACCAAGTGTCTCATCTTTTAACTTGCCAGGCACCTTTTTGTTGTGGGGTTGAATTCTTGTATGTTCACTGGTATCAAAATATTGAAACAATTCAGGCTGTGACATATCTTGATAAACATCTTCTGTTTGAATATCAAGAATAAAACTATCCGTGTCCATGTACAATAATTTTACACGATCACCATAAAAAGGTTTCAGCACATCATAATATAATATTAACATATGTAATTTGGACAATTCCAATATCACAGCCCCTACATAAATAGGTTTATCAAATTTGATCTTTGTTTTTTTCATGTTGAAAAGTGCCATGTGCTCATCATAAATTCTTCTATAATTGAAGTTGGGCTTTGCAACCAATTTTTTGCTCAGGCTGGGGTCAGTAATTATTTTAACATCGGTATGTTTTCTGACATTTTCAATTGTTTTGCCATAGACAGAATTCACCATCAATTTAAACAAGCCCTTATCAAATTGGCTCTTTGCAGATGTTCGAAGCTCTGTATTTGTATCAATGTATGGTTTCAACCATTCTGAGTGCCTGAACCTTAAAACTTTTCTAACTTTGGTCACTTGAACACCATGTTTCATTAGGAACTGGAGGTTTTTGTAATATGTAACATAACCCTGTTTCGGCTCCAGAGTCATCATGAGCTTCTTCTGTTTAGAGCCAGGTGAGCACTTAACCTCGGGAATTGGGGGCAGATCAGAAAATTTGTTGTGCAAATGATCTGGAATTATCAGATCAACCTCTAAGATGAGGCCATAGTCACTGTCATCAAAGTCCTGAAGATCTTCAATATTGTAATTTTCAACCCACTCAAGCCCTGCATATGGCAGTTTTTGCATCATGGCATGACCATAGAGGCTGTTTGCATCCACATACAGTATATAATTTGATGGCCGTGCTGGATCATAATCAGGCAGCATAATATGCTTGTTATTTGCTCTGGCATATCTCTGGGAACATTGCACCATCCCTCCTCTTATACATTGTTCCATAAACAAATACATATCTTGATCGTGGATCAAATCCAATGGCTTTTTGGTGTTGAAAAACATTGCGGCCCATGCTAGGCCCGGGGCACTGTAAAAATACACTGGGTCCAGTCTATAATTTTGCATAGAAGATTTTCTGAATGCCTGCAATATATCAGCTAAGAGGGTCACATCAAGTTTCAAATATGCCATGTGATAATCACCAAATGTCTGGCATTTTAAATTGTTCCACATCAACTGAGCATGGTGATAATCTTCATCAGTGATTCCAGATCCTCTGATTTTGCTGTAAAACTCTTCTTGTGGTGGCAAAGAACACTCATCAAATTTAGAAAAATCTGTAACATAGTCATATGGATATACACCCTTCCGCCTAATTAATTTCAGGTCCTGATTTGGAAACGAAGCACGTGTGATTTTCAAGTGATCATCAGGTAATTGAGAGGCCAGTGTAGCCAGGCTAGCAGATAAAAATCTGTAAGAATCAAGAAATCTTATGTGAATAGGAACACCATCAACTTTAATTATCTTGCTAATAGATATATATTTCTCATCATTTTCAGCTAAAATATTTAAATTCTGCTTGTCAAACCCCTCGTACCTGATCAGATGATGGAAATCATAATTGGATGCTCCATGGCAAAATATGGGGACAAATCTTGGTCTCTTGATCTTAATATTACAGCTATTACACAGGGCCTGTTTATATCGACCATCTGTATGAGAATGGTGTTTCACCTTGATATTTGCATCTGAAAATTCAGAATCACATACCGGGCATTTTTCTGCATTGTTGAAATCTTCAATCTGTTCCTCTGTTAAAGGCAACATAGGCTTTGATTTTAATAAGATGTTAGATGCTATGTCACGGCACTCATTTTCTATTCTATGTGCAAATATTTTGATGGCATCTGGTCCCATGTATGAATCTTTTTTAGTAACAACACCATCCTGTACAACCACATAACAAAAGCTGGAAGGTTCATGTAGCTGGTATGATGTACTTGAAGATTCTTCAGGATCTGGATTGCAGAATGCAATAGGTTTGACGTTCGATTCGAAATCACAGACAATATATGCTGGGTGTTCCAACAAGGCTTCAGACTTTTTGAATTTGCAATTTTCACTTGGATTGGGCATCACCATATGAACAGGTTTATGGTTGCCACAGTATTTCAGATGCTCAATTAACTTGTTTTTAGCAATTTCTGCACTCTCTTCCCGAACCCCCTTCACCATTTTTTGACCATCAAATTCACTTAAACATCTTCTGCACAACTTGAATATTGTATTGGATTTGCCTTGTTGTTTTCTGACTAAAGCTTCAAGATTATGTATCAGAGTATAATGGTATGTATCACTCCCTTCAATTAAGAGCAGATCAATCGGAATAGCAGATTCATCATCAAGTGTACTGATTCTGAGAGGTGCTATCAAGCAATTGCCAGTGGAACAAATAAATACATTAATAGATAATTGTTTGCCATTGATGTGCCTGGCCCTTTTTTCAAATTTATCAATATTCTGAACAGACATTGGATATTCCAAACCCTCCATTGCATCGTCAAAATCGTGCTCATGTTGCTTGTAATAAGTTATTCTCTCAGGATTTCTTGAAACTGGATACAAAGCAGCTAATATACACCACAAAAAGCATTTCGCGTCATTATTTTTTATATTGACCACGGCTCTTTTGTTTTTGATATTGGCAGGTAATGGCACATAAGTGGAACCTTGTAATGGGCTGAATTCAGAAATATTAATATATAACTTGTGTGATGAACCGCATAGGCTCCATCCGGACTCTTTTGCCGCAAATTCAGAGTGTTTAATATTCAGTTGATCTATCAACCTGCTTATTATTGTGTCTGAATTTGCATTTGAATAAACCGGTACAGTTTCTGTTATGTGGGGCTGTGTAAATTTTGTGCCATTTGGCTTCTTATATTGTACAAACAATTTAAGGGACAACTTATAAGAGCCATTTTGTGCATTTAGAATTGCCTGCACATCAGGATTTACACTGTTCAAGAAATTCTCAATACCACATCTTGGCTCTGATACAAAACGGTGATCCCTTAATTGGCCTTTAAAACTGCTACGGATGGGTTCATGGCGTGGCTGTTTTGCTGCTCTGGCATTAAGAGGTGCTTCGTGCCTTCTTTTCAGACCAGATGTTGATGACTGTACAGAGCAAGTATCTTTATGTGTATATGTGAAGTATTGCATGCTGTATTTTCTATTGCATTTGGGGCAAATTTTTGTGGGAGTTCTGTATTTGTCTGGGTTACAAATCTTTTGGTGTCTGGCCCAATTAGAGCTAGATATATTTTTATTGCACTGATTACAATATTTTTGATTCGGCATTTTTGCTGTTGTTTATTATATACAATTTCCTGGGTTTCAATTCAAAACTTTATACTGAATAAAAAATATCAGTTGGGTTCAGCTGTGTGCTTTGTATGTGTGTATATGTGTGTAGGTGTGTATACACTTAATATTTTTGGCTTTGGTATTTATATAAAATTTCCTGGGATTCAAATCAAAATTCTATGCTGGATCAGTTGGGTTCAACACTGTGCTTTGTGTGTGTGTGTATGTGTGTATGTGTATTAATATTTTTGGCTTTGGTATTTATATAAAATTTCCTGGGGTTCAAATCAAAACTCTATGCTGGATCAGTTGAGTTCAGTGCAGACAAAAAAACTGCATAGCTCTATGTCAATTAGTTCTTGAGATTTTGTATTTAGGAACCACTTTGGCCCCCCGTACCAAAAATTGGCTTTTATTGCATCAGTATATATTGTCTCTATGACCTTACTTGGGTTATTCCGCCAAATTATATGCTTCAAGTCTCCTATACTTTGGTGGAGCCTGTTCAGGTTCTGCCCCCCACTTGTGGGTTCCACTGCCGATCCAGCAATGGTGAAGAATCTGCACTGTGCCCTGGCTTATATAGATTTACAGAGCCAATAGAAACACTGCTTATTTAAACCAATCAGAAAACACCACATAATCACATTATGTCATAACCATTTAATCAATTAATGCAATAGAAGTGGACCGGGAAGTAAATATGTATGGATGTGGGTAGGTGGGTATGGGGGTATGTTGGGGGTGCATTCAGAAACATGAGCTATTCTCTAACATTTTTGCCGAAGTACTTTCTTCTGAGTGTATCCCGTTTTTCTGCTGAGCGTACATGCAATCCATACCGCAGCGCCATGCCTCAGCGCCGGGGAAGCGGAATTGTCTGGAACTAATCGATGTCAATAGGGAGAACCGCGCTGCGGCGATCAGTTGATAGGGAGAAATTACAGGCAATAGAACTGCCGCTCCAAATATTGATCCCATTGCTTTGGGGCCGTCATGCGCACATATTGTTCAAGTATTGATCTTATACCCTCTCGGTGCTTGATTTTATATATGAATAGATTACAACAAACAAGCTGGATGTAACAAATGCAAAATATACCAGTTTCAATTCAATCCATTTATCTGAATCGAAGAAACCAACAATTCACATATCCCCATATCATTGTATGCTTGCCCTATTGATACCTCTTTTGCTGTTGTGCAATTTTCTTAAAGAGGCAATTTTATTGAAAAAACCTAATAGAACAAGATACAGCGGTATGAGAAATATGTGAATTAAAGATATTTTAGTAATATACGACGTCTAAGAAAGGCATATTCGGCTCCAAAGTACTTTGTCTAATCCTTACTACCATTCCCTATTACTGGCAAAAAGAGTTAAAAATATTGACATAATGAAAAAAATTGACTTGTTCCCAAGTGTTCACCGAGTTCAGACATTTGCACATAGATGGCCCTGTTGTCACGGAGCAATTCTAGAAGAATTACATTGTTTTAATATTAGATAAACAAATTGAAGCTGGTATCCAATTGAACTTAAACCAGAAATAAATATGTGTGTGCGTGTGTGTGTGGGTGTGTGTGGGTAGCCTAGTTTTAAGTGTGGCCAAGAGGGGCATATTTTTGACAGGTTTATGGACAACAATCTCACAGAAGTGCCTTTTGTAAGTATAGACAAATCAAACTGAGGAGGCTCTTCTTTTCCGAAAAATTCCCGAGGGCATTTTTCCAAAAATCCTTGGGTTAGGCAGGGTTCCACACTAGAGCAAAAAGCTCATATGCTCATGTTGAGCAAGTTTTAAGTATAGCCAAAGCTGCTTGAGGGGAGCTCTTCCTTTCCGGCACTGTCCCTACCACAAATACCACTACTCCTGGACAATGTAAATTATAATGTCTGCACAGTAATTGCTCGCGCAAGTAGAATTTCATGTACGGAATTCTCTCATGACCAAAGAAATGTTCTTCTTGGTGGAATATATCTGTAAGAATTAGCAAGTAAAGTTTGAATGCACATTGTGGAGATTACTGCAGAAGCTTTATGGTTATACGTATACTCGGTGAGCAACTTGAAACCCGCTGCACACTTCACCCTCAACCTCACACCCCGGACTCCATTTTGCAGACTAACGAGGCTCCGGCGTCTGAACCCATGCCCAGTAAAATCCTACCACTACACGAAGTCCCCAAGTCCACTTTCCAAATCGTGCCAATTCTTGTCAAATCTATTCCGAAATAGCAAACTTAATTAATACTAAAAACATGAATGTTCAATATGGCAATATTATTTAAAGCTCATGGATCATGATACTATCCCAAAGTTTTATTAAATACAATAAATTGTGAAGAAAAAAACACAATAAAAAATTGCCACTCTCTTTATTCTAGGTTCGCAGTTTTGAAGCCTCCTTCCTTCTGCCCTGGAACCTTCGCTGCGAGGTGAGTACTCACGGATGCATGTTTATGAAGGGCCATTGTGAAGCGGAGCTTTGGGATATGATGTTTTGCAATTCATGCGAGCTAGAAGTTTCTCCTTCATACCTTTTCCCTATGGATGACGTACTCCAAGAGTTCCTCGTCGAGAGATACCACGTCACGTAACGAAGCTGGTTCACTGTGGCGCTAGTGTAGGAGATGGACAGGGACGTCGGAACTTATTTCGGAGTGTGGGGGAGGGGGCAAGTTCTTAAATCCACCAATCAATTTTTACAATCTATTTTCCTACATACATACATATATATATATATATATATATATATATATATATATATATATATATATGTGTGTGTGTGTGTGGGGGGGGGGGTGTGGAGGTGTGTGTGTGTGTGTGTGTAAAAGGGACATTCAGCACACATAAGTATAACACATAACTCCACAGAGGATTATATGGCTGTTGGACCAGGTGCCAGATTCTTCTTGGGAAAAGTAAGCCGTAATTTTTCCTTGTAGGGTGGTCAAGTGACCTTTGAACTTCCCTTTGAGCGCCCTACAGATATCACCTTGAAACTAAATGGTCCCTGGTTCAACAGCAGGTGAAAGAACTTGCCAGTGAGAAGTACTGTAATATTCCAATTTATACTGTAGCATTACTCCCGATTATCGTATTGAAATAAAGAAAGAAATTTTAGGAGACATCCGGTGCAAAGAAAAGTATTACGTAAAATACGTCTTGAAGTTTTCTGCTGCTGAATGATGTTGATTATATCGAGATATCATTGTGGGGATGTTAGCAAGTTTTCGGTCCTGATGGTAAGCTCTCAAAAGCCTATTTATTTAGCCTGGTCGACATCCAGGGAAAATTATCTTTTTATTCAATTTTTGTCGCATTTTTATTTCCTGAGTTATTCGCGATATTGAGAATGAATAATGATTAGATTAAGTAGATAACGCTACAACAACAATAACACACTCATGCCTAGCCCAGGATTCGAACCTAAAACCTCCCGTCCCCGATTTCAAAATGTCAGATGCAAACGCAAGGGAAGTCAAATTCTTGCTTGCAGGCATTAAAAGCATGTTCCTTACAAGCAGTTTGCTATGTATACAGGCATTTCAATGTTCAAATCATTTATAAAAAAGAATGCATTTTCAAAGCTCAAAATTCATGAGGGCTATACTGTTTGAACTTAAGGAACTTTCTTATCGACACTACTTAAAATCAAGAAATGTGGAGTGGAATTACTGTTATGTAATTTTTGCGAATCATAAACGCAAGAACTAAAATTTTAAAAGAAATTGTCTGGTTTCAATTTTGCATTGATATTCCATGTAGAAGAGGGGATAATGTAACTGGCAGGCATGTGAATAGCATTTTACCTTGCAGGCATTGTATATGCTTCCATGAGTGGCAGGTTGTAAGATTCCATATGGGTACAATCGTTCTAAATTGCTGCCGATGGCTTTCGGGTTATTAAACATGCCAGACTGTTCAGTCATAGTTTACGTTGATATTGCACCTTCAATAATTAATAAACAGGGACAACATTTCTCTCCTGTTTCATTGCCGGTTTTTCATCAGTGAAGGCTCCAGTAGTAATTAACCTGGTAGTTTAATGAACTTTCGTCCGCAAAATAGAAATGTGCATGTGATATTTAGGAATATAGGCTATATAAAATTGGGATCTCCACACACAAAATACTCTCGCTTGTCGCCTACCTCCTCGCTCCTTTTTTTTTTATTTTATTTTATTTTTTTTTTTTATTTATTTGAGAAATCCTGAATACAGAGAGGATCCATTTTATATCAGGATATCAACAGCGAGAAAAATAGAAATTAACAAATGAGAAGCACGCACACATATGTAACAAGAATAATACAATAAAAATAATAAAAAATAAATAAACAATAATAATAAAACAATAACAAGGGTATAACAAATATTAATTTCTCTTCAGCTGCTTGATGCACGCATTTCTGAAAGCCTGCTTAGATAGATGGAAGCCTGGAGGATCAATTAGTGTATTGTACCTTGTTTGTAGCCTATAGAGAAATGACCTTTGTTCTAGGGATAGCCTTGAGGCTTTTGTGTAAAAGAAGTTGTTGCATTTGCTGTTGGTACGTGGGATCCGGATGTGAAGATGTGGCAAGAGTTCGTTAGTGAAAAGTTACTGCTTTTCAGTCGCCGTTCCGGTTCTCATTTTATAAATAAGTGACGTTAGAAAACAATTTTCGAAACTGTTATGGATCTTCAAGAATGTCACTTGCAGATATTGTCAATTGTAATCAACATTACATATTATTTGGAGCTGGGTATATATAGTTCCGAAGCGGTGAAATTGTCCTCTCTCCATAGGAATCGAACCCTGTCCCTTTAATGATAAGATGGCTCATTAACCACTACGATATCGACGGTAAACGGCCAGTTTTCTGTAATATTAAGTTGTTCTCAGAACCGTCACTAAATTATTCCAAATAAACAGTTAAAGGATGATACAATCCATTAAATATAGTCGTAATTCTCTTTATAACTATGTTCCTTTTTTCAAAATTTCAAATAGCCACACGGTTTTTAGAAAGGCTGGTGAAGCAAATCTTATGTCTTACGTTCACACAGAGGCAATTACTGTAGAACTTGTTACTGAAGTTTGCGCAATGGCTAAAGGTGATAATCATGAACGAAGGAATCATGTGTGTGCTTCGCCGGAAATCGAACACCTTGTTGTGAATTTTTTTTTAATTTTGGCGGTTTTACTACAATCGCTTCCTCTCATGTAAATGATCAAGCTTAGTGCTTACCTCAAAGAAGACATATTTTGTTCTGGTTCCCCACTTTTCCCCTGCAACCACCTTTTCGTAATCAAAATTTGACTGTATTAATAATGATACGACGTGGTGGCCGACAGACCCACTGATTCGATGCACCGGCACGATTCACCATAGATAACTGACCGTAACTGGCCAACCCAGCAGCAAACTTCAACCGAAAAGTTCTAAACAAAGCGTGCGAAACGCGCATCTGCTTTTACTTAATCTTCATATTCTCCCGCGAAAGAGGTTGCGGGCACGAGGCATGCAGAGAGAGGGAGGCCAGGAATTCGTTAAAGGACATTTGGTTCCACCACGGCACCTGTCTCGCAGAAATGTGTCAGGTAGTATCTATTTAGATACAAGCGAGCGCACCTGTACAAAACCGGGCGGAACTCGAAACAGAAGTAGCAAATTCCTAGGGGCAACGGGGTGGGGAGACAATTCACGTTTTACTTTATTTGAAGAGACCAAACTGCCTTCGTAATCTGCTTAGCGATCTGTCAGTACTGTACTTCCTGTTCTTGCTGTTAGCAGAAACTTGAGTCCAGGTTCATTTAACGAGTGCAAAAATATTTTCTCAAAATTTCTTTAGAATCAAAAATAAGTTAGAAAAATATAGCCTCATTTTCTAGGCCGCGACCGGGGAGGCAAAAATACCATATTGCCCCCTTCGTTTACGAGTGTGGGGCAAGTTTCCCCCCTACCCCCGGTTCCGACGTCCCTGGAGATGGAGAAATTAGAAGAGGGTTAAGTGGTGGGACTGAGAATCGCTTAACGAAACCTGAAACCGAGAATTGTGTAACGAATACTGGGACTGAGAACGAAACCTGAAATCGAGAATTGTGTAACGAATCCTGGGACTGAGAATCGCTTAACGAGCGCCGAAAATGGGAATAGTTTAAATAATCTTTGGACTGAATATCGCTTAATGAACCCTGAACCGAGAATTGTGTAACGAATCCTGGGACTGAGAATCGCTTAACGAAACCTGAAACCGAGAATTATGTAACGAATCCTGGGACTGAGAATCGCTTAACGAAACCTGAAACCGAGAATTGTGTAACGAATCCTGGGACTGAGAATCGCTTAACGAGCGCTGAAAATGAGAATTGTGTAAATAATCTTTGGACTGAATATCGCTTAATGAAACCTGAACCGAGAATTGTGTAACGAATCCTGGGACTGAGAACGAAACCTGAAATCGAGAAGTGTGTAACGAATCCTGGGACTGAGAATCGCTTAACGAAACCTGAAACCGAGATTTGTGTATCGAATCCTGGGACTGAGAATCGCTTAACGAAACCTGAACCCCAGATTTGTGTAACGAATCCTGGGACTGAGAATCGCTTAACGAAACCTGAACCCCAGATTTGTGTAACGAATCCTGGGACTGAGAATCGCTTAACAAAACCTGAAATCGAGAATTGTGTAACGAATACTGGGACTGAGAACGAAACCTGAAATCGAGAAGTGTGTAACGAATCCTGGGACTGAGAATCGCTTAACGAAACCTGAAACCGAGATTTGTGTATCGAATCCTGGGACTGAGAATCGCTTAACGAGTGCTGAAAATGATAATTGTGTAAATAATCTTTAGACTGAATATCGCTTAATGAAACCTGAACCGAGAATTGTGTAACGAATCCTGGGACTGAGAACGAAACCTGAAATCGAGAAGTGTGTAACGAATCCTGGGACTGAGAATCGCTTAACGAAACCTGAAACCGAGATTTGTGTATCGAATCCTGGGACTGAGAATCGCTTAACGAAACCTGAACCCCAGATTTGTGTAACGAATCCTGGGACTGAGAATCGCTTAACAAAACCTGAAATCGAGAATTGTGTAACGAATACTGGGACTGCGAATCGCTTAACGAAACTTGAAATCGAGAATTGTGTAAATAATCTTTGGACTGAGAATCGCTTAACGAAACCTGAACCGAGAATTGTGTAACGAATCCTGGGACTGAGAATCGCTTAACGAGCGCTGAAAATGAGAATTGTGTAAATAATCTTTGGACTGAATATCAGTAGGTGGAATGCTTCGTTCTGGAAGGGTCTTTTGACCTACTTTTGAAATGACTTACGGCATTTTCCTGTAAGGCTGTCCTCCCTTACGATGTTTTCCTGTAAGGCGTACCTTTGACCTACTTTTGAAATGACTTACGGCATTTTCCTGTAAGGCTGTCCTCCCTTACGATGTTTTCCTGTAAGGCGTACCTTTGACCGACTTTTGAAATGACTTACGATATTTTCCTATAAGGCTGTCTCCTCTTACGATGTTTTTCTGTAAGGCGCACGTTCTAGCAATGCTTATTGACCTACTTTTGAAAATGACTTACGAGATTTTCCTATAAGGCTGTCCCCCCTTACGATGTTTTCCTGTAAGGTCCCTCAGTGTAATCTACTACGTTCTGGAAGGCCCTTTTAACCTACTTTTTATTTTACGACGTTTTTCGCACTAAACTAACCTACAATGAGAGAAAAAATGGACAGAAAAAACTCTGGCATCATTTTTTAAGCTATTTTTTTATCTTTTTCAAATCTTGCTCTTATGCTACCTCGCCTTTTGACCTACTTTTGAAATGACTTACGATATTTTCCTATAAGGCTGTCCTCCCTTACGATGTTTTCCTTTAAGGCGTACCTTTGACCGACTTTTGAAATGACTTACGATATTTTCCTATAAGGCTGTCTCCTCTTACGATGTTTTTCTGTAAGGCGCACGTTCTAGCAATGCTTATTGACCTACTTTTGAAATGACTTACGATATTTTCCTATAAGGCTGTCCCCTCTTACGATGTTTTCCTGTAAGGTGTCTCAGTGTAATCTACTACGTTCTGGAAGGCCCTTTTAACCTACTTTTTATTTTACGACGTTTTACACACTAAACTAACCTACAATGAGAGAAAAAAGGACAGAAAAAACTCTGGCATCACTTTTTAAGCTATTTTTTTACCTCCTGCAAAATTTTGCTCTTATGCTACCTCACTTTTTGACCCACTTTTGAAATGACTTACGATATTTTCCCATAAGGCTGTCTCTTTTAGTGTAAGCTCCCACAGTGTAATCTACTACGATCTGCTAATGGGCTTCTGCTCTCAGCGTAATCTGTTTTTACGACGTTTTACGGATTAAAACTAACCTGCAATGAGAGAAAAGTGGACAGAAAAAGCTCTGGCATCATTTTTTAGGCTATTTTTTTACCTCCTGCAAATTTTTGCTCTTATGCTACCTCACTTTTTGACCTACTTTTGAAATGACTTTCCTATAAGGCTGTCTCCTTTTACTGTAAGGTCCCTCAGTGTAATCTACCACGACCTTGCTCTCAGCGTAATCTGCTATGATGTTTCTCGTTTTTTAAAACTCTCAGGTGCGATCTTCTACAATGTGTGTGTGTGTGTGATAATCAAAATTTATTTTTGTTAAGGAAATCCCTGGCCCCCTCAAAAAAAGAAAATATCCCGCCAGGGGTGCGTGGTGCCCAACACAGTTCTAATGGCCACGGCTAACAAAGCCATGCTTCTGTAGAGTTTCATGGGTTCTTTTTTTTTTTTTTTAAACCCCCCCCCATGACTCCCTACAGAGGACCTCCGTGTGTAATGTGTGTGTTTTATGATTGAAGAGAAGAAAAATTTTTGGTTAAGAATGGAATGTGTAAGAACTAAAAAAGTTTCCGTGGGGGTGCAGCATCTGAAAAAAATAAAAAAATATACTCAAATAGTGTACATAATATGATAGAAAAATATAAATAAAAGTGTGAATGCAAAAATTAGTGTGAATGATTTTTTTTTTTTTTAAAAAAAAAAGTGGTGCAAAGAAATAATACGTACTTTTTTGATGTGAAAGTCTAATGGTGCGAGCAGATTTCTTCCTCGTCATGGTATCCCCATTCTCGGGTGTGTATGTCGCAGTCCAGCAGCCTCAATTTGGTGTCGTGGGGATCAAGCGCCACTTTGTTGATCGTGGATGTATGCAACTGGTCGATGGTGCTCGTGATCCGATGTTCGGTCATGCGTTTGATTTTTTTGTCGAACAAGCACGACTTGTAATCTTCTATGGTTAGTTTGTTTGTGCTCGAACGCCCCACCCCTTTTGCCTTTTTTATTTCGGTCCCGTCCTGGATTTTCACGGCATACATTTTCGCTCGAAGACCCGCAAACTCTGTGATGATGCGGCCGTTGACTTCATCCTTCATCTTCCCGATCGTCATTTTCTGGCTGTTGTCGAAGAGAGCGTGATCTTTTGGATAGTTCGAGAAGTCGAAATGGTGGCTCATGTTTTTCAGATCTTCGTATAGATCATCGGTGTGGATGTTGTACACGAAGCTGTCTGTGTCGGTGTACGCCACCTCGATCGCCTCTCCATAGCGTGGTTTCATGATGTTGTAGTGAAACTTGTACATGGCCAGCTTCGACAACTCGAGGATCGCGACTCCCACGGCGATTGGTTTGTCGAATGTTATGTGGCGGAGAGCACGTTCGATCAATACCAACGTGTCGCTCAGTATCGTGAAGTTCTTGTACGTGGGCTGAGCGACGAGCTTGTTTATTTTCTTCGGGTCGGAGACCAAGTTGATATTTCTTCTTTTCCTCGCATCTTCCATGCTCTTGCCGTAGATGCTGTTGTTCATTAATTTGTATAGGTTTTTGTCTGCGGAAGAAGAAGCTGATGCTCGACGTTGAGTGTTGCCCTCGATATAGGGTGCTAGCCACCTGGTCTGTCTAAACTTCAATCCCGAGTGCACGCGCTTCAAAACCAATCCATGCTGGAGGTAGAATTGTAGGAGACGATAATGCACCACGTAATTCTCTTTGCTCTTGAAGGTGAGCATCAGCTTCTTCTCCGGAGCCGATTCCATCACAGGTGCCATCGCAAATCCATGGTGTTCTCGATGAAGCGATGCAGGATATTCCAAATCTACTTTCAGGAAACATCCATTTTCATGATCTTCGCTCCATTCCAAACAATCTTGAAGTTCCTGCTCGCTCATCCATTCGTATTCTCCGATGGGCAGAGTCTCGGACATGGCATAACCATACAGGTTGTTCATGTCCCAGTATGCCAAGAAGTTTGTCGGTTTCCCTGCATCGAAATCGGCAACATATGGATTGTTGGCCTTGACGTATCGAAGGGGACACTGGACGATTCCACCACGTTTTGCCTCTTCGACAAACAAAAATTGATTGATGTCTTTGATGAGTTTTATCTCCACCTTCGTGGATTTTAACATCGCCTGCCAAGAATAACCCGGTGTGGTGTAGCTGAAAGCGGGGTCCAAACCATATGCTGCCATTCCTCTCGAGCGATGGAGATGAAAACGATCGCTCAATAGCGTAACATCCAGTTTCAGATACAGATCGTGATAGTCGGCCATGGTTTGACAAGAGAATGTAGACCAGACGAGGTGAGCATGATGGTAGTCCTCTTCGGTGCAACAGGTGTCGCTAAGACGACTGTAGAATGCTTCTCTCGGTGGTAATGATGTTTCTGAGAATTTGGAAGCATCCGTCATGTATTCGTAGGGGTAAACACCCTTGCGTCTCAACAGTGCTAAATGTTGGTCGCCGAAACATTTCCTGGTGGCGACCAAATCATCGTTGGTGAGTTGAGACGCGAGTGTTGCCAAACTCGAAGACAGAAAGTTGTAGGAGTCCAAGAAGCGAATTTCTACGTGATTGCCATTTCCAACGTCCACCTTCTTGCTGAATGAAATAAATTTCTCATTGGTGCGAGCTATGACGCTAATGGGTTGAGCGTCGCATCCCATCTCCTTTATGAAGATTTTGGCGTCGTAGCCCTCCAAATTGTGAATGAATACAGGAATAAATTTCGGTTTCTTGATTTGTAGATTACAGTTGTTACACAGGGGGGCCACATATTTTCCCGTGTGATGATCGTGGTGGCGAACTTTGACATTTTCGAGGGTGAAGTTACTTTCGCACACACCACACTGAGAGGCAAGGTCGTATGCTTTCTTCTCTTCCTGGGTAAGAGGCTCCATTGCTTTGTCTTCTCTTAGTAGAGGAGCGAATCGTATGGCCATCTGCTTCAAGGTTTGAATGAATTTTTGTGGAGCATCATTGCCACGATGTAAAATAACATTGCCTGTGTTGTTGACCATTAATCCAAAAGCGCAGGCTTTGTGATGTAGAATTTCGGTGGTGCTCGATATGCTGGGGATTCGGTTCGTATGTGGCGAGTGGAAGTTGGAAACTTTCAAAGTCGGCGCATATCACCACGGGATGCCAGAGTAATGCCTCGTAGTTGGAAAATGTCATGTCTCGAGAAGGCATTTTGATAGCCGTAGCCGGATGTTTACTACACATTTCATGATGATCTCGGAGTTCTTCATCAGCATTCTTTTTTCCTCGACCGTAGAATATACTCAGGCATCTGTCGCATACTCGAATTTTATGGTGATCTGTGGTAATTTGACTTCTTATTAATTTTGGAAGATTCTGAATTAGACAGTAATGATAATTATCATCATCTTCGATCAGGAGTAATCTGATGACATGATTACTTTTAATGTTGCTGTGTCTGAGAACGTAGATGGCGTTGTTTTTGTCTAATCCGAAGATGTGTACGGCTATACTTTCGTTTTTATCTGTCTTGTACTGTGCCTCAAATTTACTAATATCTCGTAGATTTACAGGGTAATTAATACCAGCCATAGGTTTTTCAAATTCTGAGAGATATTCTGGCTTGTTGTAGTGGTATAAACAATGTTTGTTATTATTGGCTGGGTGATGATCGGCAATGATGCACCACAAAAAGCATCCTCATTTTGTATGTTGATTATGGCTTTCTTAGCGGCTATTTCCCGAGGCAAATTGATGTAGCTGGATGCTCCCATCGGGTTGTATCGTGCCACCTTCAAAGTTAAAGTGTGAGGCGAACCGCAAAGTGTCCAACCCGATCCACGTTTTTGGAAAGTCTCGTGCTTGTTCAACAAAGCGTCAAACATCTGGTTGCAAATGGCATCCACCTCATCGACGTCGGCGGCGTGGAGACTCTTTACACCAGTGTAATGATGGAAAGTTTCTCGCTCTTTTTTCATGTTTTCGTAAATGACGGAAACGATGAGGTGGATTTTCAACGAGCATTGCAACAAAGCTTCGGTGATAGACGAAATTAACTTGCTTTTGACCGAGCGAAAAAAGTTGTTTAGATCAGATGTTTCTTCAGATCGGAAAGTCTCCTCGGTTAAAATATTTCGAATACTTTCGCCGGCACTCTTCTGCTTCTTTCGTGGTGCTTGATCGTCAACATCGAGCTCTCTCTTACTTGATCCTTCCCCATGCACCTTCTTCCGATGTCTACTCAAGTTAGAAATGGTTATATATTTCCCACATTGGTCGCATGCACGTTTCGCTTCCATCTTCTCCATTTTTTGCTAAGAAAAAAAGATGAAGTTACTAAAAATTGCACATTTTTTTGTGGTGTTATTTATATTAGATACGATCTCAATTTTTTCTTAAATAACCAACATGAATCTCTTTGGTTTCCGAAAGCAAACAATGGAGACTGTACACCGCACGACGACAGATCATGAATTTCTACCTTCCGTGTTAACTAAACTCAACGGTCTGTTGATCATTCACCTCAACAGCATTTGGACGAAATTGGATGAGGACGTGGGCAAGATGTTTTACGTCTTCAACAACAATTTACATTTCTACGAAATTCCGATCGACGGGAAACTTCGGATCACCGTGAATCCGGAGAACGTAGGCGAAATCAAAATATCTACCGGCAAGAACATTTTTCGAATCAAGCACGACAAAATGCTTTCTAACATGGCATACGATGTTTCTGCAGGAGATTACCTTTACATGGAACTCCTCGGAGATTACGACAAACTCATTCCTCTCTTCGTAGAATTACGAATCGTCTATCCTATTATAAATAACCGTTAACCAAAAATGCCTAACGACATTTTCGGCAACACCAAGCGTGTGGACCACGCAGAAGAGATTCTCATGTTGGACGTTCGTGTTAAGAAGTTGAGGACCGATTTGATCGCTTTGCAGGAGACCTTAAACAAAAGTTTAGAGTCGGAAATCGCTACGCTCCAAACGCAATGTCTCGACCCCATTCTGAAAATCGATTCCGAACTGAAAACGCTCATAAAAAATTATGTCGACGTACCTTCTTACGACAGCGTTCAAAATATACAGTTGAGCGTGGATTCGCTTCAAAATGATTTGGCCAAATTACAGCAATTTCAATCGAAAAATGAAGATTTGGAAAAATTGAAACTCGAAATCGAAGAACGAACTTCCGCAATCGAAAAGAATTTCTCCGAACTTCAAACCGTGGTGAACGATATTGATGCGGAACGCTTGCACGTCGTCGTTTCCAAATTACAAGAAGAATTCACCAGCACGTTGGAAGAAATTAAATCCAAGTTACAGACTTTGGAAGATACCATAACGAACCTACCATCGTCGGACGAACTGCAGGTCATCGGTAAAAGCGTCGCGAACATAAAAATTCAATTGGAGGCCTATCAAGATTTCGAACACATTCAAACCACCATCGCTACGCTTCAGGCGTCCTTGGAATTGATCAACGAAGAAATTAAAAATATTCACGCTGAAGCGAGAGCGTTGACGAGCATTCAAGACACGTTGAGCACGGTTCAGCAGAAGATCGAATATTTAGAAAATTTGAACGTCGAATCCAATCTTGCTCATTTTCATCACGTACTGGACAACATACAGGGTGACTTGGAATCGTTACGGACGAGCGTGCCTTCGAGCGAAGATTTGGAAAAATTGAAAACGGCGGTGACGGCACTATCTGATTCGAGCGACATCAAAAGTTCTTTGAGCGATCTCGAGAGTAGGGTGGCCAATCTCCCCACCTCCAAAGAATTGCACGCTTTGAAAAGAAACATATCACGTATGCTGAAACGACTAGAAACGGAAACGGCGAACGTGGAACAGATTCGAGACGAAATCAGTTCGCTGGTGTCGACGCTGCCCACTTCGCAGAGCGTCGCCGATCTTCACACGCAGTTTACAGAGATGCGAAGCATCGTGAACGATCTTACCGAGAAGAGCTCGAAATTGAATCAAGTCGAGAACCTTCAGAACATCGTCGTCAACATCAGAGATCAAGTCGGAGTGCTGGAATCCACGCAGGAATCGACGCTGGCCTCTTTCGGTGCCAAGTTGCAAGAACTCAACGAAAACTACAAGCAGTTGAACGTGGAAGTGAAAATCAAACCGTCGTTTTCTGCCGTAACGGATACCATAATCGAGCATTTGCTGCCCATCGAAAATAAACTCGGACAAGTTCACAGTAATCTGCTCGGCGTCGACACTAAATTCGCTAAACTGCATTCTCTGCAAGCCATCGAAATCAACAGCGTACCCAATCAACAGAGAATCTCCACGTTCGTCGAAGGTAACAAACTGTACATGTTGCATCCTTATCATCCGTACTACAAGTTTCTCCTCGATGGCACGATTCAGATAAACAAATTTTCGTACTGGTCTCACGGTAGAAAAGCTAGCGTTCCCACCATGACTTTGATATCGAATCGTGGTGTCCAGAAAGCAGGAAACATTCCTCTGGCACGTTGGAACGAAACGCGCAACATATATGAAATACACGAAGACGAAGATCTTACCGTTTTCGACGTGAGTGCCGGCGATAAGCTGATCATTCAAAACACGAGCGAAGTGCCACCCTCTTTGAATCCCATCACGCTTGTGCTTCTCTTGAAACGTAATCTCTAAAAAAATGTCTAGGCAAGCCATCGTCGAAGAATTGCATAAACCTGCACGCCGTAACTACGAACGTTTGGCTGTGGTAACCAAGGGCATCGACGACCTCTGGCAAAGTGACCTCGTGGAGATGAGTAGCGGCAATTTGAAAAACGTACATAAATTGAACAAGGGCAACAAGTACCTTCTCACCGTCATAGACACGTTTTCGAAATTCGCATGGGCTCTACCTTTGAAGGCGAAAACGGGAACATGCGTCACGGAAGCATTCAAATTAATTTTTCGCGAGAGCGGTGGCAGACGACCACGGTTTCTGCAAACAGACAAGGGGAAGGAATTTTATAACGCCGTATTCCAAAAGTTTATTCAAAAACACAAGATTCGACATTATTCGACCTTCAGTCACATCAAAGCCAGCATCGTGGAAAGATTCAATCGAACCTTGAAAACACACATGTGGAAACGATTCACGCTTCGGGGAAATTACAAATGGGTCGACATCCTGCCGGAACTCGTCGACACCTATAATGATACGGTACACAGAACGATAGGCATGAAGCCAGTTGACGTTACCAAGTCTGACGAGCAGCGTTTAATTTCTACCGTTTACTGTCCAAAGTACACACCCACGACAAAAAAAGCTAAATACAAAATTGGAGACCGGGTGAGGATCAGCAAATTCAAACGCACCTTCGAGAAGGGATTCACAAAAAATTGGAGCACGGAACTCTTTACGGTGGTTCGAGTTTTACCTGGAAACCGACTCACGTATATAATAAAAGATAGTAGCGGCGAGATTTTGAAAGGAAGATTTTACGAAGAGGAACTCTCTAAAACAAAACACCCCGACACGTACCTCATCGAGAAAGTATTGCGTAGGAAAGGTGACAAACTGTTTGTCAAATGGCTGGGACTTCCGGAAAAGAGTTGGATCGACGCGAACGAAGTGATCTTGTGAGTACGTGGAACGTGGTGAAGCGTCTACCGGATCCGGAGAGTCAAACGGGAAAAAAAAAGAACGGCGAGTTGCTTCCCGACAGCATCCGCTGTCTGATCGTAGGTCCTTCGGGGTGTGGGAAAACGACACTGCTCGTGGACAATTTTCTCCTCGCACCGAATTGGTTAGATTGGAAGAACAGGCACCTGTACGTGTTCTCGAAAAGTTTGGAGCAATCCAAATACCAGCAACTGATGAAAGTGTACGATGGTCTGGACATTGCAACGTTCGCCTCGGAAATAAAACCACTCGACGATTGTCGTGAAAATTCAGTCGTTGTGTTCGACGACGTCATCCTGGAAAATCAAAATGAAATTCGCAACTTTTTCACGCAAGGCCGTCACAAAGGAATGGATTGCTTCTACCTAGCTCAAACGTTTTCCAAAATTCCAAAACAGTTAGTACGCGACAACGCTAATTTCATATGTTTGTTTGGTCAAGATCACACCAACCTCAAGCACGCGTACGATGACTACGTAGGCGGAGACATGAACTACAATCAATTTTCGGAACGCTGCTGCTCTACTTGCTGGAACGGTGACGATTTCGGATTCGCGACGATCGACATGACGAGGAAACCCAACGACGGAAAATACAGAAACAAAATCAACGACTTTCTAAACGTTGCAACGTTGTGAGAAGCGACGTATATAAATAAACGTTATGACGAAACGAAAAATCGAAGACGAAAATCTCAAGCTTCGCGATTACCTCGCGAAACGCTTCAAAGGTTGGAAATCCGAGAATCGCGGATTCTACGAAGAGAAGAAACGTCAGGATCAACCTGTGATCGATGCCATCAGCGGTCTAGGTAAAGAAATTAAAAGTGTCACGGAACAAAATAAAAATTTGATCAACGAACTCGTACCGCTCGCAGCTAAAAGTTACGCTGTACCCACGCCCATTTCGAGCATTCCTTCGACACCGTTCGAACTGAAGGATGCACCGGCACGACGTCGAGCCATTGGTAGCACGTCGTCTTCGGATAAAATCGAGTTGGGACCTTTGGCACGAGACTACCTGAGTACGGGGAAATTCGACAAGGATGAAGTGTTCGGATTGTATCCCAGCATGGAAACCAACGAAGGCGGTGGTGTGGTGTGGAAGATTGGGAAATCGAAGGTGACCTTCGAAGGCAACGACATTAAAGTTAATTTAGGCGACAAGGATAGTTGGAACAGGTATCCGGGTACGGTGGGACTGTGGGAACTTGTTGCCAAAAAGCAGCCGAAAGATTACACCGACGAAGATTACCAGAGTTACAAGGAAATTTTGATCATGACGGATGCCTTGTACCAAAACAACGATGCCTCGCAGAATAGGGTGAAATCGAGCAGCGGCGAGAAGTACAGGAATCTCATCAAACCGATTTGGAACCAGGTCAAAACAGGCAGCGGCGTCAAACGCTACAACACGTTACCCAAAGAATTCGTTTGGGTGGACGACGTGAGGAAGCTCGTGGACCGATTGTTGGTGATAGCCGGCGAAGAGAATGCAGGCAACCGTAATTTCTACAACGAGAAGGTTGGCATCGTGGACATGATCAGCACGAAACTTTCCAACTTCATCGTGAACGACGACAAGGGCATAGGTTACCTGATCAAAATCATCAACACGCTGCCTCCGAGATTCTGGAACGTGGCCGAAGGAAAAGGACTCGTGAACGACATCATCAACAAGTTACCTTTCGAGATGCATTTACCTGGCTACCAGTACTGCGGACCGGGTACCAAACTCGAGAAAAGATTGGAGAGAGGAGACAAGGGTGTGAATCCGTTGGACGCCGCATGCAAAGATCACGACATCGCTTACAACACCACGCAGACGGATCTGGATGCACGTCACGAAGCAGACAGAAAGTTAGAGCACGCAGCTTTCGAAAGGTTCGTGAGCAGAGACGCATCGCTGGGTGAACGGGTCGCCGCACTGGGTACCACCATCGCCATGAACACGAAACAAAAATTGGGGTGGGGTATATAAATAACATAGAGTAAAAAATAATAATAATAACAACATGTCTCGTATAACTGATTTGCCGCCCGAGCTACTATGTAAAATATTTAAACACGCAGTAAACGGAGATGTAGGGAAACTTGTAATCATAGCAAGAACGACGCCGGAATTTCGCGAGGCAAGGCAGGGAAGAAGACGGTACACAGTAGATTGGCGCAAGTCTAAGCAGGAGAGACGGAAGATATTATTACGCACATCATCGCGTTTTTCGAAGCACGGACTTTCTTCCTCTGTTAAAAAAAATAATAATATATATACGTGTCAAAAAAAACAAAAAAAACTTGATATATAAATAACACACATCGTGAAAAAAAATAATCTTCGGTATATATAAATAACACACATCGTGAAAAAAAAACATTTAAATTTCTCTCTAACACTCTGAAATTTTTTTTGATATGACGACTGAAAAAATGAGTGATCTCCAAGCATTAAAACAAATGCTAAATTTGTCAGTCGAGTATGTAAAAATTCAGGAATTGGAAGTCGACAAACCTTACACGATAACTTCCGGTTCAATTGTTTCTACCCAGTATGTCCCAAGGTACGCTTGTTGCTCAACGCACAATACAGCCTATTTTTACCAGATCGATACGCTAACATGTTATCCGACGAGAAGCTATCTATTTTAATCGAGAACAAAACTCGAATCGTGTACAAGGGGACAAAGGAACTTCTTGGCAAGAAAACGAAGCACGTAATAGAATTTGTGTAACGACTGCGAGGCCGTGAAAAAAAATCTCAGAACATTTATATATAAATAACATACCGTAAAAAAACTACACGAGAAAAAATCTCAGAATATATATATAAATAACATACCGTGAAAATAACACATAGAGCATCAACATGAAGCCCAAGGGTGTCGTGTACCAGATACCATACTCCAATCTGAAAAATCTAGGTGCCCTCGATGCGTTACTCACCAAGAAACAACGCGAGAAGAAACGTTCTTGCTTGTCCAAAGGACACGGAATGAAATTACTTCTCAGCACACCTCAATTGAGACGCTTGCAGCGTTCGCGGAAACAGCAAAAGATCGGAGGTTTCATATTCAGCATCCCGGCCATCCTGGCAGCATTGGGGGCCGTTGGAAGTTTGGCCGGCGGTAGCGCCGCCATCGCGAAAACCGTCATCGACTCGAAGAAGAACAAGGCGGAATTGGAAGAACAGAAACGTCACAACCTGGCCATGGAGAAGAAAGGGGGCAAGGGTGTGATGAAAAAGTTTTAAAAAAAGAAACAACAGCACTCACCAACCGAGACATTGAATCTCTGATCGGACCGTTACAAATCAAACACTTCAGAGGAGTTTTCATGTCCGACTCGTTACCTTCAACCGTTAAAAGAAGAGAATGCGGCGTAGTCAACTTGGACGGTCAAGAAAATCCAGGCACGCATTGGATATGTTACCACAAAAATGATGATAAAGCATTCGTTTTCGATTCTTTCGGAGGTGTTCCACCTACAAATTTAGTCCATTACCTGAAAACGAACAAAACCTCTATATACTACAACGACGAACGCATTCAAGATTTCGGAGACGTGAACTGCGGTCATCTCTGCCTCTCCGTGCTCGCGTTTCTCTCTAAAATAAATAACCCTACGATCGAGGATTTCCAGAAAGCATTGTGGAACCTCAAACAGCATCACTAGGATGGGCGTGTTCCATCTCACGAGCGAATCTTCAATCTTGAAACTCACGCTGCACGACGACATCGTCTATCCTAAATCCGTAGCTCTGCGTGCATTCTACAGCATGTACCTCATACCTAACGTTACGCATCACAACAACAAAATTAGCGTCGGAAGCGAACACATCGTCGTCACGCCAGGCCAATACAATCTTTCCACTTTGCAAGCTCAATTACCCAAAGGCACATACCTTTCTCAAAATTCGGTCACGCACAGAGTGGAAATCCTATCCGCGACGGAGACCGTGGACCTGGGCACCATGGGAGAACTTTTAGGTTTCGAGAACAACCACCCAAAACTCGAAGCTGGCATCAAGCACGTAGCAACCAACATTCCTAAATTCTTGGCCATCGAGACTCTGAACGTACACTGTAACGTGGCCGAAGGAATGATCACGAAATCTTCGGACGGATTATTAGGAAGTCACAAGCAGACGGGAATCATAGCCACTTTCAAACCAAGTTCCGAGTTCATGGAACCGATCATCTACACGCCCTCTTCGCCGATCTATTTTCCAGTATGTCGCAACCGCATAGACGACATAGAGTTGGTGGTGACGAACGAGAAAGGAGAGGTGGTGGATTTTGCAGGTGCAACGACGACGGCCATCGTGGAGATCAACGTATAATAAATAACACGCATAGTGAGAATGGAGCAAATCGAAAGTTACGAATTGCAATCTTTCCCTCCCAACCGTCGCACGTTCGCCAATCTCAACGAAGCAAACAGGGAGATCGAATACGACGTGGACGTAGGCGATGGGTTCGTTCATCCTCACAGAGCGGACCTCTACCTTCAATTCGACGTGGAGAAGAAAGAAAGCGGAGACGCGTTTCCGCCCAATGCAAATTTGATACTCGTGGACAACTTCGTGCCTCACCTGTTCTCGCAGGTGGAGGTGAGGAAACACGGTACCGTCATCGACAGAATCGATTATCCAGGCATCACGTCGACGGCAGTGGGAACGTTGAAATTATCCAAAACGGACGCAGCATACTATCAAGCGGGAGGATTCGAAGCAGGAACCAAAATATCGACGAGAAGTCACACGGTGCTCTTTCCCATGCGTCTGCTACCCGGTTTCTTCTCGGACTACAAGGAGATCATTTGGAAGGGAGGACTGAGGGTCACGTTTCGAAGAGCAGCCAACGACAACGACGCACTGATGCGATACACCAACTTGAACGCCGACGGCACGCCGATAGCCAACACTTTACTCGAAGCGGCGAAATGCGTCATCCGGAGCATGGAATTGAGAATGCCGATCGTGGAATACGAAACAAACTACGCCCTCAAGTACAAAGCGGAGATCTTGAAAAGTCCGCAGGTGTCGATTCACTTTCACGGTTACCAGTGCGTGCAGAAGTTGGCGACGGGAAGTCACATGGAATTCGACGTGACGACTCAGTTCAACAACATACAGTTCGACATGCCAGATTTCGTCGTGGTGCTCTTTCAGACCGGGCGCAATAAGAATCAGGAAAAAGATTCCAGCAAGTTCGACGACTGCAAGATCAAGAATGTTTATCTCAAGAATGGACGCAACGAAGTGTTCCCGCGCGAGAATTACAACCTCGACATGACCAAAGACGATTACCTCAAACTTTACGAAGCTTACATCTCTTTCAAACGCGTGACCGAGGGAAGTGTGGACATGTACTACACGCCCAGCGAATTCAAAACCCGCAGGCCGATGTTCGTCATCAACACATCTAAGAGGAAGCAGGTGGTGGTCAACGATCGCACCAATATCAAGGTCGTCTGCGAGTTCAACAGTCCGCTGCCCGCCGATACTCTATGCAGCGTCATCCTGGTCGCAGAGAAGTCCTTCGCCTACGACGTGAAGAACGAGAGGGTCACAGAGCAGTTTTAACAGACTTTTTTACATCTTTTCTTGCACAATAAGGAATTTTTTGTACTAGCACAATCAGTTACAATAGCACAATACAAATTTCACTAGTTCAGATCAGTTACAAATGTCAATTTTATTAGTTATCAGTTACAATATCTTTTTTTGCACTATAGCACGAGACAATCAGAAAATTTGCACAAAATTTGTTGTTGTTTTTACACGTGAAAATTAACAATAAAATTTTTTTTTTTATCGTTTCAGATGCTGTCGAAACATCAAAAACACATACACACACACTAGAAAAAAAAAAGCATGCAACTTTATTTGTAACACACACATATTCTCCATCTTCATCAAGAAAATATTATAATAAACATAATTATTTTTATCTATATCTCACAATAAAACTCTATATCCAAAAATATCACAACATCAAATAACACTAGAGTCGTTAGTACACGTTGCATGCATTACGGAGGTCCTCTGTAGAGTTTCATGGAAGTTTGAGAAAAAAAACAAAACACGTGAAACTCTACAGAGGTGCGGTTGTAGATAACCGCAGCCGTTAGAAAACTTTTACTTTTTTGGCTGGGCACCACGCACCCTGGCGAGGTTATAGGGGCCAGGTATCCTAAAAAACAACAATTATTATTTTGTTTGTTTGTTTGTGTTACAATACATACGCGCGCGCGCGCGTGTGTGTATGTGTGTGTGTGTGTGTGTGTGTGTGTGTGTGTGTGTGTGTGTGTGGCACATCGTTCCCCCGAGAGAGAGAGGTTTACAAAGGTCACGATATACAAACATTGCCGGAGTTGGAAAATTACGATATGGCGCATTCGCTCATTACTGTTGTCAGCTATAAGTTTTTCTCTCTCTCTAGCCCTTGCCAAGTAAAAAAAAGTGTAGGTAGGAGTTGGTAACACTGCGAGAAAATAGAGATCATGCCTTACAAGAAAAAAAAACATTAAGGCGATTTTTACTTGATGACGTTGAACCCGTGCAGTGTTACCACCCATCCATCTCTCTCTCTTTTACGGCAGTGCCGGCTCTCCTTGTTTAGTATATGTAGGTTGGCAAAAATTGCTTTATGCACTGTAAAGCAAACCTCAAGCAAAGTTGCCAGCTCCTTGGTTTAGGTTAGGTTAGACCTGGTTAGGTTAGGTTAGGTTAGGTTAGGGTGGGTTAGGTTAGGTTAGGTTAGGTTAGGGTGGGTTAGGTTAGGTTAGGTTAGGTTAGGTTAGGGTGGGTGTTGGCAGCTGTCGGTTGTTTAACTCTTCCCTCTCTCTCTCCTCTCTCTTTTTTGTAAAAGGCTATGGCAAAAGTACCAGTAGGTTGGCAACCTTGCTTTATGCACTGTAAGGCAAGTCTTAAGTAAAGTTGCCAGCTCCTTGCTTTAGGTTAGGTTAGACCATGAAAAAAAAAGCTGTAGGTGGGTGTTGGCAGCATTGTCGGTTGTTTAACTCTTCCCTCTCTCTCTCCTCTCTCTTTTTTTTGTAAAAGGCTATGGCAAAAGTACCAGTAGGTTGGCAACCTTGCTTTATGCACTGTAAGGCAAGCCTCAAGCAAGGTTGCCAGCTTCTTGCTTTAGGTTAGGTTAGACCAAAAACCTTGGTGATTTTTTTCGAGTAAGATGTTGGCAACACTGCGAGAAAATAGGAGGGGGGGTTTATGCCTTACAAGAGCAAACCATTAAGGCAAGCCCCACCGAGCTTTACTTTCAGGTGTAGTGTTGGCAACACTGCGAGAAAAAGGTTGCCAGCTCCTTGCTTTAGGTTAGGTTAGACCAAAAACCTTGGTGATTTTTTCGGGTGAGGAGCTGGCAACACTGCTCCTCACTTCAGCTCCTCACTTGAGGGCGCAGAACTCTCTAAACTGGACTACTAATATCGCTTAACGAAACCTGAACCGAGAATTGTGTAACGAATCCTGGGACTGAAAATCGCTTAACGAAACCTTTAACCGAGATTTGTGTATCGAATCCTGGGACTGAGAATCGCTGAACGAAACCTGAAACCGAGACTTGTGTAACGAATCCTAGGACTGAGAATCGCTTAACAAAACCTGAAATCGAGAATTGTGTAACGAATCCTGGGACTGAGAATCGCTTAACGAAACTTGAAATCGAGAATTGTGTAAATAATCTTTGGACTTAGAATCGCTTAACGAAACCTGAACCGAGAATTGTGTAACGAGTCCTGGGACTTAGAATCGCTTAACGAAACCTGAAATCGAGAATTGTGTAAATAATCTTTGGACTGAGAATCGCTTAATGAAACCTGAAACCGAGATTTGTGTAACGAATCCTGGGACTGAGAATCGCTTACCGAAACCTGACACCGAGAATAGAGTAACGAATCGTCGAACCGAGAACTGGGTAACTAGCTGAGAAAATTGAATTTGTAAATTCGTCATCCCCTGTTTTTTGGCTTTCAATCCCTAATGCCTCTTAATTTTTACCTAGTGTTGTGTTATGCATATAAAATGAACCAAATCCATGACATCACAGTCTGGAAATATTGTGGTTCATTTTGGAATATCGCAAGGCATATACCCTGTGCATGAATTCGAATTCTTAAGCTCATCATCATACTACGTACTAAGCAATATATTTTTTCCCAAAATTTTCAAGTAACCTAACATTGAATTTTCGAAGCTAATAATTTCCGTAGAAAACGTCCACGTAAGCAAAACAAATTGCAGTATAATTTAACCAGCGACAGGTCACCATATCTGAAAAGGCATATTAATAACCTCTTTGTACCTTCGTTCTCATTACTCGGAAGAGAAGAAAAGTGCAACGCGAGGATTAATTAAAAAAAAACAACAACAATGAGGTTCAGAAGAGAAGAGGAGAAATAATAATGAACATTCTTTGTTGTCTTGTTCATTCTCATTATTCAACGTTCCAGCTCATCTTTCCAGATTAACGTCTAAGGTAACTGGAATTCAGGATGAAGAAGGAAGAATCCAATTATAACAAATCTTATTCATCTCTTTGGACTTTTCCATTTATTCGCCACGTTTCTTATCTTGGGTTTGAAAAGTGGAAACTAATAAAGAGAAATCAAAAGCACAGAAATTTTGACGTATTAAGAAGAGGTTGATAAATACAGCGCGTCCAAAAATAATTATCGGGGTTTCATAGTCGTTTAATTTCTCTTATATGTTGGGTACAGGGACAAATCTTATATGAGAGTAAACAACAACTCAACAAATGTACCTTATAAATATTGAATGTGAGCACCTTTCGTGACACGACACACATCCATCCGGTAGTCTAATGCTTCTGGACGCTTTCGTTCGACACACTTGGACGCACAGAACTCTTCCCTTTCCAGACACATCCAGTTGTTCGAAACTTATGAAACCATCGACGAATGTTGTTTTCCGACGGAGGATCACTTCCAAAATCGCTGAACTGAAACAGCAGAATCACACCTTTCAAATATCAATGACACAAAAGGACTTCTGAACGGGAGTCGCCATTTTGTAATGCACCTACGCCGCTGCGACTGATGGGAAACAAATTATAAGCGCTCAGGGAGGAAAACTTCCACAGCCGTTCTTATGGTACATGTACATAAACATTCACCTTCGTCTGTTGCAATATACCAACTACTCAAAACTCTCATCTTCATTTTGGAACACGCTGTATAATCAGGGGAGGATTTATAAAATTTTGACCCCTAGGCTATTCTTTGTTCCGAGCTGTCATTCTGCTCGTAGATATATACCGGGTGGCCACAATTAAAGTTGCCGTACTCAGAGCCCTCTGGACCCCTCCGAAGCAACGGATTTCGCTAAAACTTGATATGGCTATGGAGACCATGGGAAAGTGAATGATGAATTACCAAAAAAAAAGAGATTAATTCAATTGTTCACCACCAGGTGGAAATGTGGCGCTGAAGTAACAACAACCAGTAATTCGTGTTTATGTCGGTACAACAGTGTTCAAATGCGCTCTGTCCAAAGAACGACCTTTTGGAAGCATCAATGGTCACACGCAGTGTTTTTCGTGGCGCTGTTCACTGTGCACCGGATTTCAGCGCCACATTTCAACCTGGTGGTGAATATTTGAACTATTTTTTTTTTCGTCAGCATTCACTTCTGCATGGCCTCCATAGCTTGCTTCTCTACCAAGATTAACCGCAATCCGTTGCTTCGAACGGACTCCAGAGGGCTTTGAATAGGAGGAATTTAATTGCGGCCATCCTGTAGAAATCCGTTTCCTGATAATAATAATAAAAAACCACTGTTGATGTAACCTGGGAGCACGGAAACGCACTGTACTGTACACGACCGACGATACATACAATGTGTGACGCAATGTTTTAAAGCACAGTTTCGGCATGCTTTTTGGATGAATTCTTTAGACAATCAATCAATACCAGCTTCCCGTCTATCCCTTAACGAGCTCTCCTGTAGCTGGTCGTTCTACACGGCTTCCTTGTCCAGTTCGTTTAGCAAAACACGGCGTCTGACTCGTTTGGAACCGCTCATCAGCAGACGAGACACAAAGCAGGGCATTTCAAAAAAATCCCCTCTCGCCTCGCGGATGGTTTTTGCACCGGTGCTGGGAGAAGTTGTTCCGAATGGATGTTTAACGGAGAAGTGAGGGAAGGGACATTTTCATCTCTGCAGGAGGTCCCAGGTGTGACGTAACACATATTGTTATCTACAGGGAGCCGAAAGCGTACACGACCAACAAACAGACCTCAAACATTCGTTTTCCTCCCGTACCAGTTCCATATGTCTCGGAGGGTGTGTTGGCAAATGCATCCACATTTACAGATATGAGTAACGTCATGGAAAAGGGAAAGATCGCATTTTAAGGAGTTTGTCAACCAGAGAGCTGTTTCAGTAACTTTACGCCACTGCAGGACAAGGGTGTTGATTTATTGATCAATATTTTAAATTAACCAGGATGGTATTATTTTCAGAACATAGCAATGTTTCTTATGTAGTGACAAATGGCATACCATGTGTGCTTCAGGGATCACTGTTGTCAATAAATTTGATGAATCGTAACAATTCATAAATAATAGAAAAGTATCAGTATGAACGACTCCAAAACCCAGATACCAGCCGTTGTATCCCAGACAGGAAATATCTAAGGAATGCCTTGTCAGTCAAACATTACCTAAGCTTACCGGATCACCAACGGTGTAATCATGTAAACAGGTGTAATCGAGGAAGAAGCTTCAGGTTACTGATTGAAGACACACTATATGTTTCATAGTGGTAGATGAACGCTGGGTCACTCTGTATATATACAGGTGTAGAAAAGTACAGTTCGACAAAATATATTTGTTTTCAGTATGTCCAATTCGGTTATGGAAATTTCCATTACCTGTTTTAAAAATAACTAGTACGGTATGTGTGTTTAATGTCTGTGTGTTTCCTGCATCACGTGTATCATAAAATCAGAATCATAAACAGTACATTATAATTTTTGTCACTGTTGCTAGCCAAGTTTTAACATCTGCGGCGATATTGTAGAATCGGTTATGTATTAAAATGCTGTTACCATTTGAGCCTTCTTTAGCAAGGCCATTCTGGCACGGGACTTATTAATTACTTTTTAATACAATCTTTTATTAATTAATGAATTAAATGTTTTAAGATGATATTTCAAAATGTATGGCTTTATCTTAGTTCGATTCATGGCTTTCTGTCACTATATTTGCCTAGCAAAAAAAATGGGCTGGCACATGAATTAGATTTAATTTTTGTACCACTTTGCGTGTGTGTGTGTGTGTGTGTGTGTGTGATGGTGGGTGTGGGTGTGTATGTATATATGCAGTGGCGTAGCAACATATCGCGAGGTCCTGGACGACATTAGAAAGCGATGCCCCTATCCAGTCTTAAAATTCGAAATCTCAATGATAGATAAAATATCTTTAAGGATACGTGATCAAATTATATTTAAATATAATAATAACACATTACTGACAAAAAATATTTTTCATAGGCCTAATATGCGACAGAGTAATTTACAGCCCCTTGCGCTTAGGCTCCCGCCCGCCTGTATGTTACACCTCTGATTTAACGTATTCATTCAAAGCATAACGTTAAACTAGAATTTAAAACCAGATTAAAACAGAATGTAATTTTATTGCTCACGAAAAATAGTATTTTCCATCTAATTTTCTCACTTTTATGTATTACATTTTTGTGTCAACCCCATGCGACGCGAGGCCCCTTCGTCAGTGAGGCGCCGGGCGGTCGCCCACTTCGCTCATCCCTTGCTACGCCACTGTAGTATGAATGTATAAATGTGTGTGTGTGTGTGTGTGTGTGTGTGTGTGTGTAATATGTATGTACTGTATGTGTCCACCTCACTTGACTTGAATGTTATAACATAAATATATTTTGAGAGAGAGAGAGAGAGAGAGAGAGAGAGAGAGAGAGAGAGAGGGGGGGTGGGGAAGAGAAGACAGAGAGAGAGAGAGAGAGAGAGAGAGAATGGAAAGAAGGAGATTGAGACCACAATATATGGCAGCACAGTACGAGGGTTACAGTTGCCTTCACGAAGCGTGAGAATCAAAGCAAGGGGTCTTGAGCGAGGCACGTTCAGCTTCCACCACTAAAATTAAAGGCGAAGGGCTCCAAACCTGACCCTATACTACAGCGCCTTGAATAACGTAGTGTGGAAAACGACCCAAGAAACTGGTTCCCCAGACGGATGAGAAACATAGATGGCAGTGCGATCAATCTCGGTGCTAATTTTCTTATGAAAGTAATGCGGCTTTGTTAGTTTTTGGAATGTATTGTGTAGATTTGTTTGTCTTGAAAGGCGGTACGTGAATTGATGGAAACAGTTATATTTGTTGAGTGATTTACAGTCACGAAATGACATTAATTTAGAAAGAAAAGTAAAATAAAATCAATAAATAAATAGTATGCGTAACACAAGAAGAAACATCGCAAAGTGATTCCGGACGTCAGGTGTTGGATTGTGTACTAGAGTTATATTTTTCTATGTTATTAGAATATAAATAGTATCCTGAGAGATATTTCATACCGAGGCGACAAACTACAAGTGTCGCTTGGAAGCGAGCAGTCCGTAATCAATGCAGCCTTTCGAACCGTAGGGACACAAGCTTTGACTGCACCGTTTCCTCAAGGAGATTTTACACCAAAGCGACACGCGACAAACGATACGAGGATTTCACACCAAAGCGACACCGGTCCTTCGGTTTAAGGCAACTTTCATACCGAAGTGACACATGTTGCTTCGAAAGGAGCCAATCAAGAGCAACATTTCACATCGTAGCGGCATGACGGGAAGCACAGGCCAGCGTTCGGTTGGTGAAATCCTCAAGCGATAAGTGTCGCGTGCTCCTTGTCGCTTTGGTGCGCAATCTCCCTAAAGCAATACACTCATTGCATCGCGCATGCGCGAACAACAAACAACGGCAACATGTTGCAAGCTATTGAGGAAATGGCCCAGTTTGAGCGACGCAGAAGCGACAAAGCGACACGTGTGACTTATCGTGTCGCCTAGATCTGTTGTTGTAATGTGCGGTTTTTCGTGTCGCCTATCTGTCGTTCGCACAATTAGCAGCGAACGCTTGCCAATAGACTGGAGGCACCATGTCGCTTGTCACTTAGTTGGGAACTCCCCCTGTAGCGCGTCGCTTCGGTCTGAGCACCCTTCCTTTAAGGAGCTTTCCGACCGAAGTAACAAGTAGCACGCGAATACGCCATATGAACGTGTCGTTTGCTGTTTGGACCCTCATATGCAATGAATGCTATTTTACAGTCTGGAAGTGTGTGTCACTAGTGTGACAGTGTGAACATCTCGTGTCGCTTGTCCCATTGGTTTGAAAGTTTCCTTACACTCATGTCGATGGCACTAAGAAAGTTTTGTGGGGTTCCCCTTGTCGTTTCATGCAATCATCATTATCATCATCGCCGCGATTAGTTTAAAGCGGAAGAAAAGAGACAGTAAATATCCAAAATACAAATGCTTCAGTGTGTATATCTTTAAAAGAAATGATGATGAAGGTAATAATAATGAACCTAATTCATACACAAAAATTTAGTTGCCAAGAGCATTCCACGCGTATTTTTTCTCCCATATTATTAACGAAAGTATGACGATAACAGGACGTGGTCGACTGTCTAGAATGTTCGTTAATATCTTCGCAACCACTGTACCAAATACCATATCAATTATCACATTCATAGAAATGCTTCATGTAAAAGAATCAGACGTTGCAGCGAAAACTCCATTTACTTCCATTATAAGCAGTCGAACACCAAGCACCGGGGTCAACACCAGCGCCTCTAGCGGATCATTTTCGAGTGGAACCAGCCAAAGCGCGCAGAACTGTGCCGTTTTCCACACTACGTTGTTCAAGGCGCTGTACCTATACTAACCTAACCACACATGCATGATTAGACCTAAGCGGAATTTTAGGTTAGGAATTGCTAGGTTAGGAGGGACAGCTTTAGATTGTTGTTTTTGATTTGGTGTTTGAAGTACACTTTATGGACAGTAAGGCTAATCGGGACTGGACCTACAGTTTAAAGTGGGATCCAGGACAGATTTAGAGCTCTTAGCATTTAGTATTGGCGTTTGGTGAAAGCTGGGTGTGTCCCGCACCAGACACTCAAAACGAGAGGGAACTGCGTGACGTCGAAAGGACGGGTACTCATTGAAGTATTACCTTTTTAAGGACTCTTGGATCATCTGCATATTGCACTTGAACGGAAATGTTGACGAAGAGCTAATTGCTACGAAAAAATCCTGACCATGACTCTAGTTCCAAGCGAGTCGAAACATTTTAAATCGTTTCATCTCGCTTAATAATCGGCTTCAAGATCTGCTTACAACTGTAACATGAAGGTAAATCCACAACCTAAACCCAAATTCTTTATCCTCTAATATCCCCGAGTATTTTGACAGAATTGAAACAAATGCGAATCTTATGCGAGGTCTCATCCCCTCAATGTTGCTGCTGAAAAGAAACTTTTTCAATCCAAAAGTAAGCTTTTTAAAAATTCTCATTTAAATTCCGTAGCAAAACGTTTCCAGTGGCTCTGATCCTTCTGAGTGACAGACATATTCTCCTTAATTGGGCTTAATCGAATTTGGATTTTTGAAAAGTAACGTTCTGGAATTTGGACAGAAGCTCGCAGAAGGATAAAGCAAACAGCTTAATCTCGTTAGCGGAAAAAATCGATGTGTTTGTCGAGCATCCCTTGAGAGATGCTGATTATCGGAGCAGCTTTCGCCTTCTGTCCTTCCGAAAGGGATCATGGGAAAATTAAATATGGCGGCAGGAATGCAGCAACCATCAGAATGCTTTGATAGAATCTGAAGAGAACATGTGTGTTACACTTTATTCATGCATGCAAAGTCAAGTGCGTGTGTAATATACGGCATATAACTGTGGATTTGTTGCCTTTGGTTTAGTTAAGTGGGAGATGGACAGGAATGTGTTCTATCACATGGCACATTCAATATGCAAGCTGATTCAAAATGAACAGTTAGACTTTTACCTCTGTACTTGTTTTTTTTTTGTTTGTTTTTTTTAATTACTCGAACGTTTCAGAGACTGGTTTCTGCCCATGTCATGAAGGTTCTAGTTCGCTGCACTTTTTGACACTAGATGTAGTGCAGGTGTATCCCGTTGTCAGGCTAGTGCAAGTTCAATTCTGCCCCCCCCCCCCAAGTTAGACCCAAAGTTCGATTCTGTCGCCCCCAGTTAAGCCTCAAATTCATTTTTGATCTCCTCACAAGTTTGGCCCCAAGTTCGATTCTACCCCCCTCCCCCATACAAGTTAAGCTCCAAGTTCGATTGTACCCCCCTCCCAAGTTAGGTCATAAGTTACGCCCATGGTAGAAGTGATAATGAAGATAGTAACAATAATATGGATAGTATTACCGCTCTCTCCACGAAAACAGTCCAGGCAAGGTCAGAGCTTCCCCTTGCCTCCTCCACACCCCTGGCCCTCCAGGGTTGCCACATCCTCTTCTAAGCTGCACAGTCGACACATTGCACGTTGTACACTGGCGAACTTTAAAAAAAGGTCTCCCTCCTCTTATTAGATTGGAAGGTAGTTGGCAACACTTCATTACTCCTGTATTGGATAAGATAGTGGGGAAAGGCAGTTGCAGACAAGGCCATCACTACCCTATGCGCACGTAAACTTGTTTCCGGAAAGCTTTCTGTTGGAGTCTTGTCAGGCATGATCTGGGCAGTTTGTGGAAGAATTTTGTGTTCCTACCCCCACCCCTCTGTGTGTGTGTGTGTGTGTGTGTGTGTGCGCGCGCGCGCGAGCACGCCGACACCTGTTTCTTTTTAAGTTTGGCATATTTTTATTGCATCGACTAGTTGCTGTTATGGCTGGGAATGAACCAGGTTAGCAATGTGCAAATAAAAAAGTATAAAAAATACCAAAATTCCTGGCATGAGTAGTTAGCAGTAGTAAAGGTTAGGTAAACTTCCTCGTGCGTATAGCAACTGCCATGAAGGCACATTCAGGGGGTGTGGTAATAGGGCACCGCATATTCTCGAGCGCGTCCATTTTAGAGGGGATACGATCAGCACCACGCTCCAGCCGCCCTTTTTCCGCCAGGGTTGTAGTAGAAATGAGAAAATAGAAATGTTTTGCATTCTGCGTATGTGACAGTATTCTTTGGATATTGTCCCTGAAGTATCTGTTAACATCCTAACCTGCAGTTTTTTCAGGATAAACTAGTTGAAGGCCGCGAGTGGTTCCTGGGAAGTAATGAACATATCACAGAATGCGCAATAGTTTAGTTCACGTTTCTTGGAGGGGGAGGGGGAGAGAATGATATAGAAATTTATTCTACGAATGCTTACGTCATTGAGACCAAGGAGTGTATTTTGCAGACTAACGAGGATCTGGCGTCTAGACACAAGGCCAGTATAATTGGTCTGTGGAGTTTGGGCTCTGTCCTACGTTTGTGATTGCCTTTCACAATTTCATCTTAACACACCTTTCATCCTTATCTATGTGGTTACTCAAAAGTGGAAGAAAAGCGAAGTAAAGTAAATAAATAAATTGGTCATTGTGTCCCTGCGTTTTTCAATATTTCTTCCTGATCGAAAATTAATGTTTCACCGATGTAATGCATCACTATAGTCATGTGAATTATTATTTTCCGTCATCATAGTGTGCTTAATCATTCCTTAAAGCATAGACTTCAACGCTATTGTCCTTAGTGTAAACGATCTTAACTGTGTGGAAGTTTTTATGTAGGCAAAAAAATGGTTAAGAGTAAATCCCAATTGATTGTTAGAAGTTTAAAATATTATAACTCTGACGTGACGCATATTAACTGTTCTTAGTTCGCTGTCAAGGAACAATTTTTCGTACCTAAAAAGGAATCCGGCCTCCGTGGTAGAGTGGTTAACACAGCTTGCTTAAACACCGCCTTGACATTGTGTTCATTCGGTGTTCATTGTGAGTGTCCCTTCATCAATTTGATAATTTCATCGCTCATCCTCATCGTCGCGTTTAGCCAAAATTGGCAGAAAAGCGAAGTAAAATAAACCAAATCAAACATAAATAAGAAGCTGAAGGGAAAAATATACCATTACCAAAAATAAAATATATAAAATACAGTAATTACTTTGTTGACACTGCAGTTTTTTTTGGCAGTGTGTAGCTGTCTTAGGGTCGTGTGTTCGAATTAGCTGACCTCAAAATATACGAAGAGTGAAGGATTAATGGAAATGGGGATGCACATTTCTATTACTTTAGTAAGCGTTCAGTCGTAAATCCTGTGGACACAGTGTGATTTTCGTGCAAGGAAGGGTTCCTGGGACATCAACTAGGTCGACGTTTACTTATAACATTACGAGGGTATGGATTTCTCGCAACAAGTGCAACAAATGTTTATGGTCATGGAAACTATTTATGCAATTTGTTTGAGTAACGTCGTTTTCTACCTCTTGAAATTAATGGTGACTGGAGATGAAAAGACACACGTGGCAGATTGTAACGTGCTTTGAAGACAGAGGTCTTAAGTTCGAATCATGATTAAGGCATGTTTGGCCCTTCACATCCATGCTATCAATTGGTCAATCATTCTCATCGCCACGGATTAACCAAGAGGCAAAAAGGCAACGTAATATATCCTAAATAGAAAAAATACAGAAAAGGGGCAAGGAAATGCACATATCGTGCCGAGTCGAGGTTGTGTGTTGCAAGACGGAAATGTGTAACTATTATCGCAAGAGCACGTTCAATTATATTAGGGCACAACCATATATCACACAATACAGGTGAAGTTGTTGTAGGTTGACGTGAATTGTTAATCTGCCTAAACACTAAAAATACTCTAATATCAGTTTTTTTGTTCCACTTATTATTTCAATTTTCAGGGTCTTCATGACCGAGTGCTTTGCATACTGCTCTATGAAACCGGAGACCCTGACACGTTCTTTGGTCAAAAGAACATGATTTAACTAAAAGGGCAAATAATCAGTTCACATGAAAGACTCTAAAGCATTCGCGTGATGCCTCTCAGGGTATGGGGTAATATCTCTCTTCGTTGTTCAAACCAAATAAAAATCAAACTTAAGTTTGCACTAAGAAGAAGGAAGTCTATTTTGCTTCTTTGCAAACAAAATACTTATATGCCTAACATATAATCCATGTCACTCAAATAAATTAAACTTCTTATAATTTAACTTGATCACTCTATTTCAAAAACCGAGCCCGAACTTCAAAGTCAAGACAAAAGACACTCGTAATTGCCATGGTAACAGCCCTTACAAGATAAGTATATACAGGTTAGTCACTATCCTGACAGTATCAGTGATAGGTAAATTACAGAAATTAATATTAAAGAACAATAAACATTTGCACAAGAGAAAAGATAATTAATAACAATAAATATTAACAATAAATATTTGTGCAATGGGAAAGGACGTGTCAATTTGCCTCCTCCGAAGAAAAATCAAAATCGACGACGAACTGGAAAACTTTCAACAGTCTAGGAGAGTTTGGTTTATTCTCTGGAAAACAGTTTACAATTCTTCATGTCTTTAGTTCACAAGTTCCGAGATAAAACTGGATGCTTGATGAAATATTGAACTTCTTGTACAGCATGGTACTTCTGATACATCATAAATAAACGATGACACTTCATACAAATAAGAAAACCAGATCAAATAAACATTCAGCAGCCTAATCGAATATGCTCTCGTTCTACAACATGTCGTAACCACAAACTCATAGAAAATGTTTCCAGTGCCAGGCCTTTCCAAAGACACCTTCCTATGGATCGTGAAGATTTCAACTTAAATCGGTTCTTCGTTCCATTTTCAAGTAATTTACTAGAATCAATCTTTTTCTTCATATCTTCTGGTGAAGGAATCCATTTCTAATGGCTAACTTTAAATTTCCGGACGCTCATTTACTTGTCTACGGAATTATTCTCTTCTAGCTCATTTTTAAATCGACACTCCATCCACCATTAAATATACTTTTCAAAGTTTAAGACTGAACTCAGTTTTATACTTTCGCAGAAACGATTAACCAACAGCAGATTTTATGGTAAATCTTTAACAATTAAGATTTCCATTAGAATGGTGCTTTCAGTTGTTTCGAGCACTGAATTACGCTTGCCTACAAATTCTGAATTCTAGTTCTAGCTCACTGATTTTTTATACTGAACGATCTGCCTTAATGTACAGGTAAATTCTGATTTGGTATGAATATCAGCATAATATCAATGTCACCAGACTGTAAAATCTCTCTTCTAGCCACCTGTTTCTTCCGAGACTGCCTAACATAAAGGATAGTTCTATGCTAGGCGAGGGGTAAAGTCCCGCACCTGATCCAGATTATATTCGTTATCCCAACAGAAGTTCCTAGTTACTTCCACGCTACGCACTTGCTCAGTGCTGGGATATGGTTCAACAATGTCTGTCTGCACGCCACTGCTCGTCATTTGAGTCCCGGGAGCATTATTGCTATCTCTCGGTGGAGATACTAAACGTTGTTGACTTGGCGAAGAAAACCCGCTGTTAGGATACGGTCTATCGTAAGGATCACCTCTGGAAGCTGGATATTCTCGTCGTGATCTAAACTGACGCTGCTGACGGTAATTATTTCCATTTCTAGGGTATGGACTCTCAGCTGGGTTACTCCTATTTTGTTGCTGAACTAAGCGAATTCTAGACGTTCTTTGAACATCTCTGCTGTTTTGTTGAAAGCCAGTTTCTCGTCTCCATGTAGACCGCCAAGCATCTTGTTCCTCTGCTTGCTCATATCTCTTAACAAAATCCGCTAAGAGATCCACGGTGTTCGGAGCATGAGCCAAGCATAATTGCCTTACTCTCCAAGGCAACTGTACGATGATTAGATTTATTACTTCCTGCTCGGTGTAATTACTCAGATTCCTTTAGGCAGAGTACACAGACCAAACATATTCCTCCATATTGTTATCATTCTGCTTATTGTACCGCCTATTCCTCACAGACGCCAATTCTCTCTCTTTCGCTTCTGTTGAAGCAAAACGCTTCTTGAATTCTCTGCAGAAATCAGAGTAAGTGCGGAAATCATTCTTATGCGAATAAAACCAGTGATAGGCCTTTCCAGTTAACAAACGTGGAATGATTTCAAGCGTATAATGTTGAGGAATCTGTAGAATTTAAAGGTTTGTATTCAATTCCTTTAAATATATTTCAGCTGAAGTAGCGATAATATTGCCGTCGAACGTTCTCATAGAATTGATGTCTGCCATCCTAGGAGTTACCCCAGTGTGTACAATGCGTGAAGAAGGCTCTCTTCTGTTTCTTCTGCTGCGAGCAGTTGATTCACTGTCTGAGGAGCTGGATTCGTTCATCTTCTTGTACCTCTTTTTCCGTGAGGTTTTTCCTTGTAGGTTTGAAACTTCATCTGAACAGATGGGATAAAATGTCGATTTTCCAGAACCTTCATCAACACGGTGGATTTTAGGATGATCAGAGTTCGTCTGGATCTGTAACCTATTCAGCTGATCAGAAATATGAACAATTTTACTACAGATATGACCAACATCTGAGGAGAAATTGTCTTGTTTAGTTTCAACTGTTTTCCTCCATTGTTCGTCAGCTTTTCTGTATCCCTCGGTTTCATTTATATTCTCAGCAAGTTTCTCTGCCACTTACTGATTAATGGTATCTTCTAAGTTATCTGTGATAACAGTTACCTGGTGATTCACATTTTCAAACACTTCCTTTCTGAAACTGCTCTGTTCTTCAGCGATTTCCTTACGAAAGTTACCCTGAGATTGCTCAACCTCTTCTCTCAACAGCGCAATTTCTTTTGGCACATTTGATTCCACTTGTAGAGAGTTTGCTTCACATGTCTGACGTAAGTTAAAGATCTCTATTTGAATGCTTTCTTTTATCTTCTGTTGATTTTCTTCCATTCTTACAGTCAAATTGTCCAGTCTCTGTCCGATCTCCAAAGCAGATTTTGTGAGTTTCGAATAACCCTGTGAAAACTTCTCTTCTAAGCGCCGTTCTGATTCCTCCAGATTTCTACCACTTTCCTCTAACTTTAAGTTCAAACTGCGTTCCAACATGGCTACATTCTCCTGAAACTTAGCTTCCAGATTGCTGGAACTTTCTCTAATGTTTTCCTGAATTTTTGATTCCAGAGAATCCAAAGCAATGGAGTTTTCTTGCATCTTTGTTTCCATAGCCCTTGTACTCTCCTCCAACATAATCCGTATTGAAGAAAGCAGGTCTGCTGTAACTGGAACTGACTGCACTGGAGATTCATTTTCCTCAGCCAACGATTTACTTGCACTTCTCAACATCTTCTTATCCATATTCTTCTAGTACAGAATTTCCATCACAATCACAAATAAATTACTCTTCACGAACACACAAAAATGAACACCACTAAGGAAACAACAGATTTCGGGGCCCGCGTTGTTGCGCCAAAATATTGACACGTTCTTTAGTCAAAAGAACATGATTTAACTAAAAGGGCAAATAATCAGTTCACATGAAAGACTCTAAAGCATTCGCGTGATGCCTCTCAGGGTATGGGGTAATATCTCTCTTCGTTGTTCAAACCAAATAAAAATCAAACTTAAGTTTGCACTAAGAAGAAGGAAGTCTATTTTGCTTCTTTGCAAACAAAATACTTATATGCCTAACATATAATCCATGTCACTCAAATAAATGAAACTTCTTATAATTTAACTTGATCACTCTATTTCAAAAACCGAGCCCGAACTTCAAAGTCAAGACAAAAGACACTCGTAATTGCCATGGTAACAGCCCTTACAAGATAAGTATATACAGGTTAGTCACTATCCTGACAGTATCAGTGATAGGTAAATTACAGAAATTAATATTAAAGAACAATAAACATTTGCACAAGAGAAAAGATAATTAATAACAATAAATATTAACAATAAATATTTGTGCAATGGGAAAGGACGTGTCAATTTGCCTCCTCCGAAGAAAAATCAAAATCGACGACGAACTGGAAAACTTTCAACAGTCTAGGAGAGTTTGGTTTATTCTCTGGAAAACAGTTTACAATTCTTCATGTCTTTAGTTCACAAGTTCCGAGATAAAACTGGATGCTTGAAGAAATATTGAACTTCTTGTACAGCATGGTACTTCTGATACATCATAAATAAACGATGACACTTCATACAAATAAGAAAACCAGATCAAATAAACATTCAGCAGCCTAATCGAATATGCTCTCGTTCTACAACATGTCGTAACCACAAACTCATAGAAAATGTTTCCAGTGCCAGGCCTTTCCAAAGACACCTTCCTATGGATCGTGAAGATTTCAACTTAAATCGGTTCTTCGTTCCATTTTCAAGTAATTTACTAGAATCAATCTTTTTCTTCATATCTTCTGGTGAAGGAATCCATTTCTAATGGCTAACTTTAAATTTCCGGACGCTCATTTACTTGTCTACGGAATTATTCTCTTCTAGCTCATTTTTAAATCGACACTCCATCCACCATTAAATATACTTTTCAAAGTTTAAGACTGAACTCAGTTTTATACTTTCGCAGAAACGATTAACCAACAGCAGATTTTATGGTAAATCTTTAACAATTAAGATTTCCATTAGAATGGTGCTTTCAGTTGTTTCGAGCACTGAATTACGCTTGCCTACAAATTCTGAATTCTAGTTCTAGCTCACTGATTTTTTATACTGAACGATCTGCCTTAATGTACAGGTAAATTCTGATTTGGTATGAATATCAGCATAATATCAATGTCACCAGACTGTAAAATCTCTCTTCTAGCCACCTGTTTCTTCCGAGACTGCCTAACATAAAGGATAGTTCTATGCTAGGCGAGGGGTAAAGTCCCGCACCTGATCCAGATTATATTCGTTATCCCAACAGAAGTTCCTAGTTACTTCCACGCTACGCACTTGCTCAGTGCTGGGATATGGTTCAACAATGTCTGTCTGCACGCCACTGCTCGTCATTTGAGTCCCGGGAGCATTATTGCTATCTCTCGGTGGAGATACTAAACGTTGTTGACTTGGCGAAGAAAACCCGCTGTTAGGATACGGTCTATCGTAAGGATCACCTCTGGAAGCTGGATATTCTCGTCGTGATCTAAACTGACGCTGCTGACGGTAATTATTTCCATTTCTAGGGTATGGACTCTCAGCTGGGTTACTCCTATTTTGTTGCTGAACTAAGCGAATTCTAGACGTTCTTTGAACATCTCTGCTGTTTTGTTGAAAGCCAGTTTCTCGTCTCCATGTAGACCGCCAAGCATCTTGTTCCTCTGCTTGCTCATATCTCTTAACAAAATCCGCTAAGAGATCCACGGTGTTCGGAGCATGAGCCAAGCATAATTGCTTTACTCTCCAAGGCAACTGTACGATGATTAGATTTATTACTTCCTGCTCGGTGTAATTACTCAGATTCCTTTAGGCAGAGTACACAGACCAAACATATTCCTCCATATTGTTATCATTCTGCTTATTGTACCGCCTATTCCTCACAGACGCCAATTCTCTCTCTTTCGCTTCTGTTGAAGCAAAACGCTTCTTGAATTCTCTGCAGAAATCAGAGTAAGTGCGGAAATCATTCTTATGCGAATAAAACCAGTGATAGGCCTTTCCAGTTAACAAACGTGGAATGATTTCAAGCGTATAATGTTGAGGAATCTGTAGAATTTAAAGGTTTGTATTCAATTCCTTTAAATATATTTCAGCTGAAGTAGCGATAATATTGCCGTCGAACGTTCTCATAGAATTGATGTCTGCCATCCTAGGAGTTACCCCAGTGTGTACAATGCGTGAAGAAGGCTCTCTTCTGTTTCTTCTGCTGCGAGCAGTTGATTCACTGTCTGAGGAGCTGGATTCGTTCATCTTCTTGTACCTCTTTTTCCGTGAGGTTTTTCCTTGTAGGTTTGAAGCTTCATCTGAACAGATGGGATAAAATGTCGATTTTCCAGAACCTTCATCAACACGGTGGATTTTAGGATGATCAGAGTTCGTCTGGATCTGTAACCTATTCAGCTGATCAGAAATATGAACAATTTTACTACAGATATGACCAACATCTGAGGAGAAATTGTCTTGTTTAGTTTCAACTGTTTTCCTCCATTGTTCGTCAGCTTTTCTGTATCCCTCGGTTTCATTTATATTCTCAGCAAGTTTCTCTGCCACTTACTGATTAATGGTATCTTCTAAGTTATCTGTGATAACAGTTACCTGGTGATTCACATTTTCAAACACTTCCTTTCTGAAACTGCTCTGTTCTTCAGCGATTTCCTTACGAAAGTTACCCTGAGATTGCTCAACCTCTTCTCTCAACAGCGCAATTTCTTTTGGCACATTTGATTCCACTTGTAGAGAGTTTGCTTCACATGTCTGACGTAAGTTAAAGATCTCTATTTGAATGCTTTCTTTTATCTTCTGTTGATTTTCTTCCATTCTTACAGTCAAATTGTCCAGTCTCTGTCCGATCTCCAAAGCAGATTTTGTGAGTTTCGAATAACCCTGTGAAAACTTCTCTTCTAAGCGCCGTTCTGATTCCTCCAGATTTCTACCACTTTCCTCTAACTTTAAGTTCAAACTGCGTTCCAACATGGCTACATTCTCCTGAAACTTAGCTTCCAGATTGCTGGAACTTTCTCTAATGTTTTCCTGAATTTTTGATTCCAGAGAATCCAAAGCAATGGAGTTTTCTTGCATCTTTGTTTCCATAGCCCTTGTACTCTCCTCCAACATAATCCGTATTGAAGAAAGCAGGTCTGCTGTAACTGGAACTGACTGCACTGGAGATTCATTTTCCTCAGCCAACGATTTACTTGCACTTCTCAACATCTTCTTATCCATATTCTTCTAGTACAGAATTTCCATCACAATCACAAATAAATTACTCTTCACGAACACACAAAAATGAACACCACTAAGGAAACAACAGATTTCGGGGCCCGCGTTGTTGCGCCAAAATATTGACACGTTCTTTAGTCAAAAGAACATGATTTAACTAAAAGGGCAAATAATCAGTTCACATGAAAGACTCTAAAGCATTCGCGTGATGCCTCTCAGGGTATGGGGTAATATCTCTCTTCGTTGTTCAAACCAAATAAAAATCAAACTTAAGTTTGCACTAAGAAGAAGGAAGTCTATTTTACTTCTTTGCAAACAAAATACTTATATGCCTAACATATAATCCATGTCACTCAAATAAATTAAACTTCTTATAATTTAACTTGATCACTCTATTTCAAAAACCGAGCCCGAACTTCAAAGTCAAGACAAAAGACACTCGTAATTGCCATGGTAACAGCCCTTACAAGATAAGTTTATACAGGTTAGTCACTATCCTGACATTATCAGTGATAGGTAAATTACAGAAATTAATATTAAAGAACAATAAACATTTGCACAAGACAAAGGATAATTAATAACAATAAATATTAACAATAAATATTTGTGCAATGGGAAAGGACGTGTCAACCCTATGTTCGATTGATTGATTGATTGATTTGCTTTATTTTATTTCGCATCTTGTACCACATAGGTCCAATCCCGATTAGCCTTACTGTGCATAAAGTTGACTTGATTTGAGTTGGTGTTTTAAGTCCACCACAGTGAACGACATGCCGCGACGTGGACGTCCGGAAAAGAGCAACGGATGACGGTACTGCTGCAGCGGTGTTGGCATCATTTGCGAAGACCCAGACCCGTAGCACTGGCGCTGGAAAGCGGTGTCAGCAGGGGTTCAATTCAAAGGATTGTACGTGACCACCACTGGCATCCGTATAAGATACAGCTGCAGCAGCACCTTAGTGAGGACGATCCAGACAGACGTTTGGAGTTTTGTGAGTGGGCCCTAGGACAACTGCAACATGATCAAGCCCTCGGTAGCAAGATTCTTCAGTGATGAGGCCAATTTTTATGTGTCTGGGAGGTGAATAAGCAAAATCTGCTGTACTGGTCACCCGATAATCCACATTGGACTGATCCCAGCAAGGTGACGGGAGGTGGGAAGCTAATGGTGTGTTGTGGTACTTTGGGTTCCCGACTTGTTTGTCCATTTTTCATTGAGGGCAACTGAAATGCAGAGTGCTACTTGCTTCTGCTACGGGAGCAGATCTTACCATCCTTGCTGTCCGAGGATGGGAGCTATCCTGCATGATTCCAGCAAGATGGTGCCAGGCCAAGGGGGAACCACATTGACGCCACCCGCGCATAGAGATGATGAGATGATGGTCGGCCAGTACCTGGATCAACAATTTCCTCACCACTGGATTGGTCGCCGAGGGGCTGTGGAATGGCCAGCATGCTCACCTGACCTGACACCATTGAACTTTTACCTCTGGCGACATCTGAGGTGTATGCTACGAAAATCAGGGATGTGGTCCATTTGCGCACACGCATAATGGATGCCTGTGCTGCAATCTCTCTTGAGGTTCTGCAGAATGTGGTAAGCTCATGGAAGAGACGTTTACACGTGTGTTGCGCAACAGGGACGCCATATTGAGCATGTGTCATAACTTTTGTGGTACCGTTATCTCTACAACAATTAACGTTAGGTGAAAACAAATGTCACAATTGGTTTCCTGGTGAAATTTTAGCCCACTTTGATGTGTCGCACGATCCACTTCCCATTTTAAATTTTCACGTTGGTTTCAAGATGGCGGACATCAAGATGGTCGCCGATCGCGCGGGTGGCGTCAATGTGGTTCCCCCTTGGCCTGGCAACGATTGGTCGTCACTATTTCCACGTTGCGCGCTGCAGTAGGCTTGTACCGGGGGTGTTAAGTGACTTTTTGAGCTACCCTGTATTTCAAGATCACAGATCAAATACTGATGAATCACTTGCTAATTACAAATAGATGCTACAAACGAAACTGACATCTACATGGCTTTCTGTCACAACATTAAAAAAAATAAACATTACCAAATGCACAATATAACATACAATACAATAAACATTAAGCAGGAGATATACATTACAAACAAGGTGGAATGTACATACAATAACACAAAAAATTACGCTATCACAAGAGAATATATCAGTGACATATTTTCAAGTTGTGACGACACAAAAATATTGATCATATCAAATGTTCGTTATTGGAATATGTTTCTTTGTCGTTTACGTAGCCTTTCTGGTACTTTTGGCTAAATGAGACGATGAAGTTGAGTGATGATTAGAGAAAATCACAGTGTTGCCACACATCTACTCTCCACATCTACTCTACGCCACCTTGTCCCTCCGCCTTCCCACGGTTTCCACATTGAAGTTGCAAAGTACGGCAACAGCGTATCCGCAGTCATGTGACTGAGACTCCACGTGGAGTAGACGAGCAGAATGACAGCAGCGCCCATTGGCTGAAGGTTGAGTGTGATTGGACGAAAACAACTCGCCCGTTGTTTATCCCCACCCACGTTCGTGGCGGCGGCTCGCTTCAGATCTTGAACGTTAACCAAGTTAACGCGTCATCGTGCACTGTTATCCTTGCCGATATGTTTGCATACTTGAAATACGAGTTTTACCATTTCATAATTAGAATTAGAATTTCAAATCTCTTTATTCAGCAGGCGTGTTTAGACCTCTGTAGACGCTATTATAACGAACGTAACTAAACCCGTGGCTCTACAGCACTGGAAGAACCTTGTCCTATCTCCCGACTACCAGTCTCCCTCCCAAAACCCTACCTAGAGGTGCGAAGATCTTCAACCGGTAATGGAGTGAGGTGGGGTCAGCACGTCGAACCCTCAGCCATTATAAGAGATTTCCCACGCAGGGTTACGCTACTCACTCGTAGCTCCCCAATTTCCTCATGATGGTGTGTTGTCAGTGTGTGCCTGCTCATGTAAGATACTGTAGGGCTCCTGCTGAGGAATTGATCACGTGTGACGGTGTTCGAGTTCGGTTCGTAATGCAGAAACGGGTTCGTTATGTGGAACGTTCGTTGTACACACGAAGCGGTCGGTATACCGCTCGCATTTTCAGCTGGCGGCTGAGAAACAACGAATCGGAGATCAGTTGAATTCTCTTCGACTGACATAGGGCATTTTCGTGTCACGAGGGACCGAAAGTTCCTGACTGTCGAAACAAGTGAACGTCGGAAACACAGCATGTTGCCACACGTACTGTAAAACAGGACAGTTGATCAGCGTACAATAGTGTACAATAGCGCACAAAGCACGGAAAATTAGTGCACAAAAGACCAAAACACTGTACAAATAAGCTGACACAAACAGACCTACGCTTGGCAACGTTGCAACGGGAGAGCGATGTTTCCCCATACAGCTTTAACTTCGCAACTGAGATTGTTGACACGCATAGAGACACACACTCCCGAACATAGACGTAACTTGGCGGGGACAATGGGGGCGCTTGCCCCCCTCCCAACATTTTATTCGGGTATATTAAAATTTACAAGTTAGGGGACCTAAGGAGGAAAGCTATAAAGAGGAATATTTGTAATTTCGCAAACGTCACAGTTATTTGGCAAATAATCCTGGATGGAAAATTTTCTACTCTCTTTCCCCAAAGTTAAGCCCCAGGTTTCATTCTACCCCCTCAAAATTAGGCCCTGTTTAATTCTGCCCCCTCAAAATTAGGCCCAGTTTATTTCTGCCGCATGAAAATTAGGCAAAGTTTGATTCTGCCTCGTCAAAGTTAGACCCAGTTTGATTCTGCCTCCTCAAAGTTAGGCCCAGTTTGATTCTGCCTCCTCAAAGTTAGGCCCAGTTTGATTCTGCCCCTTCGAAATTAGGCCCAGTTTGATTCTGCCCCCTGGAAATTAGACCCAGTTTGATTTTTCCTCCTGAAAATTAGGTCCAGTTTAATTCTGCCCTCTGAAAATTAGGTCCAGTTTGATTCTGCCTCCACAAAATTAGGCACAGTTTGATTCTGCCTCCTCAAAATTAGGCACAGTTTAATTCTGCCCCCTCAAAATTAGGCCCAGTTTGATTCTGCCCCATGAAAATTAGGCCCAGTTTGATTATGCGCCCTGAAAATTAGGCCCAGTTTGATTATGCGCCCTGAAAATTAAACCCAGTTTGATTATGCGCCCTGAAAATTAGACCCAGTTTGATTCTGCCCCCTGAAAATTAGACCCAGTTTGATTCTGCCCCCTGAAAATTAGGCCCAGTTTGATTATGCGCCCTGAAAATTAGGCCCAGTTTGATTATGCGCCCTGAAAATTAGACCCAGTTTGATTCTGCCCCCTGAAAATTCGGCCCAGTTTTTGATTCTGCCCCCTGAAAATCAGGCCCAGTTTGATTCTGCCCGCTGAAAATTAGGCCCAGTTTAATTCTGCCCCCTCAAAGTTAGGTTCCAAGTTACGCCTATGCTCCAGAAGACTATTGGTGGACAGACAGAACTATGTGGGCCAGCCGACAGATGGGTCTGCGATCAGTATAACCTCCCTTATTGATAACTATGATCCTGCCAACCTCCCCACAGTCGATTTTTTTCCCTTGGTCCGCCTATGATGAAAGTATAATTTAAAGAAAGACATCCCTGCATTGTCAATTTGAAAGGGCCTCTTCCTTCAGTGGTCCTCAGTCTGAGTAAGACAGTCGCACTCAATCTCAGTAGAGGCGCCTGAGTGCTTCCAGAGGGAACTAATTCAGGATCCAATCCAATCCTCGTGAAGGCTCGGACGTGATGGAGATGATAAATGGAGTTCTGAGTGGCTTTTGTTCCGTTTCGGTTCATTGATCAAACGTTTTCTTCGCACCTTTTGGGTCTTTCTTCTATCATGCATGGGAGTAGTATTGAGTTTATTTCGATGCATTCTTTCCTTTGCATTGAACGTCGATGTTTAGTTTTTGTTTCTTCTTCGTTCTGGTGATCAGAAAAAGTTAGCTTCCTTTGCATTGAATGTTGGTTTTGTTATTATGTTCCCTTTAGTTCCTGATTATCACTAAATTTACTTTTCCATTGCTTGAATGCTAATTTTCTTATTTTGTTCCTGTTTGTTCCTGGTGATCACTAAAATTTAGCTTTCATTTGCATTGAATGTCGGCTCTCTTATTTTATCTCTTTTTGTTCCTGGTGATCACTAAAATTTAGCTTTCCTTTGCATTGAATGTCGATTTTCTTATTTTCTTTCTCTTTGTTCCTGGTGATCACTAAAATTTAGCTTCCTTTGCATTGAATGTCGGCTTTCTTATTTTCTTTCTCTTTGTTCCTGGTGATCACTAAAATTTAGCTTTCCTTTGCTTGAATGCTAATTTTCTTATTTTGTTCCTGGTGATCACTAAAATTTAGCTATCCTTTGCATGGAATGTCAATTTTCTTATTTTGTTCCTGTTTGTTCCTGGTGATCACTAAAATTTAGCTTTCCTTTGCATGGAATGTTGATTTTCTTATTTTGTTCCTGATTTATCACTAAATTTAGCTTTCCTATGCTTGAATGCTAATTTTCTTATTTTGTTCCTATTTGTTCCTGGTGATCACTAAAATTTAGATTTCTTTTTCATTGAATATCATTTTCCATCGCGCTTATTTAACAGATCCATCTGTTGAGGGATTTGGTATCATCACGACATCATAACGCTGCTTAGTTCGGAAATTAGACACTTATGTGGGAACGAAAGCACCCATGTTTGATGGAGAATCAGAAGTTGTTTTGGGAGAGGTGATTGAAATATTATCACGATCATCGAAGTGGCTCGCCGTATACCTTCGGAAAATGGCTGACTGGTCGCCCATTCAATTTGCGCCAATTAATTAAATGCTTGTCTCTCAATTCGACGAGTCACCCCGACAACAATGGCACGACCATTACGCTCTCTGGCGGCAACCGGAAAATCGAATCCCGCTAGGTGACGCAATGTCGGCTGGTACGTCACGCCTCATTAATGACTAATTATTTGCCTTCCTGGATACGGGCGGGCTGGAATTATGGACACGGCCGAAAGGGTTAGGGCTCAATTAGCATTTGCATTAATGTACGTACGAGGGTTGTGCAGGAAGTGATTTCCGATAGGCCATTAAGAAAAACATCCATTTGTATTGCCATTTTGTGTATATGTGCACGGCATCAGTTTCTGACATTTTTGAGGCATTTGTAGTGCCTCAACATAAAGATATCCATAAATATAACTGGTCTTCTCCAGATGGTAAAACTCATAATCAGATGGATCATATTATCATTGATAAGAGAAGGCATACTAGTATAATTGACGTTCGTACACATAGAGGTGCTGACTGTGCCAGTGACCATTATTTAGTAATTGCTAAATTAAGAGAAAGACTCTCAGTGATAAATCATAAGCAACAAAATCTAAAAGTTATAAAATTTGATACAGGAAAGTTTACTGATGAAAGAATTAAGAAAGATTACCAAATTAAACTGTCAAATAGATTTGATGTTTTGCAGGATTTAAATGATGATGAAAATATAAATGAAACAGATGTAAATAAGAATTGGGAGCACATACGTAATGCAATATAATCAGCAGCTAAAGAAAGTATAGGATACCATAAACCAAGAAAAAGTAAGCCATGGTTTGATAACGAATGTCATAATCTAATAGAAATAAGAAATCAGGCTAGACTTAGGCGGTTAAATAACTCTGATGATACAAATCTAAACAATTATAATAGAATAAAGCGAGAAGTTGACCGCACGTTTAGAATTTAAAAAAAGAGATTACTTGAAAAGTAAAATTAACGAAATTGAAACAAACAACAAAAACAAAAATATCAGAAATTTATATAAAGGTGTAAATGAATTTAGAAAGGGGTGGCAACCTAAAGTAAACTTGATAAAAGATAAAAACGGTGATTTTTTGGCCGATCCAAGCGATATTTTAAATAGATGGAAGAACTACTTTAATGACCTCTTAAATGTTCATGTAGGAGATAAATCAGAAGTGAATGAAGTACACACAGCAGAACCTAACTTGACTGAAGTTAAAGATGCTCTTAAAAGGCTAAAGAATAACAAAGCACCTGGCATTGATTTAATACCAGCTGAGTTAATTAAATATGGTGGAAATTCGTTAATATGTCAAATTCATAAATTAATTTGTTTAATATGGAAAAAAGCAGAAATCGCTCAACAGTGGAAAGAATCCATAATTGTTCCTGTGTTTTAAAAAGGTGATAAAATGAACTGCAATAATTACCGTGGAATTTCTCTACTCTCAACAACATATAAAATATTATCTAACATTCTTTTAACAAGACTAACCCCATATGCTAATGAAATTATAGGTGATTATCAATGTGGATTTAAACGTAACAGATCAACTACAGATCAAATTTTTCTCATCAGACAGACACTTGAGAAAAAGTGGGAATATAATCAAAATGTTCATCAGCTATTCATTGATTTCAAAAAATCATATGATTCGGTCAAAAGAGATAAATTATATAATATATTAGTCGAGTTTGGAATACCTAAGAAGCTTGTTAGTATGATAAAAGTATGCACCAGTGAAACAGAAAGTAAAATTCGTGTGGGTATTAATGTGTCTGACAAATTTACAATTCATGATGGGTTAAAACAAGGAGATGCATTATCTCCATTGATCTTTAATTTTGCCTTAGAATATGCTGTTAGGAAGGTAAAAGAAACTCAAGAAGGACTAAAATTAAATGGTGTGACTCAGTTGTTAGCATATGCAGATGATGTAGACTTACTGGGGGATGATGTGAATACAATTAGGAATAATGCTAAAATATTTTTTCAAAACTGCTAAAGAGATAGGTTTGGAAGTTAACAAAGAGAAAACTAAATATACAGGCCGAAACCAAGTGTTAGGTAATAATCAAAATCTAATTATTGATAACAACTCGTTTGAACCACTTTCCAAATTCAAATACTTAGGAGTAATATTAACAAATGAAATTTATATTAAAGAGGAAATAAAAAGTAGGCTTAATTCAGGAAATGCATGTTACTTCTCTCTTCATAAACTTTTGCCTTCTCGTTTAATATCTAAGAAACTAAAAGTTAAAATGTACAGTAATTTTGCTATATTATTATATGGATGCGAAACTTTGTCCCTTACATTGAAAGAGGAACATAAATTGAGAATATTTGAAAATAAGATCCTTAGGAAAATATTTGGACCTAAATGGGATGAGGAGACGGGTGAGTGGAGAAGGTTACATAATTTAGAACTACATAATTTGTATTCATGTCCAGATATTATTAGAATAATTAAATCAAGTAGACTTAGGTGGGCAGGCCATGTGGCACAACTGGGAGAGGAAAGAGGAGTTCACAGGATTCTTGTCGGGAAACCCGATGGTAAGAGACCTGTAGGAAGGCCAAGACGAAGATGGAGGGACAACGTTGAGATGGACCTAAAGGAAATCGGTAGGGATGGAAAAGAGTATATAGATCTTGCTCAGGATATGGTGAGATGGAAGGCCTGTGTTGCTGCAGCCATGAACCTTCGGGTTTAAGAAGGCTAGAGAGTCAGTCAGTCAGAGTCACTTGTAGTGGGGCAGCAGCTTTTGAAACCCAGCAATTAACGATTTCAGACGTAGGACCACATGAAAACTTCTTGGCGCTAAGTATGGCATGTAGGGGGGATGATCGAATTGTCTGTAGCCAGCCACATGTGATGTGATCTTCCAGTGGCCTACCGTTTCACTTTTGTGTCCTTCCATCTTCGACTCCCAGGGTGCACACAATTTCCGAAATTGATGTTCATTAGACACAATTTCGTGAAGATGTGACCGTCTATTCTCTCCAAGCTTGAAAGGTTACGATATTACTGTCATGAATTTATACATTTCTAATTTGCGATGCCTTTCTTATCGCGACGATGAGGATGAAAAATTTATTTATCAAGAGATAGTCACAATTGAACACCTATATCCACGTAAGGGATCTAATCTAGAGAGGCGAGGTCGCGAGTCGACCACTGAACGTGTTTGCCCATTGATTTATTATGTTGTTACCGGTGATTCTCATTCGGAAGGTCACTGGTTGTCCTCAGATAATATTGTGATTATTTGTCTATCCAGTGATTTCTCAACTGCCACAGTCGAATGCTTACCTTTAACGAAATTCACTGGCATTTCTTTTGACTCGAAATCCGTTGACATATATAATATGAACTTAAATTAACGTACTTTATTTTGCCTTTAGTTGTAATACAGGATCGAAGACACAAACAGGAAAACCGTTGGAACAAGCATGCAATATGGTTTCAATATTGTGTGCAAATTTGTCTGTTCTCACGATTGTTGATGAAAATATTATCTTTTGTTTTAACCTATTGAGCTTTCAATTCTCTTTACGAATACATTGTTAAAGTTGTGAAAGAATCTCTAAGTGTAAAATAGTGCCATCTCTTAGCCAAATATTGAGCTAGCATATGGGCAAACTTGCTTTAAACGTACACGTGTATATCATGGTTGCCAGACGTGCCGCATTTTACGCGACAGTCTCTTCTGTAGCTAATATGCGGACGTGAGTTGTCTTGCAGGAACAGAGCGCTTATACTAATCAAACCAGGCCGTTTTTTATGTTTGTGTACGTTCAAACTTCTCACAGAAAGATGCGTTTTTTCCGCAAGTTTGCAACACATCTGTCGATTTTCGAGCTCGTTCGCCGGGGCCACCGATGGACCAACCACTCATGAATTGTTTATGACATTGTTTTATGTCCTCGTAGGATAGGTCACCTTGGCCATATTTTGTCGTTAAATTTGTTGGATTGTGTTGCTTTTCAGGAAAAAAAACCGCAAAACAGATCTGTATTCCACTGGCTCCATCCTAGGTCCTCTCAATTTCCCCTATATATATTGGTTCATGCCTACAAATTGCAGTATGTCACACGCACTGCTGTTGATGTCGGGCGGGGTTGTCTTGCACTGATGTACAACCGTAAATAAACAGTTTGCACCTTTGAGTGTTTTACTGGGGTTAAAGAGTCCTACTTGAAGTCCCTGTGAATTTCAATCGGTTTTACGCCTTCATTCAAAATAAATTTCATCACAACACTCTGTTCCACGCACTGGTGGATTCAGGAATGGCACTTGAAAGGGGCGATTTTGCAATATTTAATAGTTTTTTTGATTTAAATCGCGATTTGAATCAATATTAAAAAGAAAATCACTTTAAATAAATAATTTATAGAAAAATGTACATAAAGATTTTGTAGATATCAGAATAACTTTTGGTGAAAGTGATCTCATAATCATTTAATGGTGTTTATTAGACTCTAATAAAGGAGTAAAAAGGATGGGGTGAAGCTCATATGAAAGGAAAAGTAATACGTAAAACGCACTTAAATTTATCTTGATTTAAAATTCAACAATTCTTGTAGGCAAAAATATCAAAACATTTTGTGTAGAAAAATGTACGAAATACTAATCAAGTTGTGACGTTCCTTTTTGGGTGATCGCCACTGGATTACGTCAACGTAAATGCCCAATCACCTTGTGCGGTAGAGTTATGGGACACTCTTTTATGTTATGCTACACTGAGCATTCTCAGGACGTACGATTAGAAAAAGAAATAGCTTCTTGCCGTTTTACAAGTTTAATAACACATTTTACCTTTAATCACTGCATAATAACACAACGATATTCACAAATACAATCACATTTCAATTAAGCTGCGGATTTTTCTTTATAACAGTGTTTTTCACAAAATTAACATCTCACGCAACTCAACTTACTTTTCGCCTTTTTACGCACTGTTGTCCTGGCAACTGAATCAATAAGAGATTGGACAGTTCTACAAATGTTTATGAACCGAACAGGCAGTGCTGCTTACAAGTTAACAACATTTGAATACTTGATATTATACACGATGAAACATCTTCGACAAAATGGACAGAAAGTGGTGTTTACTTACATCCGTGCGCATAGGAATCAAACAAATATCATGACATAGTAGTAGATGCAAATGCAAAAAAAAGCGAGAACCCAGGATTATGTAACACCTTTTCGACTACCTTATACAGATCTCTTACCCAGAGTAAAATATAAGTTACAAAAACAGTGAGAGGAGTGGTCCAAAATAGAGCTACAAAATACCACATCCTATAAGTGGCATGCTCAATTCAGAAATCATAGACCTTAATACCAAAACATGAATCTACCTCGGACAGTGATTGTTTTTATATTAAGAGTGCGAACAGGTTATGTATTAGTAAATCAACATTTGGCTCGTTTAAAGATTGTGCCATCAACTTCCTGCCAATGCGGAGAAGCCACTCAAACACTTAATCATTTATTTTTTGAATGTCCCTTAAGACAACAACCGAGACTCTCTATATAAAAACTTACAACATGCACAGGTACCATTTCCGATATCCTTATCTACACTAATATCTGAACCTCGCACTGCAGTTATTTGGATTCCTTATAGTTTCGCTAGAAAAGATAGGTTTACTATTTATACAACCACGATGATTCACACTACAATTTAAATTAATAACATCACAAAACTGTTATACCATAAGAACAGGAAGACATTAATGTTTCGAGGAAAGTGAATGATATTCAACAACAGTTCGGAACATAGATATTAACAATAGAACCTGAACTCAGCAACTTTGGCTAGAAGCTGCAAACGCGGTGTGAGCCATAAAATAAAAAAGAAGAATGTTTGTAAACCGGAAATGACTTCCACTTCCGATGCCACTTTTAATTACTAAATTTGATAACATAAACCGCAATATTACAGAAACAAGTAAGTCAAACTGATTTCTGTGAAATTAGCAGAAAACAAATATAAAACATTACATATGGCCAAAATAAACAAGGCGTATCAAAGTCAAACCGTAAATAGTGTCATTATGATTAAACTGTAAATAAACATGGCAGCTGATACTTTGCAAAATATCTTTTTGAAAACATTCAGCTACAAATACTATAAAAATATTCTATTTTATGATTATAGAACCAGAATGTTTTATTTTCACTGGAAGAATAGTAACTGAAATTATTATAGTTTCATTAACACACTCGACAAACATTTCTAAAATAGGTTCATATGTACAGTATCGGAAACAGAAAAGTGTATATTTACATATAATTTTTAATTTGGTTTAATCAAACTGTTCAAGCATTCAGGGCCGTTTACTAGAAAAATCCTTTCTATGAAAAACATATATCTATATGTATGGTGCCCAAAACCATACAAGCAATTTTAATCACGTCTTTTTTAAAAAACAAATCCGATTTAAATAAAACAAATTATCAAAAATGATTTTTTAGATCATAATCGTGATTTTTATCCACTCTGGGTTTTATATATTAATATATAGCACGTTAGGGATTAAAGTGTATAGGCTGAAAATAGGGATACTGGGTCCGATGTGTATTATTTTCTTCCATCATTGTTACATCTTTCCATTATCATTATAAACCTAACAATACAATGATACGACAGAAAAGACGGATAACGAAGAAACAAGGACCTTTTCTCTAGAATCATGTCGTCCCTTTTGAGCCACGAAATGTAAAACTAGCTACACATAGATTAGGTCGTTATTTAATTATTTATTTTGATTTGAAATGTAGATTATTACGAGAAGACGTCAAGACAGAATTAGGAACAAATAATAATTATTATGATACTTGACATTCGGCATTACAATATTTACAAAATATCCATAATAACCATCCATAATGTTTTACACCAATGGAATGAAGTACAGCTTACATCTACCAATTTTGAGATACAAATAGGGCCGGACCCTGTGGCTGAGTGGTTAGCACATCGCGCTGCGACGCCAAGGATCCCGGGTTCGAATCCCGCTCGGACTTGGTTGTTTGTGAATGTCCATTCATCAATTTCATCACTCATCCCCATCTTCGCAAATTAGCCAAGAGGCACAAAACGCGAAGTAAAATAAACTAAATGAATCAAATCAATCAATCATGTACCCCTGGGGTTACGCGTACCACAATTTGAGAACCACTGCTTTAATGTATCAATTGGATCATTTTCTGCTGGACCATTTCAGTGCTGTACGTCGACCTCCATGGCAGAGTGGTCAACGCAGCGTGCTACGACGCCAGAGGACCTGGGCATGGGTGTTATCTCGGAGTGTCCTTTCATTAATTTCATCAAAACGTGGCAGAAAAGCGAAGTAAAATAAACCAAATCAAACCGTCATGCTTTGGTCTTCGGCTACGAGACGTGCGCAGGTTCGAGTCCCCTGAGATTTCGGCTTGTGTATGGGACAGGTTGCCGCCCACCGTCGTGACGAAATTGCGAGCTACGAATGAGTAGCGTAACCTGGTAACTTACAACAACGACTTGGGGTTCGTCGTGCTGACCACACGTCACCCCCTAACTGGTTGGATAATCTCCCACCTCTGCTGAGGCATGTGGGAGTGAGGCCGCTGGCAGTCGGTAGGTAGGCCTTGGCCCTCACAGGCTGTTGCGCCATTGGTTACTATTAATCAGTGAGTAGGGTGACCAGATATTTGTTGACCAAAAAGAGTATAGTCTATAGGTTGGAGGTGCGCATGCACAAAACATAAAAAGAAAACTAAAATAAGGGTGGCTATTTGTTATTGATTCTATTATAGCCCCTATAAAATAGGCCTACACTCTACAGATTCAAATTACTTATGGGTCTAATGTAATTAGATAATTGCAAATACTTTCTCACCATTTCTCATCATTCATACTTGTCGGATGATTTTGCTTTCTTGAGTATGTATAAATCGTCCTTAATTGTGGTCATGTCCAAATTAAATTTCACTTTCATTACTTGTTCGAGTGTTGACACCAGGAGTGTACTTTTTTCCTCTCGCCAATAAGTTTTAATAACACTGAAGAGTTTCTCACAATCAACATTTGTACCAGGCAGAGTAGAGTAAACAAGAATTTTATAAGAGGCACAATCACTTTTAAATTTTACTAAGCCCAGTAAGAGTCAAAAATATCATTATCATTAAATTCCAATGAATTTGAAATATGTTTTGCTTGTTGATGGATATATGAAAATTACTCTTGAAATTGTTCATAGGAAATTCTTGATTCAAGGAGTAAATAGCTCAGTTTCTTGACATCTTCAAAAAAACGAAGTGACCATGTTTCTAAGTATTTTACCACTTCACAATAAAACCTATTTGAAACAGAGTATGCATATTCCTCCTTCATACTCCCTTCTTTTACAAGTTTCATAAGTAAACTTTTGCTGAGAATGGGAAAACGTTCTGTTCTATTCTGTAGAAGTTGAAAATATTAAACAGAAACTTCAATTACTGTTATATCACACCTTTCAATTTTAAAATAGGATCATTAAACAGGAGTAGCTGTGCATGCAGAAAATATAGCCATAGTTCACTTGTATCATCTTGAAAAAAATTGACTATAGCAATTGGGGCATGTTCCTCACTAAAAAAAATAGGCCTTTATCGCTTCATACTGACGTATAATTAAAGTAAAGAGAGGAATCTTATCTTTGAGTGGTATAAAAGACCCTCATAATAGCACCCAATAAATTCACAGAGTCTTTTCTGTTCTCACAGTAAAAATACTAAAATGATTGTATATTTTGAAAACCAAGTTCTCAACATCTATGGGTATTATTTTCGCACAAGGTACAGAAATTGCATTACGTAGAATATGAGCCCCACAACCAATAGGTAAAATATTTTTTTTTGTAATCTGCACTCTAACTCTCTGTGCACATTTTTATTTCCTGATGTCTTGTCTATGCTACCAAAATTTAATGGTGCATTATCTGCTATAAATCCAACAACGTTAGTTTCCAAACCATATTGACTTACTGTATCCATCAAATACACTTGAAGAAACTATCCAACTTACGTGTCTCAGAAACCGATGAACGTTCTGTGTGTGACTTTGATTTTATATGTTCTTCAATATCATTTTTACCTTTGTTTTTATGGAAAAGAGTATATTTGGGGATTTTTGCAAATTGAAAAGAGTATAGAGTATATGAACCTCTAAAAGAGTATAATACTCTTAAAAAGAGTATGTCTGAGTAGTATAATTGATACTACGGACAGTGCCACTTACAAGTGTAGAAAAGGCGAGGCTATTTGATTGAACAATCAGATTTGCTTATACTTAAAACAAAGCCAAGAGAGGCCTGTACCCCAATTTTTCAGGTGTGATATGCTCTGATTTTTAAGAAATTCTGAATTTCTAGTGTAGAAAAGGCGAGGGCTCAACAGATAGATTTACCCGTACTTAAGACAATGCCAAGAGGGGCCTATACCCCAATTCTTCCAGTGTGATATGCTCTTAATTTTAAGAATTTTGAATTCTAGTGTAGAAAGGGTGAAAGCCTCTCAGACAGATTTGCTTATACTTAAAATTATGCCAAGTTCCCATATGATCTTATTGCTTATAGTGTGTTTTTCTGTCAAAATCCCAGGAATTGAATTTTAGTGTAGCTCAGATTGATTCTGCCATGTATATTAATATAAAGCTTATAGTTACTGGGTTCTGAGGCCCAGTGGAGTGTGGTGCATAGCCCCATGGTTTTTATTGCCTTGCAATCAGGAGGCCTCTGGGTTTGAGTCCTGATAAAATGTGAAGCCTCTCCTGATGGCAAAATGTTAATATTGTTGCTTTGTAAGCAAAAGGCTCGGGTTTGAGTCCTGATAAAATGCAAAGCCTCTCCTGATGGCAAAATGTTAATATTGTTGTCTTGTAAACAAGGGGCTTTGGGTTCGAGTCCTGATAGATTGAAATATATACAACTGCCCACACATAAGATATTCACTGCTAGCTGATAATACAGTTGAGGTTTGTATGTTGTACAACAGGATAATAGAACAAATATCTTCTAGAATTGCTCCGTGACTCTCTCATTTCTTACATCATAAACATATGATTTTTCACCTATGAGAATAACACTACAAATGGTGTCATCAGGTAATGCCTCATGGAATTCACAGATAATTTTAATGTTTGTCCTGTCATTAACCACAACCTGTTTTCTTTTTGAAGTGTTGATTACAAACATGGGTCTCTGTGTTTTGAATTCATCTGGTGAATAATACATGTCAGTACTGCCTGTAGTGACTCTCTTGAAAGCCGAAAATGCCTCATATAATTTAAGAAAATCATCCTTGGACATGTCTAAATTATAATTTTCTCTAGGAAATACCTCATTTCTGCCATTTTTAAGATATATGTTCTTGATGTTGCAGTTATCAAATCTACTTGAATTTTTTTCCTGATTATTGTGTCTCCCAGTCTGAAACAATACCACCACAAAATCAGGCATGTCATATTGAATACTGGAGAATGAGTTTGTAGCATCAAATTCATAATATGTGCCAGATGCGGGCTTCTGTACGCATTGATATGTGTAAAATTGCAGAGGAATCTGTGGATTTTTTACTATATCTGCTTTGTGTTTAAGAGCGTAACTGGCCTCATATTCAACAACAGGGATTCTTAGCTCCATAGTCTGAATAATGCATTTTCCTGCATCAGGTAAGGTATTAGGCAAAGCTTCCCCTGTAGAGTTTAATGTGCTGTACCTCATCAAAGCATTGTTATCATTTGCAGCTCTTCTAAATGTAATTCTTAAACCACCCTTCCACATAATATCTTTGTAATCTGAGAAGAATCCTGGCAACAGGCGCATGGGGAACAGCACTGTGTGATTCTTAGATAATATCTTATCACCAGCTTCAAATCCCCCTATTTTGTAGTATGAAGCCTCTGTTTTGGATAATTTTAGTGTAGCCAAAGCTGTGGAGGTAATGCCGGGATAATCCACTCTGTTTATAACAACACCATGCTTTCTGATCTCAATTTCAGAGAACAGATGCGGTACAAAATTGTCTACAAGTCTTATATTTGAATTTGCCGGATAATCTGTTCCATCCAGCTTTACAACATCAAATTTGATGTATAGATCTGCTCTGTGGGGGTGTATAAAGCCATCCCCTACATCAAGATCAACCTCAATTTCTGTGTTGGGTTGATTTAAATTTGCAAATGTCCTCCTGTTTGGGGGGAATGATTGTAGCTCATAACTCTCAATATTTTCCATTGTATGTATTTTTATTTAAATTTTAATCTCTATGATGGCAGTTGTTGTGGCTCCAGCAAAATCAACTAATTCTTCTTTTTCATTAGTGACCATCAATTCAATGTAATCTATTCTATTATGGCACACGGGAAAATATAATGTTGGGGATGGATTGTAGATGATGGGCTCCATGAATTCGGAATTAGGTTTGAATGTTGCAATGATGCCAGTTTGTTTGTGAGTGCCTATGCCATTTGATTTGGTGATCATACCCTCGGCCACATTACAGTGAATATTCAGAGTCTCTATGGCTAAGAATTTAGGTATATTAATAGCAGTGTGTTTGATGGCCGGTTCGAGTTTTGTGTTGTTCTCAAAGCCTAACAGCTCTCCTATAGTACCCAGATGCACTGTTTCTGTAGCAGATACAATCTCTACTCTGTGAGTGACAGAATTTTGACTTAACACTATACCTCTGGGTAATTGAGCATTTAGAGTGGACAGATTATATTGCCCTGGAGTGATGACAATTTTTTGATCCCCTACTGCAATTGTGTTGTTGTGGTGTGTAATATTAGGGATCAAGTACATGCCGTAAAATGCTCTGAGAGCTATTGTTTTGGGATACACTATGTCATCATGCAATTTGAGTTTCAATATTGAATTTTGGCTGGTGAGATGGAATACCCCCATGATGTTTTAAATACCACAAGGCTTTTTGAAAATTTTCAATTGATGGTTTATTTATTTGAGACATATATCTGAGAACAGATAAACACAAATGTCCGCAATTAACATCTTTGAAGTTTTGAAGACGGGCATTATTGTAATAAAGATTAGCTGATTTTAGATATTGTACTAAATTTTCAGGTGGAACACCTCCAAATGAATCAAACACAAATGCCTCATTGTTTAAATATTTAAGATAACAAATCCAGTGAGTGCCCTGATTTTTGAACTTATCCAAATTAACAATGCCACACTCTTTGTTGAGTGGTTGTTCTGGCAAAGAATCAGACATGTACACACCCCTAAAATGTTTGATGCCCAGTGGCTTGATTAAAGCTTCAATATCTTGGTTTGTAAGCGGCTCTTGTTTTTTTTAAACTTACTCATGGCTCTCTTAACACCTTTGCCTTTTTTCTCCATGGCCAGGTTATGGCGCCTCTGTTCATCTAATTCTGCCCTATTCTTTTTGGCATCTATTACTGTTTTTGCTATGGCAGCTGATCCCCCAGCCAAGCTCCCAACAGCCCCGAGAGCAGCTAAGATGGCAGGGATAGTAAATATGAAACCCCCTGTATGCAATTTTTTTCTTGATTGCTGTAATTTTTTTAATTGGGGGGTACTAAGTAACAATTTCATACCATGGCCCTTTGCAATACAAGAGCTTTTTTTCTTGCGCTGCTTTTTGGTCAAAAGACTGTCAATAGTTTTAAGAGATTTGAGACCTGCATAAGGTATTTGATACATAACACCCTTGGCCTTCATTGTAGGTTTATTATTTACAACCCCCACCCCAGTTTTTGTTTGGTGCTCATAGCTATGGTGGTTCCCAATGCTGATATTCTCTCACTTAAAGAAGCATCTTTGCTTACAAATCTGCCAAATGCAGCCTCTTCTAATTTCTTGTCTGCAACATGTCTCTTGTCAAGATCAGTATGTGTGTTGTATGCTATGTCATGGTCTCTGCAAGCAGCATCTAAAGGATTAACACCAGGATCCCCTCTGTTTAATCTATGATCCAATTTTGTGCCTGGACCACAATACTGATAGCCTGGAATGTGTAGTTCAAATGGCAACTTGTTTATAATGTCATTAACCAAGCCCCGACCCTCAGAAATATTCCAAAATTTAGGTGGTAGAGTATTAATAATTTTTATGAGATATCCAATCCCCTTAGGGTCATTCACTATAAAATTAGACAATTTTGTGCTTATCATGTCCATAATTCCAACCTTTTCATTGTAAAAATTGTGGTTGCCAGCATTTTCCTCCCCAGCTATCACCAATAACCTATCTACAAGTTTCCTGACATCATCAACCCACACAAATTCTTTAGGCAGGGTGTTGTATTGTTTGATTCCACTGCCAGTCTTGATTTGTGACCATATGGGCTTGATTAAATTATTGTATTTTGCCCCACTGCTAGACTTCACTCTTTTTTGTGTGGGATCATTGTTCTGGTATAGAGCATCTGATTTTATTAATATTTCTTTGTAATGTTCATAATCTTGATCTGTATAGCTGCCAGGCCTTTTCCTAGTCATCAATTCCCACAATCCAGGTGTGCCGGGATACTTAACAAAACCACCTTTTTCTCCGAGACGAGATTCTGAATATACAATTATATCATCTCCCATAAATGTTACTCTGAAATTGCCAATTCTATGTATGATGCTCCCATCAAGCTCTGTGTCAGCATATAAGCCAAACACCTCATCTTTGTTGTCTTTAGGTGTGCTTAAATATTTTTGAGCAAGAAGACCCAATTCAATAGGATCCTGACTAGCCTCAATTCTTCTAGGAGCAACAGGACTAGGTGTATGAATACTGGAAAGTGGGGTGAATGGATAATCTAATATGTTCCTTGCAGCTACAGGTACAAGCTCCGTGATCAAATCTTGATTTTGCTCTGTAACAGTTTTGATATTCTTACCTAAATTATTAATAGCATCAATGACAGGCTGTTCTGTTTGTTTGTGTTTTTCATAAATTCCCCGGTTCTCTGATTTCCATCCCTTGAATCTTTTTACAAGATAATCTCTTAACTTAAGATCATCAATGACTGGTCGTTTCATGGTTATTTATATACGTTTCAACGTCTAGAAAATCGTTGATTTTATTTCTGTATTTGCCGCTACTGGGTTTTCTTGTCATATCAATTGTGACAAACCCATAACTGTCCTGGTTCCAGCACCTACTGCAAAATTTAGAAAAATCATTGTAGCTCAAGTCCCCACCTACATATTCATCATGTATGTGTTTGAGGTTGGTATGATCTTGATGAAACACACATATAAAATTGCTGTTGTCTCGGATCAGCTGCTTCGGAATTTTAGAAAAAGTCTGTGCCAGGTAGAAACAATCAATGTTTTTGTGCCGCCCCTGTGTAAAGAAATTTCTAACCTTGTTTTGATTATCCAGTATAACATCATCAAACACAACAACAGAATTATCGAGACATTCATGGAGTGGCTTAACATCTGGTTCAAAAGTGGCTATATCCAATCCATCATATAGCTTCATCAGCTGCTGATATTTTAATTGTTCCAAGCTCTTAGAGAAGACATACAAGTGCCTGTTTTTCCAGTCTAACCAGTTGGGTGCCAATAAAAAATTATCAACCATTAGTGTAGTTTTACCACAAGCAGATGGCCCAACAATAAGACACCTAATATTATCAGGCAGCAAGTTGCCATTTCTCTTATTCTGCTGTTCAGGTTCTGGCAGCCTTTTTATAACATCCCAGGTGCTCATATTATCACTTTGTCTGCATCGATCCAGCTGTTTTCCGGATGACCCAGCCATTTGACAAATAACTTGTTGCCTTTTCTGCGGATGATTTTTTCTATGAGATATGTGTCAGGCTGTTTAGTTTTGCTGAGCTCTTGTTCATAGAATCTGCCTTTGAGAATTTCTCCTCGGTGATCTTTTATTATATATGTGTTAAGGGTCCCGGGTTTAACTTGAACCACTGTAAATAATTCAGTGCTCCAGTTTCTTGTAAAGCCTCTCTTGAATAAGTGCTTATATTTGCTGATTCTTACTTGATCACCCACCCTGTATTTGGCCCTTCTTGTTGTTGGCTGGTATCTAGGATAATAAACAGTCCTGATCAATTTTTGCTCATCAGATGAAGTTACTTCAGAGGGTTTCATGTTGATTGTGGAATGGACCGAGTTGTTATATTTATGTAGAAGTTCTGGTAGGATTGTAAGCCATTTATAATTACCTTGAAGTGTAAATTGTTTATACATAAGATTTTTTAAGGTTCTGTTGAATCTCTCTACAATTGAGGCTTTGAGATCACTGTAACTCGAATAATGTTTTATTGCCTGGCTTTTAATAAATTGTTGAAACACTGAATTATAAAATTCTTTGCCATTATCTGTTTGCAAATAGCGTGGTGATCTTCCTGAATGATTGATGATTGTCCTGAGGGCTTCTGTAACACATTTTCCAGTCTTGGATTTGAGTGGCACAGCCCAGGCAAATTTTGAAAATGTGTCTATCACAGTGAGTAGATACTTGTAGCCCTTGTTGATTTTGTCTAAGTTTTTCAACTGTCCAGTTGCCATTTCAATCAAGTCGCTCTGCCATAAATCATCTATGCCCTTTGTGACTACTGGGAGTCTCTTAAAATTATGCCTGGCTTGTCTGTGTAATTCATCAACAATAATTTGTCTAGACATGGTATGAAAACAAGAATATTGCAACTATGGGGTGTTCAGCAGCTGAGACTGCAGGATTTTCTAAATATAATTTGTCTCCTATTTGTATTTTAAATTCCAGAGATCCATCATCTTCAGTATAGGCTGTTTCTAATGTATTGGGGTCTGTAAAATCCTCCAACTCTACACTGGTGATTTTTACTTTGTTGTCAGCATTTGTTATTGATAAGGTGGGGTAGTGGTGTGCCTGTGGCTGATGCCAATATTTGATCTTGATTGGTCTCAATGTGCCCCCAACAAAAAATTGGTAATAAAATTGTACAGCGTCCCCAACAAAGAATATGATTCACCATTTACACCAGGTGGCAAAATATATATGCTGTCCCCTGCACAATTTTATTACCAATTTTTTGTTGGGGGCACATTGAGACCAATCAAGATCAAATATTGGCATCAGCCACAGGCACACCACTACCCCACCTTATCAATAACAAATGCTGACAACAAAGTAAAAATCACCAGTGTAGAGTTGGAGGATTTTACAGACCCCAATACATTAGAAACAGCCTATACTGAAGATGATGGATCTCTGGAATTTAAAATACAAATAGGAGACAAATTATATTTAGAAAATCCTGCAGTCTCAGCTGCTGAACACCCCATAGTTGCAATATTCTTGTTTTCATACCATGTCTAGACAAATTATTGTTGATGAATTACACAGACAAGCCAGGCATAATTTTAAGAGACTCCCAGTAGTCACAAAGGGCATAGATGATTTATGGCAGAGCGACTTGATTGAAATGGCAACTGGACAGTTGAAAAACTTAGACAAAATCAACAAGGGCTACAAGTATCTACTCACTGTGATAGACACATTTTCAAAATTTGCCTGGGCTGTGCCACTCAAATCCAAGACTGGAAAATGTGTTACAGAAGCCCTCAGGACAATCATCAATCATTCAGGAAGATCACCACGCTATTTGCAAACAGATAATGGCAAAGAATTTTATAATTCAGTGTTTCAACAATTTATTAAAAGCCAGGCAATAAAACATTATTCGAGTTACAGTGATCTCAAAGCCTCAATTGTAGAGAGATTCAACAGAACCTTAAAAAATCTTATGTATAAACAATTTACACTTCAAGGTAATTATAAATGGCTTACAATCCTACCAGAACTTCTACATAAATATAACAACTCGGTCCATTCCACAATCAACATGAAACCCTCTGAAGTAACTTCATCTGATGAGCAAAAATTGATCAGGACTGTTTATTATCCTAGATACCAGCCAACAACAAGAAGGGCCAAATACAGGGTGGGTGATCAAGTAAGAATCAGCAAATATAAGCACTTATTCAAGAGAGGCTTTACAAGAAACTGGAGCACTGAATTATTTACAGTGGTTCAAGTTAAACCCGGGACCCTTAACACATATATAATAAAAGATCACCGAGGAGAAATTCTCAAAGGCAGATTCTATGAACAAGAGCTCAGCAAAACTAAACAGCCTGACACATATCTCATAGAAAAAATCATCCGCAGAAAAGGCAACAAGTTATTTGTCAAATGGCTGGGTCATCCGGAAAACAGCTGGATCGATGCAGACAAAGTGATAATATGAGCACCTGGGATGTTATAAAAAGGCTGCCAGAACCTGAACAGCAGAATAAGAGAAATGGCAACTTGCTGCCTGATAATATTAGGTGTCTTATTGTTGGGCCATCTGCTTGTGGTAAAACTACACTAATGGTTGATAATTTTTTATTGGCACCCAACTGGTTAGACTGGAAAAACAGGCACTTGTATGTCTTCTCTAAGAGCTTGGAACAATTAAAATATCAGCAGCTGATGAAGCTATATGATGGATTGGATATAGCCACTTTTGAACCAGATGTTAAGCCACTCCATGAATGTCTCGATAATTCTGTTGTTGTGTTTGATGATGTTATACTGGATAATCAAAACAAGGTTAGAAATTTCTTTACACAGGGGCGGCACAAAAACATTGATTGTTTCTACCTGGCACAGACTTTTTCTAAAATTCCGAAGCAGCTGATCCGAGACAACAGCAATTTTATATGTGTGTTTCATCAAGATCATACCAACCTCAAACACATACATGATGAATATGTAGGTGGGGACTTGAGCTACAATGATTTTTCTAAATTTTGCAGTAGGTGCTGGAACCAGGACAGTTATGGGTTTGTCACAATTGATATGACAAGAAAACCCAGTAGCGGCAAATACAGAAATAAAATCAACGATTTTCTAGACGTTGAAACGTATATAAATAACCATGAAACGACCAGTCATTGATGATCTTAAGTTAAGAGATTATCTTGTAAAAAGATTCAAGGGATGGAAATCAGAGAACCGGGGAATTTATGAAAAACACAAACAAACAGAACAGCCTGTCATTGATGCTATTAATAATTTAGGTAAGAATATCAAAACTGTTACAGAGCAAAATCAAGATTTGATCACGGAGCTTGTACCTGTAGCTGCAAGGAACATATTAGATTATCCATTCACCCCACTTTCCAGTATTCATACACCTAGTCCTGTTGCTCCTAGAAGAATTGAGGCTAGTCAGGATCCTATTGAATTGGGTCTTCTTGCTCAAAAATATTTAAGCACACCTAAAGACAACAAAGATGAGGTGTTTGGCTTATATGCTGACACAGAGCTTGATGGGAGCATCATACATAGAATTGGCAATTTCAGAGTAACATTTATGGGAGATGATATAATTGTATATTCAGAATCTCGTCTCGGAGAAAAAGGTGGTTTTGTTAAGTATCCCGGCACACCTGGATTGTGGGAATTGATGACTAGGAAAAGGCCTGGCAGCTATACAGATCAAGATTATGAACATTACAAAGAAATATTAATAAAATCAGATGCTCTATACCAGAACAATGATCCCACACAAAAAAGAGTCAAGTCGAGCAGTGGAGCAAAATACAATAATTTAATCAAGCCCATATGGTCACAAATCAAGACAGGTAGTGGAATCAAACAATACAACACCCTGCCCAAAGAATTTGTGTGGGTTGATGATGTCAGGAAACTTGTAGATAGGTTGCTGGTGATAGCTGGGGAGGAAAATGCTGGGAACCACAATTTTTACAATGAAAAGGTTGGAATTATGGACATGATAAGCACAAAATTGTCTAATTTTATAGTGAATGACCCTAAAGGGATTGGATATCTCATAAAAATTATTAATACTCTACCCCCCAAATTTTGGAATATTTCTGAGGGTCGGGGGCTTGTTAATGACATTATAAACAAGCTGCCATTTGAACTACACATTCCAGGCTATCAGTATTGTGGTCCAGGCACAAAATTGGATCATAGATTAAACAGAGGAGATCCTGGTGTAAATCCCCTAGATGCGGCTTGTAGAGACCATGACATAGCATACAACACACATTCTGATCTTGACAAGAGACATGTTGCAGACAAGAAATTAGAAGAGGCTGCATTTGGTAGATTTGTAAGCAAAGATGCTTCTTTGAGTGAGAGAATATCAGCGTTGGGGACCACCATAGCTATGAGCACCAAACAAAAACTGGGGTGGGGGCTGTGAATATATATATAATAAACCTACAATGAAGGCCAAGGGTGTTATGTATCAAATACCTTATGCAGGTCTCAAATCTCTTAAAACTATTGACAGTCTTTTAACCAAAAAGCAGCGCAAGAAAAAAAAATCTTGTATTGCAAAGGGCCATGGTATGAAATTGTTGCTTAGTACCCCCCAATTAAAAAAATTACAGCAATCAAGAAAAAAATCACATGTGGGGGGTTTCATATTTACCATCCCTGCCATCTTAGCTGCTCTCGGGGCTGTTGGGAGCTTGGCTGGGGGATCAGCTGCCATAGCAAAAACAGTAATAGATGCCAAGAAAAATAGGGCAGAATTAGATGAGCAGAAGCGCCATAACCTGGCCATGGAGAAAAAAGGCAAAGGTGTTAAGAGAGCCATGAGTAAGTTTAAAAAAAACAAGAGCCGCTTACAAACCAAGATATTGAAGCTTTAATCAAGCCACTGGGCATCAAACATTTTAGGGGTGTGTACATGTCTGATTCTTTGCCAGAACAACCACTCAACAAAGAGTGTGGCATTGTTAATTTGGATAAGTTCAAAAATCAGGGCACTCACTGGATTTGTTATCTTAAATATTTAAACAATGAGGCATTTGTGTTTGATTCATTTGGAGGTGTTCCACCTGAAAATTTAGTACAATATCTAAAATCAGCTAATCTTTATTACAATAATGCCCGTCTTCAAAACTTCAAAGATGTTAATTGCGGACATTTGTGTTTATCTGTTCTCAGATATATGTCTCAAATAAATAAACCATCAATTGAAAATTTTCAAAAGGCCTTGTGGTATCTGAAACATCATGGGGGTATTCCATCTCACCAGCCAAAATTCAATATTGAAACTCAAATTGCATGATGATATAGTGTATCCCAAAACAATAGCTCTCAGAGCATTTTATGGCATGTACTTGATCCCTAATATTACACACCACAACAACAAAATTGCAGTAGGGGATCAAAAAATTGTCATCACTCCAGGGCAATATAATCTGTCCACTCTAAATGCTCAATTACCCAGAGGTATAGTGTTAAGTCAAAATTCTGTCACTCACAGAGTAGAGATTGTATCTGCTACAGAAACAGTGCATCTGGGTACTATAGGAGAGCTGTTAGGCTTTGAGAACAACACAAAACTCGAACCGGCCATCAAACACACTGCTATTAATATACCTAAATTCTTAGCCATAGAGACTCTGAATATTCACTGTAATGTGGCCGAGGGTATGATCACCAAATCAAATGGCATAGGCACTCACAAACAAACTGGCATCATTGCAACATTCAAACCTAATTCCGAATTCATGGAGCCAATCATCTACAATCCATCCCCAACATTATATTTTCCTGTGTGCCATAACAGAATAGATTACATTGAATTGATGGTCACTAATGAAAAAGAAGAATTAGTTGATTTTGCTGGAGCCACAACAACTGCCATCATAGAGATTAAAATTTAAATAAAAATACATACAATGGAAAATATTGAGAGTTATGAGCTACAATCATTCCCCCCAAACAGGAGGACATTTGCAAATTTAAATCAACCCAACACAGAAATTGAGGTTGATCTTGATGTAGGGGATGGCTTTATACACCCCCACAGAGCAGATCTATACATCAAATTTGATGTTGTAAAGCTGGATGGAACAGATTATCCGGCAAATTCAAATATAAGACTTGTAGACAATTTTGTACCGCATCTGTTCTCTGAAATTGAGATCAGAAAGCATGGTGTTGTTATAAACAGAGTGGATTATCCCGGCATTACCTCCACAGCTTTGGCTACACTAAAATTATCCAAAACAGAGGCTTCATACTACAAAATAGGGGGATTTGAAGCTGGTGATAAGATATTATCTAAGAATCACACAGTGCTGTTCCCCATGCGCCTGTTGCCAGGATTCTTCTCAGATTACAAAGATATTATGTGGAAGGGTGGTTTAAGAATTACATTTAGAAGAGCTGCAAATGATAACAATGCTTTGATGAGGTACAGCACATTAAACTCTACAGGGGAAGCTTTGCCTAATACCTTACCTGATGCAGGAAAATGCATTATTCAGACTATGGAGCTAAGAATCCCTGTTGTTGAATATGAGGCCAGTTACGCTCTTAAACACAAAGCAGATATAGTAAAAAATCCACAGATTCCTCTGCAATTTTACACATATCAATGCGTACAGAAGCCCGCATCTGGCACATATTATGAATTTGATGCTACAAACTCATTCTCCAGTATTCAATATGACATGCCTGATTTTGTGGTGGTATTGTTTCAGACTGGGAGACACAATAATCAGGAAAAAAATTCAAGTAGATTTGATAACTGCAACATCAAGAACATATATCTTAAAAATGGCAGAAATGAGGTATTTCCTAGAGAAAATTATAATTTAGACATGTCCAAGGATGATTTTCTTAAATTATATGAGGCATTTTCGGCTTTCAAGAGAGTCACTACAGGCAGTACTGACATGTATTATTCACCAGATGAATTCAAAACACAGAGACCCATGTTTGTAATCAACACTTCAAAAAGAAAACAGGTTGTGGTTAATGACAGGACAAACATTAAAATTATCTGTGAATTCCATGAGGCATTACCTGATGACACCATTTGTAGTGTTATTCTCATAGGTGAAAAATCATATGTTTATGATGTAAGAAATGAGAGAGTCACGGAGCAATTCTAGAAGATATTTGTTCTATTATCCTGTTGTACAACATACAAACCTCAACTGTATTATCAGCTAGCAGTGAATATCTTATGTGTGGGCAGTTGTATATATTTCAATCTATCAGGACTCGAACCCAAAGCCCCTTGTTTACAAGACAACAATATTAACATTTTGCCATCAGGAGAGGCTTTGCATTTTATCAGGACTCAAACCCGAGCCTTTTGCTTACAAAGCAACAATATTAACATTTTGCCATCAGGAGAGGCTTCACATTTTATCAGGACTCAAACCCAGAGGCCTCCTGATTGCAAGGCAATAAAAACCATGGGGCTATGCACCACACTCCACTGGGCCTCAGAACCCAGTAACTATAAGCTTTATATTAATATACATGGCAGAATCAATCTGAGCTACACTAAAATTCAATTCCTGGGATTTTGACAGAAAAACACACTATAAGCAATAAGATCATATGGGAACTTGGCATAATTTTAAGTATAAGCAAATCTGTCTGAGAGGCTTTCACCCTTTCTACACTAGAATTCAAAATTCTTAAAATTAAGAGCATATCACACTGGAAGAATTGGGGTATAGGCCCCTCTTGGCATTGTCTTAAGTACGGGTAAATCTATCTGTTGAGCCCTCGCCTTTTCTACACTAGAAATTCAGAATTTCTTAAAAATCAGAGCATATCACACCTGAAAAATTGGGGTACAGGCCTCTCTTGGCTTTGTTTTAAGTATAAGCAAATCTGATTGTTCAATCAAATAGCCTCGCCTTTTCTACACTTGTAAGTGGCACTGTCCGTAGTATCAATTATACTACTTGTCTGGTCACCCTATCAGTGAGAAAGAAACTCGATTTATGCACTTTTGTTTCAACTAATGCATTTACTTCTCTCTGTGTATGCAACTTTGGTTTCTTCCATGTGTTAACAATCTCCTGGGCTGATCGAGTTGAAAATGAACTTCGGTGTGCATTACCTGCTGCTCTCAATTGAGGTACTTAGTAATCAATGATGCACGCGTGACAAAGGTTAGTGGAGTTGAGGGCAGATCATCTAATAGGACCTGCTATATTCATGCATGGCTAGCCATTGAAGAACGATCATCTGTTGCATCATTGAATCCCAGCTTCCGATGATAATTGTGTGCACATTCCGCAACTTGTGCGCTCCGCTTGCTCTTCATCCGAGCGAGAAATAGAGACAATGTTATGGAATTTGTGATGCTGACCTCTTTCGATACAGCAGGCATGGCATGTGCTGTTTAGGAATTTAACACGAGGAACTACAGCCTACAACTCCACTTCTGAACAATCTGCTTGAGCTTTCCCGATGATATACATATATAACACGAAATTGTACTATGTAAAACTACTGACATTTAATTAACTAATGTTCTTTAAACTTGTGAATCTATAAGTTGCGGGACATGTTCTTTGTATTCAACTATATGAGTTTTACACTAACTAAACTGATATTGAACTTTGGGTGTAACAACATCGTAAATATGTCCAACTAACTGAATAACTATTACATTTTTCTACTCAGCTTACCGCGCTACTACCTTATGACATATAGAACGCTACTAGCGTCATCTAGTGTACGAAACGGTATACAAACTCATAATGCACAAAAGCAATTTCAAGAAGAGAAAAAATATGAAGCACAGTTCAATATAGCGTTTGTTTTCAGCATTCCCGATTTTACTGCTGCTTCAATAATACAAACATTGCAAAATCATGGAGCAATTCCAGCTAAGAGATCTATGTTATTTTGTTATCATTATGTAGGTATTAAATAAACGCATATCTACAATAAACAGCGCTCCCGATGGCGCAGTGGTAGCGTCGTCGCCTTGTAATCAAGGGTCCCGGGTTCCATTCCCGGTGGAGGCACACAGTGGTTCGGATCCAACTTTAAACTGTAGGTCCAGTCCCAATTAGCCTTACTGTGCATAAAGTGGACTTAAAACACCAACTCAAACGATCAACCAATTTACAATAAACTTATTTTTTTAACACTAAAACTCAAAATATTTTAAAATAAGGCTATTATTTTTCTTATTTAAAGTCGTAAATATGTAACATGATCAAGGTTTTATTGGGAGTGGAAAGTAGGTTGGCCAGGATGGAAAGTTAGGGGTGGCAGATGAAAAAAAAAAAAAACATCGGTTTTCACAAATGACTAATGTGAAGCAAAATTACCCTTCAGAACCTTAATTCGCTCGTACGCACTTAAAGATTAAAATCTCTGGATAAACTCTCAATAAGTGCTTTTTCTTTGTATTTGTTGTTTGCGTAAGAGGGAATTTTGGAATATGACAGGGAAATTTTCCTCCGGGCCAAGAACGTACAGCTCTCGGTACGTTCATAGCATGAAAATCGTCACCAAATAGAAGCATCTATACGCAGATGACATCTCCTTGCTGTTGCAGAATGACAAACTTAATTAAATGCGAGTTTGGCAAAGTCGTCGAAAGAGTTCGTGCTGACGTCACCGCCCCACACTCAAATCATCCCTTCCTCACCTGACCGACTTGGAGGACTTTCTTAAGGGGACAAAGGAGCCATCCTTCGGATGATCAAGAGGAGACTTCAATCTGCAACCAAAGAATCTCAGGGATTCGATTTGCGAAATGACTTGCGTGGACAGGGACTGCTCGGGGGGGAACAGAAAAGGATTGGATCTAAGGAGTGTGTGTGAGTGAAAGAACTCCCGTCGTCCCCCAATCCCGGCTTTATTTTCTTCTTAACCCGGAAAACCTTCAAGACAAACAACAAAGAAAGCCGTGTAGATACGAACTAAGATTATGCTACGAGCAAGACAATGAGAAGTCTGTATTATAATTGTCGCCGGAATGACAGCGAAAGGAATTAAGTTCAAAAGTGAAATTTTCAAGCTTGTTACTCCGCTGATATTCTATTCGCGTTTAAGCCTTTTTTGCTCCAGAATTTTCGCGTTTGATCACTTTCCTTGTAGCTCTATCGCACCCGTTCCGTTTTAATCTAGTTCTTTCGCGGATGTTTCTTTTTGCTCTAATTCTTTCGCGCTGGTTCTGCTTCGTTCATGTTCATTCCATTTCGTTCTAGTTCTTAAGCGCTTGTTCCGCTTCTATCTACAGTACGGACGCGATGAGAAGCGGCGTGCAATCAGAACGCAGAACTGCAGAACGTGACCAAATTCTGTCTCCTCGTTGGCTGCCATGTAGCTGGGGGGTTTCTACGTTGCCACGTTCGCACAAACAGGCGGACAGGCTAGTCAGCTGTTGGAAAGCTCGGGAAAAAAGCGTCACGCGAAATTAAGCACGTACGTATCAGTATGCTATTATATCTTATTTCCGTCGTAAAGTGATAAATTAACGAATCTAGAAGTTTAAATCTGAAGTTTCTTGTAGGTTAACGTTAACTTCCCGTGTGAATTTTACATTATGGCAAGCATGAAACATTTTCTCTTCCTGCTCTACACAGAAACCGAAAACCTTCACTGAAAGAACCTTTGTTGTGTTTTTATTATGGTACATTTCAAGAATCAGCTACCGGCATCTTTTAACTTATGTTGTATCGTATCACAATTACCAACAAAAGAAAATGCGTCTTGTGTTATGAACAACACTGTGGCAAACCGTCCTCCTTTGATTTCATGCCGCCTCTCTTTGCCTTCTTTGTCACGCCGCGTTTGTTGAAGCTTCAGAACGTACAAATGAAATCTATTTCTTGAAAATTAGGGCAAATTACGTATAAACAAATTACGTACAACTTCGTTTCGTTAACACGTTTTGAAATTATATTTTGAGGAACCTACCAAAATTCACCTCTAAAATAGAATTTTACAGAACTGAGTTATTGTATTACGGAGAAGAATTTATCAAGAACAAATCAATTGTGTGTGAATTGATTGATTGAGTTGGTGTTTTAAAGTCCATTTTATGCACACTACGGCTAATCTGGAATGGACCTACAGTTGGAAGTGGGATCCGAACCGCTATGTGCCTCGACAGGTATCAAACCCAGGACTACTTGATTACAAGCCGACAACACTTACCCTACCACTGCGCCATCGGGGAGGCACATGCGGGTGTGTGAAGTGAGATAATTTGGGAGCTATATGAGAATACAGGCTCTGGCAATACAGAGTTCAATAAATTACAACGAAACGCTTGGAAATTGCTCGATTTCCTTAACATTAATGATACATTTGGTACATGTGTTATTAATGCTTTGAGCTACCTGTATCTAAAAACATAAAAAATGAATGAAAGAACAGAAGTAGTAGTTAAAGAATCAGTTGTTTTACTTACCGGCTACTATTGCAGTGGCGATATCCCAAGATCATCTTCATTGTTGGTTGATAAAGGAACATCTTCATCTGAGCTACTGCTGTCACTGCTGTCTTCCCGCCCAAGTGAAATTACAAAATCCTCCTTTTGCTGCTCTTCAACTCCCTCCTTTTCCCATGCTTCGGAAATAATCTTCCTTGTGTGTTCTATAGCCGAACGCCACCTATCTGCTGTCACATCCCCGATAGCCTGTTCTGTCAATTGCAAAATTTTATCCGGTGTAAAAGGTGGCAAAGTGTCCTCTGTGCTACCAGCCCTTTGACCTGTGCCCAAATAAGTTCGATTGCATTGTACAGTGTCTCTCAAAAGTTTTAGGACAACGACATTTTAAACTAGGCAACCCAATTTACACAAGGCGTTAGTGAGTTGCGTGTAGAGCTAGGCTCAATTTCAGGGTTGCCACATGCACAATAGATATTTATAAAATAGGCGAAAGAAATAAAAACAAGTATTATTGAATAAAAGTATTAAAAATATCACTATTATATCGCATGTGACAAAATTCCTTCTCAAAGAAAAAAATAGGTTTCCTAGTATTTCATCGCTGATGAGTCTACAGAAAGGAAAAGAGGTGAGAGAAAACGAGAGGGGACAAAGGACAGGAGAAAGAGAAAGCGAAAGGAGAAGACGAAAAGTAGAGGAGAGACGAAATAAAGGATAGACGAGGAGAGGAGATGTAGTGAGGAGAATGGAAAAAGATTCTAGGAGAGATGAACAAAGAAGAAAAAAGAGAAGAAAAACGAGATGAGAGAAGAGGAGAGGAGAAGAGAGGAGTGGAGAGTAGAGTAAAGGAGAGAAAAAGAGAAGAACGAAAAGAGGAGGAGAAAAGTGCAGTCGAGTCGGAAATCTAAGACAGGAGAGGAGATACGAGGAGTGGAGATGAGTGGGATGGATATAAGATGCGAGAAAATTAGGGAAGGCGATATGAGATAAAAGCAGAGCAGAAGGAGGGGAGAGAAGAAGGAGAAGAGAAGAACAGAAGGGACTGAAGAGAAGAGGTAGTTGCAGAAAATATCTTCTCAGCGTCAAGAATTGATGCATTGGTCAAATTGTCGACATGAAACATTCAATAAGATTTTGAAATGTATTGGAGAATGTATTAGATCGGTGCGAGATGCCTTTTGGCTTAGTTCAGAGCAAGATAAAATCTTCCATGTAAGATCTTTGATTTTACCTGCGATTATACCACTAAAAGCATGAATGTAATTTTAATATTTATAAGAATTATCCAATTTTTGTCCAGTTCTCGGTTCGTTGAAATGGAGATTTTGTAATTTAATATTTCCCCTCCCCCCATCGCTAATTCCAAACTGAATTATTCCGTTTCACACGGCGTGGACAATGAACACAATGGGATAGGTCTAAAACTTACGAAAATTTTCTGCCACCGGAAGGGTTTGAACCTACGACCATCAGATTGACAGTCCTGAACGATAAACATTACCCTACAAGCTTTCGCTCCTGAAAGTAAGTAGAAGGAGCTGACCAATGTGAAATGTAGATGCAACTCTCCTCCTACATGTAATGTGCAAATAATACTTGTTTGTAACAAAGAAAACGAAGGTAGTACGACTCGGCGAAAACATTTAATGGAGAATTGCACATGATGAGAACTTTTCATTCGATATTTGCGGATGTATCCTTGCATTGAACTCGAGTGGGAAAAGGGGAAAAATTAGTATGTCCTGAATTGCACAAATATAAATAGTTATTTCATTAATATTTTTCAATGTGTTTGAAGCAGGACACAGTTATCGTTAGAGTATCATACTTCACGATCTTATACATGAAAATATCCCTTTGAACGTGTGTCAAATCATTTATTTGTTTATTTTTTATAAAGTCCATATGCAGAACAATGTAGCCACTATACACTGCTATTACAAATAATGTTACCATGCTCTTGTTTAATAGAAGGGGATTTAAAAAAAAGAAAAAGAACACTTAGTATGGAGGATCGAACTTAGGACCGCAATCAACGCTTTCAAGAACTCTAACCAATACACTACGAAAAAGAAGTCCAATACTCTGATATAGCTCTGTACTTCTAGAATTACTCTATACACATGAAGAAGGTAAAGTGCTCCCCTGTGCTTAGCACCACGCCATGAAGGCGTATAGGGGGTGTGGGGGTAACGCCCCACACTTTCTTGATCCGGTCGTGAGAGGGGGTGATGTGATCAGCATCACGCCCCTGACCGCCTTTACCCCCCAGGTACCCATGTTATTCGACGCTGGGTGGACGCCGGGGCCGCTTCCGTCGTTAGAAAAGTTCCCGGATTTGAACCGGCCGGGGATCGAACCCGGGACCTTTAGCATGGTAGTCAGACGCGTTACCGACTGAGCCACCGCGGCCATTATATATAAATACACATGCATTTGAAATTTAACTCTGAATTAATTTCTTTGTTGTTAGTATATCTAAGCTTGAGAATATATTTTATTTGGAATTTTATAACGGTTACATGAACATCTACGAAATAGTTCCTTATAATAACCTCCGGTTGACGAAGTTGCCAATATAAACAATTGGAATACAGATTGTCTTCGAGCTTACATTGTTAAAAAGGAGCGGATACACGTATTACTATCCCAATACTTACTCAATAAGATTTCTTGTTTGTCAGAAATTACCACTTAAACTATTGCATGTTGAGCTAGTGCCCACCTAGCCGCCTCTGTTGAAACCTATCATTCTTCAGATTCTCTTTAAAATTCGACTCTGGTCACTTGTAACTTGCTGGGTTCAGACACTGTGCATCGACGCACAGTGTTTTGCGATAAGAAGTGGCCTTGAATGGCGTGAGTGAGTCACTTTGAACGCGAGCAAGCTACGCTAGCAAGCTTGTTTGCCTTTGAAATATCAAGTCATTTTTTTCACCGTTTCCGAACGCGATTGCTATTGTAGAAGTATATATTCTCTCAAAAGAGGAAAAAAGGAAATTAGACCAATGTTCTCCAGTCTTTTAAAACCAAATATTGTCTATTAAACGAAAAGTTCACAATTGTCAATAAACCTATCTGAGCATAAGTTGAAATAATTTAATAGAAATATTCTCCAAAATTTCTCTCCCACTGTCTACGTCTGGCCAGTACCAAGGAGGGCATGGGGGGGCATGTCCCCCTCGAACCCTGAAATATTTAAATGTTGATTTTAGAAATGTGTTAAAATTTCAATTTTGTTTTTACATAAATGAATCTGTTTCTTATCTTCTGGCTGCAATATTGGATGGTTTTAGTTTTATAATGCAAGGCTAGCAGACGTCAGATTCACCGATTTAGTCAGGACAGTGCGTTACTTTCAATCCCTGTCCCGACTTTTTCAAACTGCAATCGTGATGCGAGAATGTCTCTTTATTATTGTTTTTTTTCTTAACTCACAATTAGACATGTTCTTTATTGTAATAATAATTCCTGTACGCAAAATTTAATTTATAAATATATTATTTTCTAAACATAGAAATATCATGAGTTTTCAATGGCGCTCGCACTATTTGAACTATTTTGTAATATCTGTCTGTCTCTCTCTCTCTCTCTCTCTCTCTCTCTCTTTTATTTATATATATATTTGGGTCTGGCCCCTCCCTCAAAGAAATCCTGCGTAAGGGCCTGGTCTACGTCAATGACAGAAATGCAAGCAATATTTTTATTTATTTTTAACCTAATTAAAGGAATGTGGAAGAATTTAAAAGAAATAAGAAAGAGCAGAACGACTGTTACTCTACTTTAAAAATTGTTGTTCTTCGAGGAAGAAAAATAAGAAGGATTTACTTCAGCACCTTAACACAGTGTTCCACGAGACTCTCTTGACCAATACTGTCAAATGTGAAGTGATTTTATGAATAAAATTTTCCGCCTGTTTACGTCTAACGTTGCGCAGATTTGGTAGTTCGCAAACGGTGTAATTATTTCCTTTTACCTTAGGGAACAGCAAATACATTTCATAAGACTGTTCTGAACACGAGACTTGCGTCAGTGAACAAGCATTTCGTCCGTTGCAGTATCACAGAAAAAGAATATCGTCCTGCAATGTTCAAGCATATAGATATTTTCTATTAACAATGTATAAACACAATAATAAGTTAGAAGAAATAACTCGCATTTTACAACTACCAAAATTCTCGTTTTTCTTCATCACTTCGAAAATTATATCTCGGAAATATGTGCTATACTATAAGAAAGCAATTCAAAATTAAAGTAAAAGTTCAACTACATGTATACCCAACGACATTTACAATATTGGAGGGACAGAATACTTAAAAATTGTTGTTTCAATCGAAGGTAAGGGCGTGGTGTAGTGATTAGAGTTCTCGATTGCGTTACTAGCGGTCCCAGGTTCGATCCTCCTTAGTAGGTATTTTTTTAATTCTCCTTTTATTATAAACAAGAGCATGGTAACATTATTTGTAATAGCAGTGTATAGTGGCTACTTTTTTCTTCTTTGCTCATCTCTCCTAGAATCTTTTTCCATTCTCCTCACTACATCTCCTCTCCTCGTCTATCCTTTATTTCGTCTCTCCTCTACTTTTCGTCTTCTCCTTTCGCTTTCTCTTTCTCCTGTCCTTTGTCCCCTCTCGTTTTCTCTCACCTCTTTTCCTTTCTGTAGACTCATCAGCGATGAAATACTAGGAAACCTATTTTTTTCTTTGAGAAGGAATTTTGTCACATGCGATATAATAGTGATATTTTTAACACTTTTATTCAATAATACTTGTTTTTATTTCTTTCGCGTATTTTATAAATGTCTGTTGTGGATGTGGCAACCCTGAAATTGAGCCTAGCTCTACACGCAACCCACCAACGCCTTGTGTAAATTGGGTTGCCTAGTTTAAAATGTCGTTGTCCTAAAACTTTTGAGAGAGACTGTACATACAATGATAAGGCGGGAGACGAACCACCGTATGTCCCGCTTCTTCTGCAAGCTTGTCTATTCGATATATGGGGAACTGGGGTTTGTGTAACATAAGAAGCTGCAGTAGTTCAGCCTTCCTCATGTTTCTGTGGGCTCGCGAAAATCCTGAAGTAGGTCAATCCGGCAACAGCGCGTCGCTACCAGAGTGGGTGGTTCCACGGCGGTTGCTAGCGCGTCCCGACTGTAGTTCTTTCGCGCTTTTTCCTTTTCGCTCCAGTTCTTTCCCGCTCGTTCGTTCTACTAGTTCTTTCTTGTTTGTGCCGTTTCGTTCTAATTCTTATGCACATGTTCGTTTTCTCTCTAGTTCTTTCGCGCTTGTTCCGCTTCACTCTTGATCTTTTCGTGTTTGTTCCGTTTCGCTCTAAATCTTTCATGTTTGTTCCGCTTCTTTCTAGTTCTTTCGCACTTGATCCTTTTCGTTCTAGTTCTTTCGCGCGTAGTCCTTTCCGCTGTAGTTCTTTCGCGCGTAGTCCTTTCCGCTCTAAATTTTCGCGCTTGATCACTTTCCCTCCAGTTCCCTCGCGCTTGATGCGTTTCGCTCTACTTTCTTTCGCGCCTGATCTCTTTCACGCTTGATCACTTTCGCTCTAGTTATTTCGTGCTTTATCAGTTTCGTTTTGGTTGTTTCGCGCTTGATAATTTTAGCGGTCGTTATTTCGCGCTTGATTCTTTGATTGATTTAGTTGTTTTTACTTCACTTCACCAGTTTTGGCTGATCGCAAGCAATGGAAGCGCTGCTGTGCAATGGTGATGTAGAAAACCTGCCTGTTTCTATGCAGAGGTACTTTTCATTTCATCATTACCATCATCGACCTGCGAGGAACTTCTTCGAGCGTAGAAAAGGATGGAAGTCACTCGTTGCTATGTCCGGGATGTAAGTTGGGTGTTTCCAAATAACGTAATAGATGTCTTCAACGATGGTATGCGAAAGCAAGTGTCGCGGTATGTCGAGTGCTTGACAATTCAAATAATTGCGTCGGCAATGTCGAGCTGAGGCTTTAATACAGTATAGTATAAAATGTACGATTTAGCTACAGAATTCTACTTTTAATCAAATAATTGTAATAAATGTTATATGGATAAAATCATATCCTTGTGGCACACAAGATGAAATAGTATATAAAGTATTACATAATAAAGTAGGAAACGGTTTTACTCTTTGATTCCGGTTACTTATATATGAAAAATGCCAGTTAAGTGTAAATTGTTAGAAATTGTAATAATTTAGTGTATTAAGCAGTATGTTGTACCGTATCAAATGCTTTAGACAGGTCCAATAATATTAGTGCAGTGAGGAATTTCTTATCCATACCCTGGAGGACGTCATTTGTGACTATTTGCAAAGCCGTAGCAGTGCTGTGTGCCGGTCGAAATCCTGACTGTGACGGTGGAAAAATATTGTTTTCGGCAACGAAGCTAAATGGTTTTCGTAGGGAAAGTGTTATCACTGCTTCTTCAAATTTCCTGGGAAATATGGATTTCTCAAGCAAAAAGTTAATATTATGTGTGATAGGAGAGCATTTTAGTTGATATTCCATCTGTACCAATACAGGAAGACTTGATTTCGTAGAAACTTCCACTTTAAACTGTAGATCCAGTCCCGATTAGCCTTACAGTGCATAAAGTGGACCTAAAACACCAAATCAATCAATCTATCAATCGTACAAACAGTTTCTGGCAGTATAATTATCCACTTTTTTAAAGGCAAATTCAGGAAGTCTATTATTAAACTTTAAATTACTAAATTTTAAACATTCCCGAGATATATTTAGATTATTAATCCAACTAATAAAGTGCTTATTTATCTCGTTTGCACTGTCAAACGTGGAGGAGAGAACAATGGTGCTAACTATATTTAGAAGACTTTAATGTTAGGATTTTCACCATAGCCTCTTAAATTTGTGAAAAATGAGTGCGAAATCCAGGTGTTCTTTTGGGTTCGCCCTGTATATTCCTGAATGAATTCAACTGTAACCATGATTGTTTGCACGTTCAGCAAATGAAGGTAGAAGTGAAAAGCGAGACCTTTTGATGACACAATGAAGGAAACAGTTTTCCAAGCAGTTAAACAGCGTCTCTGTTTCTGAAGGCGTGCAAAGTTGCTGTCGCCAAACATGTTTTCCCGCTGCTTTGTGGAGTGCAAGAATCCGATTTGGTAGCGAAATCAACGAGGCGAGGAAGATCGATATGATATTTGCAAGGCAGCACCTTGCAGATGACTGGATAAGAAACGTCAATACGTCTGGCATAATGGCCCCTTCGGCCCCTTTGAGACGACGACCCTTCTTGGAGGGATCGCATTCAGGAGTGCATCCTCAGCAACGCTGTCACTGCAGCCAAACGCAGATGGACTGTGGAGGACATCTCATCCTCATGTTTGGATGCGAGGGACATACACGTAATGGCGTATCTACCAGCTTCACTTAACATCGTGGGCCCCTCCTAGAGCTAAGAAGAAATGTTGAATTCTCCCTGTTTTGTTTTGTTCAGTACCTTATGGCGATAAACAGTTTCGCGGTGGTCTAATAGTCGACCTCCGTGGCGGAGTGGTTAGCACGTACCCAGGGAGAGGGCTCTCCCCGAAATCCTACAAATATCTGATATAAATGGTGTATAGCGATAATTAGTTTTACTTCCTTAGGAGGATTAAACATTAGATCGAAAAAAGTTAATTGTATAATAGAAAAACTAGGTAATATTTTTATATTCTACCATTTAATCCAAATAATAATGTACGATAGTATTCTTTGTGAGAGGTCACACAATATAAACTGTGTGAGTAAAATTTGGCCCTAGATTTTAAAGGCTTTTCATTTAACGGAATATGTATTCTGTAAAAGTTAATAAGAAAATACAATAACTATTAGTTAGTCAGTACACTTATTGCACAAAATGTAAGAAAATAATGGACATCGGATCGAGTAGCAATGTCTCTCCATCTATATAATAACAATAATACATTTGGAATAAAATTGGTTCATTTTTAATAACTTACAATAATTATTATTGTAAAATAACAATTATAACCGTGGTAATAATTATTACTGTCATTATATGTGTGTCCGGATAAAAATATACCAATAAGAAATTTGAATAACTCGGCAACTGTTATGAAGAGGGAATCAGAATTGTTTACCAGTAGATGGCAACAACAACAACGCAACATGAGTACGCGCATGAGCCACTTTGTTCTTGATTATTTGTTTGTTCTTATTATTGAGTGAAATGGCGTCGTTTACTGTGCTTCAGAAAGTTGGGTGCTGTTTTTGGTTTGAAGTCCGCTGTAACAGTGCAAAGGAGATTTAGGCAACAATATGGACAAGAACCACCAGATTGTCATTACATTATTAGATGGCACAAACAATTGCTGGAAACTGGTTCTTTGTTGAGGAAGAAAGGCAGTGGTAAGAAGCGTGTGAGCGAGGTGAAAGTAGTTGCAGTGAAGGAAGCTTTTCAGAGAAGTGCGCGTAAATCAATTAGACGTGCGAGTTCACAACTGCAAATTCCACGTTCAACTGTTCACGATATCGTACATAAAAGGTTTAGGCTCAGAGCGTACAAGTTACAGCTGGTTCAAAAACTTAGGTGCACTGACAAACCTGCTAGGTTTGACTTTGCTGTGGAAATGCTATCACGCATTGATCAGGACAATGAATTCCTTACACGTGTTACCTTTTCTGATGAAGCTACCTTCCATACATCGGGAAAAGTGAATAGGCATAACTGCAGGATATGAGGTGAGCAAAATACACACGCAGTTATTCGCGATTAAAATTAACCGATATGCCATCTGCCGGGATTTTCAGGAAGTACTCTAAGTAGGATACGTTGTGTTGAAGTCGTTTAAAGCATGGTGAATATGCGAGAGAGTAAGGTCTACTGTTCAGGTTTTCTTTTTTTTTCTCTAAATAGTTTTATGGGTCAGAACAAATTAAAAGTTTTCATGTATTTCCACCCCGTGGAATCAACAACATGAAATTTGTTAATAAATCAGGGAAAACTTAATTGACAGAAGATTGGTATGGGGGATATAACACTGTAATTCGGCAAGGAAATTACGAAGAATGCACGAGTCTGCTTACTTTATTTATCGAGAGATAAATATATATTTCCATGAAAGTAAAGTTTTAAATTGTACTTTATAAATAAACCTTTTTTTTCGAAAAATCATGAAGCGTCTTAACCAATGCGTCCATGTATTACCGGTGTTACGTATGTGTGAAATTTGGAACAGGTGCAAGTCGATTAAGAGGGAAGATGAAAATAGTTTGAGAATGAATTAATGTCAAATGTAACCAGAAAAAAAGTGGGCATGCTAATGTTACTGTTTCATTCAGTACGATGTCCTTTTTCAGTGAGTATAGCCTGGTCATGAAATCGTGAATATTATTATTAAACCAGCCTTTCTCTTTCGAGAAAGAACTGCAACGATATGTTCGCAATTTTCTCCTGTCCCAGCTTTTCAAGTACAGGTCAATTTCAATTCCTTTATTTTCAAATAATTTCCGAGAACCCCAGTTACAACATGACGTGCAGATGATACAGCACTGCTTTGGACAACCACTGCCTATACATAGTTTCGTCTGCATTTTCCGTGTCATTTTTGCCTATCATAATTAAATGCTTCGTTCTCAATACAGCTTCACGTTTGTTAGAGTACCTGGAATTCACATCGCATTCGCAATATTTAAAAATAATGCGTAATTTAAACGTTTTCTACCATACCAGTCATGACAACACGCTGCTATTTTGTACTACTGCTGAATGTAAACAAAGATCTATCCTACTTAGAGCGGCCATATTGGAAGCGACACTAGCGCTCAGGTGGTAATTTTAATCGCGAATTGAACATGAACGTGACAGCCCAAAGGTAAATGTTTGGTGTGCTTTGACACGAGATTCTGTAATTGGGCATTTTTTCTTTGTGAAGGGGCTACAGTTACAGGAGCAAGTTACCTTGAAATTTTGGAACAGTATGCTGTACCCCGTGTACCTCATGGGTACATGTTCCAAAAAGACCCCCCACCACATTATGCTGGTTGTGTCACGAACTTCCTACATAACCATTTCCCTGACAATTGGATTGGGAGGGGAGGGCCTATTAAATGGCCTCCAAGGTCGCCCGATTTGACTCCTCTGGACTTTTTTCTTTGGGGTATGTCAAGACCATTGTCTACCGAACACCTGTGCAAGGACTGGACGTTCTACGAGAAAGAATTATCAATGCATGTCCGTCTGTGACACGCAAACGTTGCGCAACGTACGGATTGAGGTTGAGTACCGACTTGATGTTTGTCGAGCCACCAAAGGAGCTCACATTGAGATCTACTGAGGTGAGTACTGCAATTTTCTTTTGGTTATCATAAGATTCTATGATTCCCTCTTCTAAAAAAACGTAACCGGACATTTCTATCACCAACGGTTGCCGAGTTTTTCAAATTTCTTATTGGTGTATTTTCATCCGGACACAGTATTTCTACTAATCAAGTTTTATCAGTGGCCTGCCCCCCGAGACAAAATCCTAGCCATGTGCCTGACAGGGAGCTATGACGCCAGGGATCCCGGGTTCGAATCACGGTTAAGACATGGATGTTTGTGATTGTTTGTCCTGAATGAAAATAGATTTGAGATTAATTGATATGAGTATGATGTGTGGGAAACGCTGCCCATTTGGAGTGTTTCATTTTTTATAAAAGTCGGTAGGGTGTAAGACTGCCACACGGGAGACCCGGCTGATCTAAGGTCGGAATTTATCCAGCCTTGTCCCTGCATAAAGCGGCTCTGGTGTTCACCCAGCCTAAAGTACCTGGGGGCATCCGTGGGGAGTAAATGCGGCCGGGCGTGGAGCTGATCCCATCACCTCCAATATGGCCGTGATCGAGAATGTATGGGGCCCTACCCCCACATCTCCTAAATGTACCTTAATGGTACTGTGCTAAACTCTTTCCCGGGAATCGGTGGAGCAAAATCGCGCAGAAAGATAGGAAGGTGGTGGGCTGAGCGAGGCTTGGACACTCTGATACAAACAGCTAGGAGCTGCAGTAGCTTTCCCCCTCCACGCAATCCCATTCCCTCTCACGTGTTCATTGGTCGAGCCCTCTCGAGTCGCTATTTGCGCAGAGACTTGTTTTCGTCTTCTCGCTCCAGAGATTCCTGCGACCATGCAGGGATTCGAACCCGGGACCTCTACCATTGCACTGCACTAGCGCGGAGACCCCACGTCACCCAGAATATATATACACGGGGAACTTTACCTTGCCTTTATCAAGTGGAAGAACATTTTTTTTTCAAAGAAAGCATATTACTTTCTTTTTATTATTACAAAATTCAACCAAATAGTTTCTAATGCGGAAGCCGTGTTATGTTTTCCCGGAAATTTACCTCCGCCCGAATTATAAACAGAATCCAATTCAACTTTACTAATTACTAATGAGATACCTCAAGGGGAGGCTTATATTTCAGGCCATCTAGGCTACCTGCGAAGCCCAGGCTCAGAAGAGAAGAAAAAATCGGTCGAAAAATGTGCATAAAATTGTTCATTTCAGTAAGAAGATGATGGCCTTTCAGGAGTTTGCACACTTATTTCTTACAAGTTGTTACACTAATTTCTTAGGAGTTGGCAATATTGCCCGCTTTCTTTAAAATCCACAGGGTCTGCGTGAGTTGAGCTTGGCAGTCTTTCTTCTATGATGCCACTAGTGTTGCGACCTCATTGTTACCAACATGGCATCTTCCCAGCAATGGGGAATTTTGGAGCGAAACTATAAGAGGAAAGGGTAAAAGGCGTTGCTTTTATGACAGAGAAATTCCCCTCTGGGTCAAGAACATCACTTTCCAATGATGATGGATAAAGACCTTCCCCCGCAGATATTTGTCCATTCGAATACTATAATATGACTCGCGTATTTTAATCATATGAGGCGGTGCGGATACGAAGGACGAACTCAACAAATGTGCATTGTGAGGGAAATGCATTTCAAGTTGTCAGGCACAGTGTGAACTTCACAAAAAAACTTTGGATATCACGCATGAAACATTCAGATCTACTGTAACCAAGTTGTTGTGAAGTTCGCATTGAGCCTGACAACTTGAAACGCATTTCCCTCACAATGTACCTTTGTTAAGTTCGCCCTTCGTATCCGCAACGCCTCATGTTATAGATGGGGTAAAATGTCTGCATGTTGTATTGGATGAAGGGGAACAAGTGTATAAGTTCGCTAATTTGAAAAATTTAGAAAGTTACTTTATGTGTGTATGTGCTCTAATAAGGTACAAATAATCAAAAATTATTGTCTATTTTGTTACTGTTTTGAGTAAGTAATAACCGTTTCAAGATAATTAGTTGGATGTTTGCATAAACGAATTGAATAGCGACACTAAATTGAAAATGTCATATTTACGTCTTTTGTCATTTTCATATTTTTAAACGTAATTGGAAAATAATTGTTTTCCGTCATTCCCCTCAAATTCCTATCTTGCCTCTGTAATAAATTCTGACGCTCGTATTTTGAAATACGAAAAGTCTAGTATAATTCAATTTACAGTAGTTTTCTGGGTGAAAATAAACTTTCTTTAAGTTCCCTAGCAACGTCCGTTTCCATGGACAACAACAAGCACGGCAAGCTCTAAGGAATTGGATGTCATTATATCCTCTAAACATGTAGTTAAAACAAGCACGATGTAGATATTTACGCATTGAGTATAACAATATATACGTAATTGTATCTGGACTGAATCTTCTTCTTATGTAGATGTCACCCTTGTTTCTGGCACCTTTTCAAGCCAGGAGTTGATTCATCTGTGTGCTGTTGATCTGTGAGAAATATAATGTATCTCAACAATTAAGAATTGAAGGAAACGATGTGTGCTGCAATACAAGAAGAATTTAGTGACTTCACCAGTTTGTTTGTGCAATGAATATACTGCAACACCAAACCACATTATATTTCAATGCAAACTTTATGAAACTTACAGAGAACCATTTTTACAGGAATTGTACAGGAGTGGACATCAAGCGCCACTGACACTGCCTTGTTTACTGACTTCACCTTCATCCTCGGCGTTACCCCCACACCCCCTATACGCCTTCATGGCGTGGTGCTAAGCACAGGGGAGCACTTTACCTTTACCTCGGTAATCTATATTCTTACAAAATATCTTAATAAGTCTAATATAATTCTGTAAAAGTGTAATGAAATTTGGAAACTATTTATTATGAAAGGAATAATTGTTAGTAAATATTATGTGCATACATGTATATAATACCAATTGATAAATTGTTAACTGGTGCATGGATTTTGTCCACAACCAATAAATATTTTATATATAAAAAAAAATGTGTGCTGCAAGAAATGCTCGTGGCAACGGTTGTTAAGGACGTGAGAAAAGGGTATTTTCACCCTTAAGGAAGGGCAAAGTGAGCGATATTTTAATTTTCTCGGCTTTTTGGGACGATTTCATGAGGGGTCGTAATCGGGCATTTTTGGCCTTCGGGGCTTCCTTCATGGAGAACATTTATGTGAGTCAGTCAGTCAGTCAGTCAGTGAGTGAGTAGTGGGATTGGGGCTATATATATATTGGATGAGATAGCCCAAGTTTTGAACATTGCTTGAGGCACAGTATGTTCCAAAAGTCGATGACGGTCCATGTGAGGTCACATCCCGGGGTTATGGACCTCATCAAAACGTGACACATATATCACATCCGGCGTTTAAGGGTTAATGAAGATCATAGCAGAACAAATCTGGCATCATGGCAAGGGTGTATACCGAATGCATGTTATTGGCGCCCCAAGGGAGGCTCGATATATTTCACGGACACTCCCTAGTCCTTGCTTCTCTTTGTTTGACTTAAACGGCGGGAAACACGCTTCAGGCATTTTGAATTGTAACCACGAAACATGGACAAACTTTCTAACTTTGTAATAGTCGCTTAGTGGGAGCAAATGGAACAATGGAATTATGTGAAAGCCAGAGCAACATTACAGCATTTTGCGTCTTTTCTGGATGTGATAATGAAGCAAGCAATCTGTTAGCAAAACAAAATTCCTCACTCCCATGTGCAACAAGGAGAAACTTTCCTCTCTGCATTGTTACTGCAACCATCTGCTTCTAATTAGGCAAGCAAGATATTGTTACTTAAGTGAAACCATAAAACCGACATTATTGTGTACATTGTCCAAAAGAGGGATCTGATGATTCTGCTGTAGTGCAGTTTAGTTTTCGAGTCTGTCGTGTGACTGGTGTCTAAAGTAATGACCCCATTTTCTCAAGAACAATATTCTAAAGAAGATTTATCTTATAGGGTCGCTGTCATTACATTAATCATAACTGTAACAATTGTATACATTAAAAGTTTCAGTATATTCACTGTAGAATGTTACATAAAAGACATTGAACTAATTGATATTACGCTGAGGGAAAAATAAAGGTTCTTTCAATGGATGACGAAAAATACCTGATCCCAAAATAATAACTTTTCACACTGAATTTAAATACAGAAATACCGGGTGTTTCATAAATAATTGAGTGGTTACAAAAATTTATTGCAAGTTAAGTATTGAACTTACGTTAATTAAACCAGTTCAGAACGATCGAGGAACGCAAAAGGTTTGTGCGTGCATATTTCGTTAAGCTGAGAGTTCATATCCCTGATGCTAGGCGATACTCAAATCACGCACATCACTCACAGTGTTTTGTGCAATGTTTTGGTCCTCAACATCACCGGAACTTATGCCGTGTGACTTCTTTTTGTGGCGTTCCATGAAAGACAGTGTATTCGTCTCGCCGATGCCGCGTGATATTGCAGCCCTAAGGGAGCGTATCATCGCAGAGATAGACACTATCGATAGGTCCATGTTGATGCCAGTGTGGCAAGAACTATAGCCTGACAAATTAAGTCCCGATATGCGCAGATCGCTGCGGAGCACTTCCTATTACGTCATCCTCCCCACCACTCTTCTACTCACTAGTCTGGCGTTGAGAGTACCAGTGGTGCCAACTCAGCAAAATTAAGCTAAAACAAATATGACAAACAATTTACAATTTTCACTGTTTAGCGTGACGGTGCATGCAGGCTCCTATTATATCAGTGGTTCATTTTATTTAATCCGGCCTTTGAAAATGCGTGCGGTGTGCCGATCGTAAACTGTAGTATCGTATTACGCACGTGCGTTACGGTTTATAACGAAGGGAAACTACAGGGCGAATGACTTCATTTTCTGAATGCGACATCGAGCAGTGGGCAGTTTTTTTTTTTACCGAGTGGGGTGGTGGTTCGTTTGTTTATCGTACAACAATCACTACGAGAAGGCAATCTGATGACACGCTTGCCTGTGTTCTTTTCTAAAGCATTGAAATGTTCATGCTCTTTACTCTTGGCTGCAATATTCTTAATTTGAAAGAGATTGACTTATGGACGAGCGTGTTGATGAACTGATAATTAGACTTGGTGAAGCCGATTCAGACACGAACACAGATTCATCGGTAGGCACAGACTCGGATGAGTGGGAGAGTGAAACTGAAGAAGGAGAACTGAAAAACGTTTAGAAGGTGAGCTCAGTTCTATCGTTTATATATTTTTCATTTTTCTATCGTTTTATTTCATACATTTCTTATGCTGGTAAGAAATATCCCTAATATAACTTAATTCATTTAAGGTTTAAAGGGAACATATCAAAATGTATTTAGAATTTAGTGTAATCAATAGGTAGTGTAGGTGACGGGATACTAATTCATGCTTTTCACATTCAAATTTCGTTGAAACTTCTCAGACGATTCCGCACCCTCCAGGTTGCAACACTGCCAACGAACGTCGCCGCAGACAATGGAGTGGGGAAATGTGATGTGAGGTGCGCAAACAAAGGATTGCAAAAGGTAAAGGTAAAGTGTTCCCCTGTGCATAGCACCACGCCATGAAGGCGTATAGGGGGTGTGGGGGTAACGCCCCACACTTTCTTGATCCGGTCGTGAGTGGGGGTGATGTGATCAGCATCACGCCCCTGACCGCCTTTACCCCCCAGGGTTTCCCCCAGGTACCCATGTTATTCGACGCTGGGTGGGCGCCGGGGCCGCTTCCACCGTTAGAAAAGTTCCCGGATTTGAACCGGCCGGGGATCGAACCCGGGACCTTGAGCATGGTAGTCAGACGCGTTACCGACTGAGCCACCGCGGCCACCTAGGGATTGCAGCGTCTTGTTTTTAAACTTGTCAAGTTATAGACTATCGTGTCGAGGTGTGCTGTGTCACCCATGTTGCACACATTGAACATTTGTAGGTGTAAAAAAAAACTGAGTTTTTCGTTCGTTCTGGGCTGGTTTCATTAATATATTTTCAATACTTTACTTGCAATAATTTTTTGTAACCCCAAGTATTTTTGAAACACTCTGTATAAGTTGGTTTTTAATGACCCACGGTTTCTTTTTATGAGCCGAGGTTAAGTCTGAAAGGAATCTACAGTATGCATGTATCTTGTTGTGACCACGTTGAAAATTGGCTGGTATTCGGTTTCTTGGGAATCGTTTCGTTTTCGTTGTTGACATCCCTGCTGTGAAGGTCAAATGGAACGATCTCTCGAATTCGTGTGTTAGTTGTTGCGCCAGCGGATGCGAGCGGACATAATCCCTGTCCAAGCTAACTGTAGAGCAGAGCCGCGCATATCGACAGAGGAGGAGGAAGAAAACCGAGTGGTGAAAGCGCAGCGTTGCTAACCGTACGGTCCAAACCTTAGTCCGTACGCTAAATGCACGGCTTGTCAAAATTTGCTCTTGCAGTTTTATCCCTAATATTTCTCTAAGAAATTCTTAAACAAGTCGGGACGCGATAAGAAGCAGTGTGCAATCAGAACGCAAAACGCCATGTGGCTGGGGGTTTTCTGCGTTGCCACGTTCGCACAAACAGGCGGACAGGCTAATAAGCTGTTGGCAAGCTCGGAAAAAAAAAAAAACGTTACGCGAAATTAAACACATACGTATCAGAATGCTAATATATGTTATTTCCGTCGTAAAGTGATAAATTAACGAATCTAGAAGTTTGAATCTGAAGTTTCTTGTAGGTTGACGTTAACTTCCCGTATGAATTTTACTTTCTGGCAAGCATGAAACATTTTCTCTTCCTGCTCTACACAGCAACGGAAAACCTTCACTGAAAGAACCTTTGTTGTGTTTTTATTATGGTACATCGCAAGCATCAGCTACCGGCATCTTTTTACTTGTGTTATGTCGTATCACAATTACCAAGAAAAGAAAATGCGTCTTGTGTTATGAACAACTGTGGCAAATCGTCCTCCTTTGATTTCATGCCGCCTCTCTTTGCCTTCTTTGTCACGCCGCGGCGTTTGTCTTTTTCGCAACTCGATTCCGATCGCAGCTATACCCGCCTATTGTTCTTGTATACCAAACTCGTCCTTTATTTTGTAAAGACATGGAATTTATACTTCTGTAATATTGTTGAAGCTTCAGAACGTACAAATGAAATGTATTTCTTGAAAATTAGGGCGAATTACGTATAAACAAATTACGTACAACTTCGTTTCGTTAACACGTTTTTAAATTATATTTTGCGGAAACTACAAAAATTCACCTCTAAAACAGAATTTCACAGAACTGAGTTACTGTATTACGGAGAAGAATTTATCAAGAACAAATCAATTGTGTGTGAATTGATTGATGGAGTTGGTGTTTTAAAGTCCACTTTATACACACTACGGCTAAACTGGAATGGTCCTACAGTTGGAAGTGGGATCCGAACCACTATGTGCCTCAACAGGGTATCGAATCCAGGACTACGTGATTACAAGGTGACAACGCTTACCCTACCACTGTACCATCGGGGAGGCACATGTGGGTGTGTGAAGTGAGATAATTTGGGAAGCTACATGAGAATACAGGCTCTGGCAATACAGAGTTGAACAAATTACAACGAAACGCTTGGCAATTGCTCGATTTTCGTAACATTAATGATACATGTGTTTTCGAGCTACCTGTATGTAAAAACATAAAAAATGAATGAAAGAACAGAAGTAGTTAACGTTGTTCCTCAAATATGAACAAAGTCGGAATGAGAACAATGGAAGTGTCCCGTTGTTGACTGTTTAACCAGATGTTTAATCCTACACGTGTTTCTGTGGGCTCGTGAAAATCCTGAAGTAGGTCAATCCGGCAACGGCGCGTCAGAACCAGAGCGGGTGGTTCCACGCCGGTTGCTAGCGCGTCCCGACTGTAATCGTACGGCCCTGAGGACAAAAATACGGTCCGTTTGCCATGTGCGTTCGGTATTATCCTTTTCAAAAGTTTGCAACGCTGCATAGCAAGTCGGGTAACTCCCGTCGCCCATTACGCAATCCCGTTTCTCTCACTGTTCATTGGTGGAGCCGCACGCGTCAGTACTTGCGCAGAGACTTGTTCTCGTTCGCCTGGTCTACAGTTAGCTGGTACGGAGTTTAGTTACAGTGTTGAGGAACGGCTCGAGGATGCTCGAACGATAACGCACGGCGCAAACGATATACTGTAACATAATGTAGTTCGTAAGTATGTTTTCATGTAAATTAATATATGTCACACGAGAACTCCAGGGCGCTGTTGTCTCATTGGGCTGACGCTGTCTTGATTGGATTCCAATGTTTCATACTTTGAGCTTTTATTTTATACTCGATACTTTTTATACTTTATTTGATACTTTTCTCAAAATATATCAAATGGCAGAAGAGAACAACAGACTCTCTTAACGTATGAACAAAACATTTAAGAACCGATAACAATATTGCGCTCGGTATATAGGTGTGCGAAGATATAAATTTTCACAGCATGCATTTTATGAAAGATGGAAGCTCATACACAAACGGTATCTCTTCTCTCCTCCAAGAACTTTCGTCCATCTTTCGTCTTCATACATCAACACCACACACACACTGCAGAATTCATAACAGAAACTTCTCTGAACCCCGAATCTTTTTCTGCTAAATCAAGTCTCATCTTTTCAGCAGTTGGATATTCTCCACGATCATACAAACTAAAGACGCACTACTTCCTTATAAAACTCATCTACTCCGGATAATATTTTCTGTCTTTTGAAATGTTTCCGCGGCGTATGGAAGCAAGCTTCATTTTCGTGCACATTATCTACGGTCGTGAAGAATTTTACATAATTTAGAACTGCATAATATTTCATAATAGATTTTCAATTCGGTGCAGTAATCTTTTTCCTCGCATCAATTTAAATGCGGTCCAGGGACCTTTTTTTCAATGTAACAATACGCAAGTTGGACCGAATTTAAATGGCGCGAGAAAAAAGATTCCGGTCCTGCACCGGAACCGAATAGAATTCTTTAGAATGTATGGTTTCTTGAACCTTTAACAACCCTGGCAGTAACAGCCCACTTTACCGAATCAGTGAAATCAAAGAACTGCACGCGTTGGTGTCGAGATGAAGCTGCAAATGCAACAACGCCGAGCGAGGGGCGAAGAGGTGAGTGTAGGGACAGTTGACCTTGAGACTCGCATTTTCGTGTCCCGCAATATACTGGTAATATGTACTGTGCAATATTATCTAGGTGTACTGGACTTCTCGGGCACGCTGTATACATTTATTAATACTTACATACATGACATTATTCACTATTTCACTTTTTATTTCTGTGCTTGGCATCTGACACATCTCTGTTCAGCATACAACAGTAACTATCAAGCATTCTTGTACAGGATGATATGATCCATATTTTTATGTGACGTCAAAACTTTTAAATATGTCACTAATATATTTATTTTGAGCAAATAAAGCGTAATTTCCGTGTTATCATATGTAATATTGCACCTTATTTGTAATGTATAACTTTTGTTTAATGTTCATTTAATTTTATGCTCTATTATGAGTAGTTTAATGTATCTTCATGTTTGCGAGAGTGCACTATGTGAATTTGTATTTCTAAACATGTGTAGATGTCAGTTTTATTGATAGTATCCTTTTGTACATAGTGAGTGATTCATCTGTACTTGAATCTGTGTTCTCGAAATAGTATATAAGCGAGGATATCGCGTAAGAAATCACACACTTTCGCCACGGATCGACGAAGCTTTTAAAGTTAAAAGGAACTCCTCGGTGTTGTGCATACATCTTGGCATTGTAGTTCGGGGCGCAGCTAGGCCTATGCGACCATAGGTACGCCGATAGCCATGCATTGATGCTATGTACACTACTGCAACCATTCGACGTTAAATAATGCTAGTCTAAGGATTAATTTGGAAATAAGAGGCTAAAGAGCAAATATTGGCTCAGTTATTATTGCATATCTCTTGGTGTGGTAGTTCGGGGCGCAAGCTAGGTCTATGTGATCATAGGCATGCCGATAGCCACGCATTGAGTTTATGCGCTTTAGTTGAGTCAATTCATCGACAATGCGAAATCCTCGCCATCGTCTCAAGTATATTTGCATTAGAATTGCAATAAATAACGAATAAAACCTTTCAGTTTATACATACTGCAGTAATGTGGTTTTATTTCTCTGTGCTGTGAATATTGTCTTTGCCTAACACTATCCCTGTACCTGAGAGGAGTCTGTGTACTTCATCGAGTCTCATCGTTCACCGCTGAGTATTATTAACTTATTATTAATAGTATAATAATACAACGCGACAATTTTAGAACGTATCAAGAAGATAAAACTTGTGGGTTGTAACGAATGTATTGAATGTCAATGATATCTTCCCAACCCAACAGAGAAAATATATAGCGAAGCTTGTATATGCATTGAAAGCTTCGCTGTATATTTTCTCTGTATTGTGTATAGTTTCCAGAATATAGATCCGCATTTAACTATATCCTCTTGGCTATAAAACGCTTACTTATTTGGAATTCTCGAATAAAGAACCTATCCCCTGAGATTAAGAGATTTCTAGGGCCGCGGTGGCTCAGTCGGTAACGCGTCTGACTACCATGCTCAAGGTCCCGGGTTCCATCCCCGGCCGGTTCAAATCTGGGAACTTTTCTAAGGTTGGAAGCGGCCCCGGCGCCCACCCAGCGTCGAATAACATGGGTACCTGGGGGAAACCCTGGGGGGTAAATGCGGTCAGGGGTGTGATGCTGATCACATCACCTCCACTCATGACCGGATCACGAAAGTGTGGGGCGTTACCCCCACACCCCCTATACGCCTTCATGGCGTGGTGCTATGCACAGGGTAGCACTTTACCTTTTACCTTATATATATATATATATATATATATATATATATATATATATATATATATATATATATATGCTAATTCCAAATTTACGTCGGTTATATTCTTCTTATACATATATGAATAATTGAAAGGAAATCTTCTTCTTCTTTCTTCTCGTAATTTCTGGGAAAAGGCTTATTTTTCCTTCGATTTGGGAAAAGGCTCCTTCTTCTTTGATTATGGAAAAGGCTTCTAATTTATTGTCTTCCTTTTTAAAGCGTCATCTTATTCATTACATGTATGCGCTCGTTTTCCCCGCTTCTTTGGCATACGGTACAAGCTATACTTATAGAAAGAATAGGGTCGACAAAACTGACAATAGCGCCACCTCCTATGTAACGACCAAAGGGGAATAGCCCAGGATCGCTAACAGCAAGCGCTGCCTATGGCCCAGTGCGTCTAATAAGGAGCGCAACCTTAAGTGCTTCGGGGTGCCTAATTGAACACAGCGCCACCGAGGGACGGACAAATACAAAAGCTGACGATGTTCTCCTCGTCAGAGTATTTAAAAGAGAAAGATACATTTCTGAATTTATTTTCTCACTTATTAACTTTTCTAATTGTTTCATATATGAGAATATTCTTAATTATCTTAATTGGCTATATACAACATTTTATTCACTTTTTCTATAATTTGTATACTCTTCCTTTATATATTTTTCATTTACTATAATATATATAATCGCTCTTCTCTGTTCCTAGTTTCTACAATGAACTCTTCTTTATATGGCGTGCTGCCATCTATCGTCGCTCTCGGGAAACATTTCTTCCTTTCATTTCTCATTATGTCGTTGGGACTGGCACGTGCATGGCAAAGATATCTTGGCGTAATCTCACGTTCGTCACTGAATGCACCAAAAATGAGAGGGAAGAAATACAGGTTGGAAGTCCACTTAATGTAGTTTGAGAGACATATTACATCCCACATAGTTGTATGATTGTACGGGGGTGGCCACAGAGGGGATATTATGGCGAACACCACGCCACGATTTTTCTTCTGATACACTCCGCATGTGTATTTTTTCTAAATACATGTAGAAAGTTCACACTTTGACATCATGCTGCAATATATGCAATGAAGCGTAATAAGGGGGAATCGCAGTATATTTCCGTAGTAATTTATTTACTATAGATGGTCCTAAGCCACTTTTGCTACTAGGTTCACCTATTAGCAAAAGTATTTGATCCAACTCTGATCTAACTTTGTGGATAAACACGAGAAATTCCCACTAACTTTCAACAAAATAAAGTTAAAAAAAACCTATTTTAAGGTATTTCCGATACTAGAGAATAATAATTCCTAACCTATTACCTCAGATTTATTTTGTTGGGGTCGAAGCTCCCATACACCCCCCTCTCAGGTTTTAAATTCTGTGTTTCTACTTCAGCTTCATATTGTGACCAGTGATGTGCCGCCGTTTAGGTCTACATGTTTTGTCTACACGTAATCTACGCGTAGATTACATTGGGTTGTAGTTTACATAGACTACGTAGATAATCTAAAATTGAATTGAAATTAATTTTCAAGGCTTTCATGAAAGGAAAGCGACATTTTCAACTATATTGGTTCCTAACGAACTGAAAAGAATCCTATTTACAAACAAAATTTCTCTCCTCTTCCATAATCAACTATGGAAGAATATAAATAGTATGCAAAAAATACAACAGATGGCAGTCGTGAGGCAAGAGTGGTCTTTTCCCCCTAAAACGCTAGAATATTTCCCATATTAGGTTTCTTCCTAGATGAGAAATTGTTCGAATTTGGAACAAAGAGTATGAAAAGTTCTTCACACACATTAGCAACTGATGTGCAGTATAATTTTCTTTTAATTCCACGGCGCCCTTTGCTAAGTTATCACCTTTCGCCTTTACATAATTAGATTACGTGAAATTGTCTACGTGTAGAATGTAGACTATCGTTGTTTACACGTAGACGCACATCACTGATTGTGACTTGTTTATGTGAGGAAAGTCTTAAGCGAGAGCCCGTTAACAGGACTGTTTTTTTAAAATCCTTTTTTAATGCTGGCAGATAATTGAACATTCCTGTAGAGATTCCGACATAAGCGCCTCAACTTCGTTTACTTCCTCGTGGCATGCGATTAATTTGGGCGTCAAGAACTTTCTCATGGCAAGGTAACTTAATTAATGACACAGTAAAGGTAAAAGTAAAGATCCCCGTGCATATAGCACCGTGCCATGAAGGCAAATTTAGCGGATGGAATAGAGTCCCACGCATTCTCGATCTCGGCCATTTTGGAGGTGATGTGATCAGCACTACACTTCGAACGCCTTTATCCTCCAGGGTTGGCCCCAGGTACCCTTTTGTTTTGAGGCTTGGTGAACCCCAGAGCCGCTATATGCGGAAAAAGATTCCTACCTTAGTCAAATGCACTACCGACTAGAACGCCGAGGCTCTTTAATTAATGCCAAAGTTCCAGTATGTCTTTATTCAACATATTTAGAATAGTGTATCCCTCTTTAGTTATTGAGAGACACCGAAGAAGTTTGCCCAATGTGTAAAGTGACGTAATAGTATTTCGAAGGTCTTGGATTCAAATCATGCCCTGAACGATGTTTTTCCAAACCAGTTACGATTACGTTAACCAACCACTTCGAACAGCATCTTCATTACGGGTTACAAACGTAACTCAAGCTTGATTTCTATGGATTAATTTTTCATTACTGTAGTAATAGGAAAGATTTTAAGGTTGTAGTGTGCCGCACAGTGTTGCCATATGAATGGGGATTTTCCTTGTTTCAAGGAAGTTGTGGTAAAATTTGCCCCGATCTTAACTTCAACTACTAACGATACAACGCCATCTGTACGCAGAGCTTGAACATGGCAGAAAGGTTATATTTTTCCCTATTTACATAAATTATTTTAATATTAACGTTTTTGTAAATAATAATATGTTTTTCATCTCAATTTTTTCACGATTGTGTCTAGAATTTAAGCCTATACTCTAGTATGTCTCTATATTCTGTCCTGGGAATCTCTGAAGAAAACGAACGAAACAAGTCCTCCTCGCAGATAGGAGTCGACAGGGTTCGACCAATGACAGGGAAAGTGAGTGCATGGAGGGGAAACCAAGGCTGCAGCTACCAGCTGTTTGCATCGGCGCGCACTGCTTTGCTCCGTCCATTCGCTTTCTCCCCTTCCATACTGTTCTACGCGGCTTTCTCCACAAATTATCGAGACAGAGTGAAAAACGAAACCAGAAATTTCCTAAAAAAATCACAAGTGTAGGGAAATTTAAAGAAACAAAGTCACATACTATATTAAACATATTTAAGCTACGAAAGAAGTTTTCCATGTCTTTCGCCACCCCCAAAACAGAATCATAATTTCAAAATTAATTGTCATTTTTATTGATTTGCTTGATTTTACTTCGCTTTTTGTGCCACTTTTGGCTAATTTCCGAAGATGGGGATGAGTGATGACATCATGAAATTGATGAATGGACACTCACAAATATCCATACCGAGGCCGGGATTCGATCCCAGGACCCCTGGCGTCGTAGAATTTCCAAATTAAAAATACCTTGTTAACAATAAATATATTCCCATTACCTAACATTTTAAACTATCGTAATGAAGCAGCTACTGTAAACGTAATATTAACAATTGCACAGATTGTCACGAAAACTGTCATACAACTTTTACAAAGTCTAATTGTTATGAAGAATTAATTCTTCCTTTCTCATTCAATGTCTCAGTCGTAATATTTCTATCAATTTATGTTCGTTACGGGTTAACACAAGAAAAGACTAAACGCACGGCCATGAAATTAGGCGGGTGGCAGAATTTCGCGCTGTTGCCACGTCGGAGCACAACCACGTGTGTTCGGAGGTTTAAGAGAATGAAAGATCTCGTTGTAGAGTTGGTCTTTGTAGTCCATGTGATACAAACTGACAGTATTTGTTCGAAAGGTCAGAGATGAGACAAAAACGCCCCGGAGAGAGGTGGTTTGACGTTCAAACTAGGCAACGCAGCCCGTTTGACGTTGCCACACAGTGCGCGGGAACTCGCTTTGCTTTTCCCAGATGCGTATTTTCATGGCCGTGCGTTTAGTTAATAATGCAAACAATAGATGGCACAAAGCGCACAGGGGGAAAGGTAATAAAACTTACTGACTAATGAGTTTAAAAAGCTGTGTGGAAGTTTTAGTTAAAAGAAATATCAATCGTTGTGAAAAGTACTACGTGTGGAATAATCTAAACGTGTAAGAGTGATAAGAAATACAGAGTGTAAGGGTAATAAGAAATTAAAGAAATGTAGTACGAGAGGTTCAAATAGGATTACTTGGATTGGAAACAATGGACAGTTACAGAGTATTCTGAGTTGTTTAGTGATGATCTTTGTGTACTACGCTCTTTTACATTCACACTTACTGTATGGTAATTTACTATGGGGAAACTCTACAGGTGCAAAGGAAGTCTTTACATGGCAAAAGAAGGCTATACGTTGTATTAAAGGAGTACAGGGTATGGAGTCATGTAGGGAATTCTTTATGGAATACCGTATTATGACTGTGCCCTCTATAAATATTTATATTTACCATAGTTTAATATACATAAAGGAAAACCTCCCCAGTTTTAGGTTGCGATCTAATGTACATGACTATAATACAAGGCACAATCTGAATATAGAAATGCCGTACGCTAGACTATGCAAGACAGCAAAATTTCAAACATAATGGAATGAGATTATTCAATTCGCTACCAGCTTCTGTTCGTAATTTGGAAAACAAGCAGTTTGCGAAACACATTAATAATATATTAGTACGACATTGTATATATAGTGTCACGGAATTTGAAGAACACTTCCGTCAGGGTCTGTAAAATGTAAATGTCTATTCATAATGCATCACAGAGCTGTAAAATTGGTTTTTGTACATGGCTTGTATTGTAATCAAAATAGAGTACTATTTTTCAATTGCATTCGCTGTAATAAAACATGTAGTTTAATTTACAAACTGTATTGTTGAATGTGTAATATTTTAATACGTATTTTTAATTTTATTTTCTTTTGTAATTTTTTATATTAACGTTTATATACTTATTATGATGAAGCCTATTGCAATCATGTTGTCTAATGACTAATAAAGTATTTTATTCTATTCTAAGTGACGTTCGGCACCACTAGCGTCAGACGTGCATCCACGAATATTTGTCTGGGCGGGGTGGGGGTGAAGAACAACAATATATGTAGGCTACCACTACTACTGGTAATAGTAATAACACTATTTTTATTAGTAGTAGTAGTAGTAGTAGTATCAAGGACGTTATTATATTCGTAAATTACGGAAAAAGGGTTAGAAGTTGGTGTTGAAGCATTTGTATTGGAACAAACAATTGTTTTTTTTCCCCAAATCGTTGAATTTCACATTAATGGGCAACAATGCTTGATAAATGTATTCCGAATATAATTATTTTATACATAAAACAGTGCCTCTCCGATGGCGCAGTGGTAGCGTCGTCACATTGTAATCAAGAGGTCCGGGGTGGAAGCACATAGTAGTTCGGATCTCACTTTACACTTTAGTTCCAGTACCGATTAGCCTTACTGTGCATAAAGTTTACTAAAACACGAAGCTAAAACTATCATAAAAGCGAAGTAAAATGAAAGAAAATCCATCCATCAGTCAGTCAGCACAGCCAACGCTAGGTTCTATGATAGTTATGAGAAGTCTTCAGATACCAGACGAACTCGAAATATTCCCCCACCAAGAAAACGTCACACAAAAGCGCCTCCTCACCTAAAAACACAGCAGTTCCCAACACTAAGGTCATAAACAACCGATAAGCAGAAACAATATGTCACTAATCACGGAAACCCACTTCTCAGAATCAGCAAAAATCATCCTTCTCTGTCAATAATGGAAATAATGCATCAACAATACTCCGACTCCAGTTTCCAAACCTATCTTGTCACCTTTAGGGACAACTATACTGATGGCAGGCTCATTTTGTAGGTGACCGTCATAGCTAATTCTGTCAACCAATCGTTTTCGGGAGGCGTGTGCTTCGATGCGAAGGAAAAGCTGTAGGGGTAACATCGCTCTTCGTTTACAACGTTGCCAAGTGTACGTCTGATTTTTGCGTGTTTTGTGTACTATTTTTTACGTGTTTTGTGTGCTAGAAGGAAGTTAAAGCTAGCTTTTCTTTCTGCGTGTTACAGTACATCTGGCAACATGCGGTGTATTCGACGTTCATTTGTTTCGTTCCGCTAGCAGCGTTCGGTGCCTTCTGACTCGATAATACCCGATGTCTGTCGAAGAGAATTCAACTGATCCCTGATTCGTTGTTTCCCAGCCGCCATCTGGAAATGTGCGCAGCAAAACGCGACCAACTCAGTGTTGCCACATGAAGGGAAATTTCCCTTTTGCAGGGAAATTCGGACCGAAATTTTAGCCAAAAGGGAGGAAAAGGGAATTTCGATGAAGAATACCACAATTGCAGGGAAATTTTAAGGTCATCTGACTACATTATTACAGTTTGTTAATTTTGAATTTCATATCCACATTTTTATGTTATTTATTAATTTTGCCATTCCTACTTGTTTCTGCTCCTTTCACTTTATTGTACGTTGCTTTTATGCTTCTTTGGATAAATAGTAACTATGAGGATTAAAGATTAAATGGATTCCTGACTAGGATTCAAACCTGGGACATCTGGTCAGGAAGTGATAGAACTGAAATGTGATTTTTTTTTCAAACGAATAACGAATTCAACGGAATACTTAACTACGTACTACTACTCCTTCCACCACCACCACTAATAATGCTGCTACTATCATTACTACTAATTATTATTATTATATAATTTGCTTACGTGAAGGGAAAAATTGGTCCAAAGAGGGAAATTTTGCCCCTTGGAAAGGGAAATTTTGCTCTCAAATCGTGGCAACACTGGACGAACTCTCACCTCGACCACAACGGCTCATCCTACCCCTATTAAACAAAATTCTCCGTCAACCCCCATTGCCACAAACAACCAAGATGAAATTATACAGCTTATCGTGTCCCTTCATCTCTCTAGGCAGTAAATAGAGGCTTCTGTTAACCAAAGCACGCAGTAAATGCTTGTCATGTGGGCACAGTTGCAACAAAGTATGTCACCCTGATAATGGCAAGACTCTTTCCTATGCCTCCTACCCTTGATCCATAAGGGCATGCGAGACAGTCTCCGCCCGGCTTTTCCCCCTCAGTCAGTGTTGCCAACTTAGCTCTCTTGGAGCCAGATCTGGCTCTTTCGTGCACTCGTTTGCCTGTGAACTGGGGCGCCCGCCCCCGTGCCTCACTATGATACCAACACTAGTTCCGACCCACATAGAACAACTTTTGCCATGATTATACATTTTACACGTGACGTGATATTGTTATATTGGCTGCGTCGCCCCTTCTCCTCTTAAATCCCCAGCTACTTTTTTTATTGCGCCATGTTGACGTAAAATTGCCATATTTTCGATTTTGTACGACCATGAGATGGGTGATGCCGCCGGATCTAGATAGTGAAAACTAAGTATAGATTGTAATCAATTTAGAGTTAACGGTAATAGCAGCGCCCCACCCCTTTGACAACTAACATTACTCTAGGAAGCACTTCGTAGCTCCTTGAAAGTCAGTTTTAACTTCATTTAAGGTGAAATTTAGCTCTTTTATGCGCACCAGTTTTGGCAACACTGCCAAGAGGCAAGGAGAAATACATTGGGCATTTGGGAGTATTTTTTGATTTGTTATCTCGGGAATATCAAACTTCCGATGGAATAGAAAATGATATCAACGGGAAGAGGGCAGTTTGAAGAAGTGATTGCCCAGCAGAAAAGTCGAAACTCCCATTTGATTAGCCGTAACTTGATGTTGAAGTTCATTCCCCATAAGGAATACATGGGATTCTGAAAATTCTTATTCGTCATATTTTTACAGGCCGTATCTAGCTTAATAATCAACTTTGAAAAACGCTTCGACCTGCCACATGTGGAGAAATTCATACTCTCTTGTACCCCCATGTTTTTCTTCAGTAGCATTGCCCATTCCGACGATATTCAAATAAATGCACACAAGGTGCGTAACTGTATCTCCTCGCCTTGCTTGGTTTTATCGGGACATTTTTATTTTTCTATTCTTTTGTAGTCTTCTTTTCTTTTCTATTAAGTTTCCGATATATATCAAAATAGTCCGTCACTATACAAAAAAGAAACTCTTCATATCAGATGTACTGTAGCAGTGCGACTAGTGGATGCTTGCATGATTTGAGGGCCTTCCAGAATCCTTATACAGTTATAGTCTTGGTAAACCAAAGAGTTATTAATAGGGTAGAAAATAATGAAAATTGGTCTTGTAAAAGACGTAAATTGTCCTCCTCTGTGGCCATGCGATCTAAGGTGCTGACCCGACTTGCATGGGTTCAGTCTGAGTTTTCGGCCTGTGTATAGGACCGGTGGCAACCCATCATCGTGAGGAAATTGGGGAGCTGCGAGTGAGTAGCGTAACCCGGTTACGGATATCTCCTATAACGGGTGGGGATTCGACATGCTGACCACACGTCACCGTTTGAAGATCTTCACACCTCTAGGCATGATTGTGGGAAGGAGACTGGCAGTCGGGAGATAGGACAATGCCCTTCAAGGGCTGGCGAGCATGGGTTATTATTATTAGAAAACATAAATTAAAATTGCCAGCTTGTGTCTACTTTTCTGTGGTATTACAGATAGATCGCAATCGCAATCGGCTCAGACCTGGTATTGTAGATTTATTTGTGAAACATTGAAGCGAAACTTCGTGTCGTTTTCTTTCGCAGTCGTTTAGTTATTTGTGAAAGTTTCGTGACACGTAGCCAACATTCAGATGGAAACCCTTTTGGACGGGTCACCAAAACAACCGCGATAGGAATTAAGCCTCGAAAGTGAAATTTTCGCGGTTAATCCGCTTCGCTGTTGTACCTTTCGCGCTTAATATGTTTCGCGTTTACTCCTTTCGCGCTTGTTCCATTTCGCAATTGTTCCTTTCGCGCTTAATCCTGTTTCATGTTTCGCGGTTATGCCCTTTCGCGATTATTCCACCACTCCTAATGGCTCCCCCTCCCTACCTCCTCACCCCCGTTGCACAGTCAGGAAGTCACAATCGCAGCCCAGCGCGTGATCCAAATTAAAACTGCCATCCCCCGGTGTCGAATCATCGCCTGCACATTCAGGCGGTCGTTACCGTTGAATGACACGGAGGTGCCTCGTTGTTTCAATCCTCGCAGGGATAAATGCTGAAATTGCATTTTCTTCAACAAAAAAAATTCACGCCAGAAGAGCTGTGGCATGCAATCTACATGCCGAATATTGTGGTGGACCTCCCCGTAGAGTTGCAATTAAAGCTACATCCTCCTTGAAACCCAGGGTTCGGGCCGCAGTGAGTGACTTACCTTCGAGAGGTTGTTGGTTCATACCCTCCTCACCTGAACCACCAACAGATTAGGGGAAGTTGGGGAAAATCGGATCACTTTATTAAAAAAAACCTCTATTTATTGACTATCAGTGCCTTTATTACAATTGAAATTATATGCATAAAAACAAGCAAACCTTCAGCTACTAGACAAATGTATAAATTATTTCAATTTCTTTTTATTTGCTGAGATATTGTAACTTTAATGCACATGGTGCACTGATCCGATTTACCTCACCTCTGCGGGGTAAATCGGATCGGCTGTGGGTTAAATCGAATCGCACAGATTTTGATAAACAAATACCACAAATAAACTGCTTTTTACCAAAGGCGTTTACACAGCGTTCATGGAACCACCCTTTGCAAGCCTGGCACTGTATCCAATCACCAGCCTGGTGACTTTTTTTGTCGTAGTACGAAAGACTGCAGAATCCACACCTCCACGCTTCGTTCTTCTCACTTCTCGATGCGAGTTTTCCAGCTTGCTTAACCTGTCTCTTATCCTTCTCATTCTTCCTCTTATCCCCAGGGTTGAGGTAAGGATAATTTTCACCTGATGTCAGACGAAGTGAAGGAATAGATTTTCCTGCATTTTTCTTCCGTGGCGTCTCCTTTGTAGGAGAAGGAATGAGACTGCGGATTTGATTTTCGGCACTGCTTGAAGGGGTGGCAGAATTGCTGTTAAATGACTGAGAAGACGAAGGTGTCTGGGAAGTTGTGATTACGTCCTTAACAAATTTGTGCTCCGAAACAGCCAATGGATTTAATGGGTAGATTCCACACACCTCAAAACCCTTTGTAGCGTTCCCTGCGGTTGCTGCCAGATTCCATGCTTTTGTAAAGATGCACCCGAAAGTCAACTTCGACATTGCCCTACCAGGGTTTTGATGGAGCCAAGATGTAGCTTGCTGGTGATAATATGTCTTTAGCGGCTTGAACACACAAACGTCAAGAGCTTGCAATGCGTGGATTGGGTGGGGTGGCAAGAGCAACACTTCGACGTTACATTTCTCACACCAATCAGCAACAGCGAGAGTTTTATGCGAACCATGTCCGTCCATAATTAAAATCACTTTACCTGGACTTCTATGCCTGTTGAAATATTCCAGCCACTTCATGAACGCTTCCTCATTTACCCACCCTGATTCAGTCATATACAGGGTGGCTCAATAATTCACTTAACACCCTCAGTACAAGGCCACTGCGGCATGGAATGTGAAAATGGCGATGACCAATCATTGCCTGGCCAAGGGGGAACCACATTGACGCCATCCACACGGTCAGCGGCCATATTGATGTCCGCCATCTTGAATTCAACTTCAGAATTTTAAATGGGAAGGGGGTGATATGATATATCAAATCAGGCTAGAATTTTACGAGAAATGCAATGGTGAAGGTTTTTTCGACGTATCTTTAACCAGTAAAAAGTTATGACTGAATTCTTGTACCAATTTGCTCCTTTTCGAGGTGTTAGAAAAATGCCTTAAAATTTGTTTAGCGCATCGGTAATGCATCGAGATCAAAGTGACGTCTAGGGAGAGAAGTTCGCATGCCATTGCACACGATTTTAATCGGATACATCCACGAAGGGCTGCGAATTATGAATGGTTGTCGCGAACAATTGACAGTGTGACGCTTCCATTGAATTAAAAGTCACAAGTGACAAGGCTAATGTTTATGTTCATAAGGAAGTTCATAAACAGAATATGCGACCCTTGTCATCTGATAACTAACTTTGGACAAAAACAGGTTCATAACGTTCCCATAAGTGTTCTGGTGTTCTTCCTTATTGAGAAAACTCTGTAAAAAGTACCTTCTTCCATAAGCAAGGATGAAAAAACTGTTTATTTAACAAATCCAAGTAGCCCTAAGCATTTAAGGTTCCGTTGATGGAAAATTGACTAACCAATCGTGTTCCATACAGCACGCCACACAATTAACTTACCAACACTAACCATTCAGCTTTGATCTGTCGAAAATGGGTTATCAGATAAAAAGCATCGAATATTCTGTTTATGAACTTCCTTATGAACATAAACATTAGCCTTGTCACTGTGAAGGACTTTTCATTTAATGGAAGCATCACACTGTAATTGTTCGCGACAACCATTCATAATGTGCAGCTCTTCATGAAATGTATCCGATTAAAATCTTGTGCAATGGCATGTGAACTTCTTTCCCTAGACATCACTTCGATCTCGATGTGTTACCGATGCGCTAAACAAATTTTAAGGCATTTTTCTAACACCTCGAAAAGGAGCAAATTGGTACAAGAATTCAGTCATAACTTTTTACTGGTTAAAGATACGTCGAAAAAACCTTCACCATTGCATTTCTCGTAAAATTCTAGCCTGATTTGATATATCATATCACCCCCTTCCCATTTAAAATTCTGAAGTTGAATTCAAGATGGCGGACATCAAGATGGCCGCCGACCGTGTGGGTGGCGTCAATGTGGTTCCCCCTTGGCGAGACAATGATTGGTCATCGCCATTTTCACATTCCATGCCGCAGTGGCCTTGTACTGAGGGTGTTAAGTGACTTATTGAGCCACTCGAAATTCGTCCCTCATTCTCTTACCCTTAAAAATAATAAACGGTGGGTTGTACACTCCCGTTGCGGATGCACATGTGAGTAGTGTCACGGTTTCTCCGCGTTCTACACTTGTCAGCGATATTACACCGCGAGAGCCCTTACGAGCAACAATGCTGGGTGGCTTATTGTTTAATGGTAGCCCACTTTCGTCCTGGTTATAAATACACTCTGGCTTACCTTCCAGTTTACATTCTCTAATCAGATTTTTCAACTGAGTGTGAAGGTTCGAAACGTTTTCTCGTGTCATGCCATTCGTTCTTGCGCGAGAAAGACCTTCGGCTTTCTGAATAGAAAGTTCCGGGTGTCTTTTCATAAATCCCTGAAACCAATCAATGCCTGCCATTTCGGATTCCTCGTTGAAATTGTTTGGAATCCCTCGCTCAGTCACATACTTATAGGCATACTCACGTACTGTACGCTCCTCGGTGTCAAACCAAATCCCCTTTTCGACAGGTAGACTAGAGGCACAACTAGAGCTGCTTCAATGTCTGGAGGTATCACTGGTTGACGTCCAACATTATGCACTGGAACATTTTCAGGCGCTGAAGTTCTTCTTTGAAGGGTTGTGAATGGGACACCCAACACGTTGGAGGCTTTCCGTATTGAATATTGCCCTTCTCTAACAGCGTTGACAGCTTCTTCCATAGCTACAACCGACCAGGAACTATAAGGACCATGAGCAGTTTTCCGAATGTAGTTACGAAGCATCTGAAACAAAACAAAACGTTGCTATGGCCTACATTAAAGCATACGTACGCATGTGTTGTGCTTACAAATTAGCCTGCTGATGATCACAGATAGACAGACTGATTTATTAAATATAAATATAGCCTACTGGATACCTAGAGTTATTTCAAAACAATCAAACAGAAAGGAGAATTCGAATGATCCGATTTACCCTGAAATACACCTTATTAAAAACCTATTTTTGTTGGCACTGATTTTTGTGTTTTGTTTAAAATTATCACAAGATCTGGTGAGGCATGCTTAATTCAATGAAATATTACAATTGAATATAAAATTCACTTAACAAGCAATGAATAGAAGCTTATTCAACGACAATGAAAACTTACATCGGCTGCTTTCTTGTCCGCACAAAAATGCACAACTTGAAACAATGTAGTCTGGAACTCTTCTGGCGCCAAACAAACAATGGGTTCTGTTTCTTCTGAGAGGTGACAGCACAATGCACACCGCAATGACCCAAAAACTTTATTTCTTGTGTCTGCAAAACTGAGTTCTTTTCAGCCGATCCGATTTCCCCAATGATCCGATTTTCCCCATGATCCGATTTACCCCTACCTACCCTATTTCACAAGTTCTGGTACGTTTTGGTGTGTTTCATTATGTAAAGGCCACCGACGCTTTCTTTCGTTACTTTGTTACTTCTTGCCAACCTTCATCCTTTCATCTTTCTCGTTACATTTACCTTAACCCTACAAATAAAGCACGTTAAATAAATGCGAATCGGACTTGCATATACCATGAAATGCACTAATATTTCCCCAATCAGGGATTTATCATAAATTGTGCCGACTTCAGTGGCAAAGTGGTTAGGTTGCCTACATGACGCCAGAGTTTTTGGTTTCGAATCCCGTCTGGCATGGATGTTCCATGTGAGTGTCCCTTCATCATTCCCTCATATCATCGTTCATCATCATCATCTTCGCGAATAGCAAAAAAAGAAGAAAAAGCGAAGTAAAATAAAATGAATCAATTATCCAGAATTGTCTATCTGAATGCGGTGAAAGTTTCTATTTAGGCGAGTGAAGGGGTAAATTTCCCCAATGATGTGGCGTTTACGTTTCCGGGGTCGATACCCGGTGGAGGCACATAGAGCTTCAGATACCACTTTAACTTCAGGCCCAGTACCGATTAGTCTATCTGTGCATAAGGAAGGAGGGTTTATGAAGTGAATGCAGGGAATTGTTTTATGAATCGGAAACGTTTAAAGTGAACAGATAAGTAGAAAGGAAGGGAGATGATTCGTATCTTGAGAGAGAATGAATAGTGGGAATGGCAACAGACGGATATGCGGAAGAAACAACAATGTGGTGAAGGAAGAGAACAGTAACAGAGGGCTCCATGAAAGGTAAAACAAAGAGGCGAAGGAAGAGAACAGCAGCAGAGGGCTACATGAGTAGTGTTTTTTGACCTATTACTGGGGCGGTAAATGATGAGCCCCCCTCAGGCAGATTTGGCTACACTTAAAACAATATCAAGATGTGCATATGAGCTTATTGCTCAAGTGTGGTACTCTGTCTAATCCAAGATTTTTGTAAAAATGCCCTCGGGAATTTCCCGTGAAATGATGAGCCCCCTCAGATTGATTTGCCTACACTTACAAAAGCCACATCTGTGAGATTGCTGTCCATAAGCTTGTCAAAAATATGCCCCTCTTGATATTGTTTTGGCTACACCTAAAACTAAGCCAAAAATGCTCATAACAGCCACATACACAAACACCCACCCACACCCACACATATTTACTTCCGGTCATTTCCGGTCCACTTCCGGTTCACTTCCGGTCCACTTCCGGTTTACCTACTTCCGGTCCACTTGTGGCCTATTTCTGGTTTATTTCTATTGCATCATGTTTTGCAACAAATTATTACCCAATATTATGCAATAAATTATTAGGCATGTGTTGTTTTCTGATTGGTTGGTTATGACATAATGTGATGATGTGTTATATTCTGATTGGCTTATTGTTTCAGATGTTTTCATTGCGGTCCGTGCTTAGGCTATATAAAGAGATTTTGCATTACATATCAGCCAGTATTGTGAGAGTTGTTGAAGAGTAAGGGTGTGTTGTTGCAGTGCTCCTCATATTTTTTTAAACACAAAAATATTGCAAATTTATATAAATTGAATTACAAACATATTTGCAATATATTGAACAAAGGGTTTATATCTGCCCCAGTTTGTTATACATGACACATGGTATTAGGTTATTGTTTTTCTAGGACATGCCTGTGTAAACATGCATTTGTGCTAGGGCAGTGCTTCTGTACTTATTCTATTTTTGTGCATGTAGGCTATCAGCTTTATACAACCTGTCATAGGTTTATTAAGTATAGAGTTTTGCTTTGAACCCCAAGAAATTTTATATAAATACCAAAGCCAAAAATATTAACACACATACACACATACACACACTAAATATACAAAGCACACTGCTGAACCCAACTGATATTTTTTATTAAGCATAGAATTTTGATTTGAATCCCAAGAAATTTTATATAATAAACCAACAACAAAAATGCCAAATCAAAAATATTGTAATCAATGCAATAAGAATATATCCAGCCCCAATTGGGCTAGGCACCAAAAGAATTGTGATCCAGAAAAATGCAGAACACCCACAAAAATATGCCCAAAATCCCATAGAAAATATAGCATGGAATATTTCACATATAAACATATGGGTACTTGTTCTGCACAGTCATCAACATTGCCCCCACAACCATCTACATCTGGTCTGAAAAGGAAGCATGAAACACCTGTTAATGCTAGACCGGCAAAGCAGCCACGCTATGAACCCATCCATAGCAGTTTTGCTGGCCAATTAAGGGATTACCGGTTTGTATCAGAGCCAAGATGTGACATTAAGAATTTTTTGAACAGTATAAATCCTGATGTGCAGGCAATTCTAAATGCACAAAATGGCTCTTATAAGCTGTCCCTCAAATTCTTTACACAATATAAGAAACCAAATGGCACAAAATTTACACAGCCCCACATAACAGAAACTGTAGCTGTATATTCAAATGCAAATTCAGACAAAATAATAAGCAGTTTGATAGATCAATTGAATATTAAACACTCTGAATTTGCAGCAAAAGAGTCAGGATGGAGCCTATGTGGAACTCCACACAAGCTCTATGTTAATATTTCTGAATTCAACCCATTACAAGGATCTACATATGTGACTTTACCTGATACTATTAAAAACAAAAAAGCCGTGGTTAACATAAAAAATAATGATGAGAAATGCTTTTTGTGGTGTATTTTAGTTGCTTTGTTTCCAGTTTTAGATCATCCTGAGAGAATAAGTTATTATAAACAATATGAACACAATTTTGATGAAGCAATGGAGGGCTTAGAATATCCAATGTCTGTTCAGAATATTGATAAATTTGAAAAAAAGGCCAGGGATATCAATGGTAAACAATTATCTATTAATGTATTTATTTGTTCTACTGGCCGTGGCAATTGCTTGATAGATCCTCTCAGAATCAGTACACTTGATGATGATTCTGCTGTTCCGATTGATCTGCTCTTAATTGAAGGGGATGACACACACCATTACACTCTGATACACAGTCTTGAAGCTTTAGTCAGAAAACAACTAGACAAATCTAAGACAATATTCAAGTTGTGTAGAAGATATTTAACTGTATTTGATGGTAGAAAAATGGTGAATGGTGTTTGTAAAAAGAATGCAGAAATTGCTGAAAACAAGTTAATTGAACATTTAAAATACTGTGGCAATCATAAACCTGTTCATATGCTTATGCCTAATCCAAGTGAAAATGCCAAATTCAAAAAATTTGAAGCCTTGTTGGAACACCCAGCATATATAGTCTGTGATTTTGAATCAAACCTCAAACCCCTTGCATTCTGCAGCCCAGATCCTGATGAATCTTCAAGTATATCATACCAGCTACATCAACCTTCTAGTTTTTATTATGTTGTTGTACAGGATGGTGTTGTTAGTGAAGAATATTTATACATGGGACCAGATGCCATCAAAAAATTTGCACATAGAATAGAAAATGAGTGCCATGACATAGCATCTAATGTCTTATTAAAATCAAAACCTATGTTGCCTTTAACAGAGAAACAGATTGAAGATTTCAACAATGCAGAAAAATGCCCGGTATGTGATTCTGAATTTTCAGATACAAATATCAAGGTGCATCACTATTCTCATACAGATGGTAAATTCAAAATGACCCTGTGTAATAGCTGTAATATTAAGATCCAGAGACCAAAATTTGTCCCCATATTTTGCCATGGTGCATCCAATTATGATTTTCATCATCTGATCAGGTACGAGGGGTCTAACAAACAGAATTTAAATATTTTAGCAGAAAATAATGAGAAATATATTGCTATTAGCAAAATAATTAAAGTTAATGGTGTTCCCATTCACTTAAGATTTCTTGATTCCTACAGAATTCTGTCGGCTAGCCTGGCTACACTGGCCAGTCAATTATCTGATGATCAATTCAAAATCACATGTGCTTTGTTTCCAAATCAGGACCTGAAATTAATTAGGCGGAAGGGTGTATATCCATATGACTCTGTTACAGATTTTTCTAAATTTGATGAGTGTTCTCTGCCACCACAACAAGAGTTCTACAGCAAACTCAGAGCATCTGGAATTACTGATGATGATTATCACCATGCCCAGTTCATGTGGAACAATTTAAAATGCCAGACATTTGGTGATTATCATAAGGCATATTTAAAACTTGATGTCACTCTCTTAGCTGATATACTTCAAGCATTTAGAAAATCTTCCATGCAAAATTATAAGCTGGATCCAATGTATTTTTACAGTGCACCAGGCCTAGCATGGTCTGCAATGTTTTTAAACACTAAAATGCAATTGGATCTGATCCAAGATCAAGACATGTATCTGTTTATGGAGCAATGTATACGAGGAGGCATGGTGCAATGTTCTCAGAGATATGCCAGAGCTAACAACAAATATATTCCCAATTATGATCCAGCACTGCCATCAAATTATATACTGTATGTAGATGCCAACAGCCTGTATGGTTATGCTATGATGGATAAACTGCCATATGCAGGGCTTGAGTGGGTTGAAGATTTCAATATTGAAGATCTTAAGGATTTTGATGACAGTAACTAATGTTATGGCCTGTTCATAGAGGTTGATCTGACAATTCCTGATGGTTTACACACCACATTTTCTGATCTGCCCCCAATTCCCGAGGTTGAGTGCTCACCTGGCTCTAAACAGAAGAAACTGATGATGACTCCAGAGCCAAAACAGGATTATGTCATATATTACAAAAACTTCCAGTTCCTAATGAATCATGGTGTTCAACTGACCAAAGTTGGCAAAGTCTTAAGATGCAGGCACTCAAGATGGTTGAAGCTATATATTGATACAAACACAGAGCTTCGAACATCTGCAATGAGCCAATTTGATATGACCTTGTTTAAATTGATGGTCAATTCAGTGTATGGCAAAACCATAGAAAATGCCAGAAAACATACTGATGTTAAATTAATTACTGACCCCAGCCTGAGCAAAAATTGATTGCAAAGCCTAATTTCAACTACAGAAGAATTTATGATGAACATATGGCACTTTTTAATATAAAAAAACAAAGATTAAGTTTGATAAGCCTATTTATGTAGGGGCTGTGATATTGGAATTGGCCAAATTACACATGCTGGAGCTCTATTATGATGTGTTGAAGCCTTTTTATAAGGATCGTGTAAAACTGATGTACATGGACACAGATAGTTTTATCCTTGATATTCAGACAGAAGATGTTTATCAAGATATGTCACAGCCTGCATTGGTTGAATATTTTGATACCAGTGAACATACAAAGATTCAACCCCACAACAAAAAAGTGCCTGGCAAGTTAAAAGATGAGACACTTGGTGATGTTATTGAGGCATTTGCTGGGTTAAGGGCCAAGATGTACAGCTTTGAAACATGTAGTGGTGCTGTTGTAAAAAAAGCCAAGGGCATTGGCAGAGTAACTAGACAAAGAGCTTGAATTTGAGGATTACAAAAATTGTCTCAAATCATGTAGCACAATCAGAACATCAGAATGCAGAATTCAGAGTGTGGATCACTTGTTGACTACAAATGTTGTAAGAAAAGTGGCTCTGGACCCGCATGATGATAAAAGATGCATTTTATCATGTGGCATACATACTCTACCATGGGGTCATTGTGATTTGAAAAGTGGTAATCAATGCCCAATTACAGAGCATGATTTGAAATAAATAAACATGCCTATGAACTTATTTGGGTTCAAAAAACAGGCTATTATGGACCTGCCAACACCAGCACCCTCTTCTGATATACAATCTATGATGTCTAAACTAAGTGGTTTGTTAATTATTCATCTGAACAGCATACTTACAGATGTTGATGATAAAACAGGTAAAATATTGTACATATTTAACAATAATTTAAATCATTACCAGTTACCTGTAGGTGGTCAATTACAATTTATTACAACTCCCGAGGGTAATGTCAAGGTTTCAATAGGGAGAAATATTTATAGAATTAAGCACTCAAACATGATTTCTGGCACTGTATATACTGTTTCTGCTGGTGACTGCTTATATATTGAGGTCCCAGGATCCCATGACAAGCTTATAACTTTTTTATAGAATTAAGAATTAGATATTTTATAATAAATAACCACTAAAAAATAAAAATGCCTAATGATATATTTGGCCATACAAGGCATGAAGATCACAGTGATGAGATTCTGATGCTTGATGTCAGAGTAAAAAAATGAAGAAGTGATTTACAAGCTTTACAAACCACATTCAATGCCAGTCTTCAACTAGAAATTACAAATTTACAATCACAATGCATGGACCCTCTTCTTAAAATTGACTCAGAACTCAAATTGATGCTTCAAAAATATACTGATTTGGCTACATTGGATAATTTTCAAAGTTTTGAGGAGGCTGTAGCAGCTCTTCAAGCCAAATTTAAGACTCAGGCTAACAACTCTGAGCCATTGAAACAACAATTGGAAGAGCAGATTAATAATGTCCAGACACAGCTCCAAACAATTGTCAAAAGCATAAAATCACAAGAAGATTTTGATCTAGTGATTTCCACTCTAAAAGAACAGATTCAATCACTGGAGATTCCTAATCTGGGCCCTCTAAACAATGCCATAGCCCGAGGTTAAAGAAAAGATTGAGACACTTGAAAATTTTATGAACAACTTGCCATCTTCTGATGCTTTGAGTGCAATAACTCGGAGTGTTGCCAACATTAAGCTGCAACTTGAAACATATGAAGATTTTGGAAAAATTCAAAGTACCATAACCCATCTTGAGGGTACAATAGCAGCAGTGCAAAGTGATTTGACAAATGTACAAGAATCTCTAGAATCCCGCTTGTCTGGTATTGTAGACACCCTTGTCAGTGTCCAGCAACAGATCACAAAACTTGAAAACCTCAACACTGAATCTGAGCTATCTCATTTTCATCACTTGATCGATGATATCCAAACAAAGCTTGAAATTTTAGAACAATCAACACCCACTCAGGCAGACATAACCCTGCTTCAAGATGCTATGCAAAGTGTGACTGATGCTTCTGAATTAAATAATGTGAAATTGGCACTTGAATCTTTGCAGAATACTGTATCAAATCTGCCTACATCACAGGAACTTAAAAATATTAAGAGAGCTGTGAATCGCATATTGAAATCAGAAGATATCAAGAATATCCAGACAGAGATCAAACAACTTACTCAGACAGTGGCCACTCTACCAACTAATCAACATATTAATGAATTGCATGCCCTGTTTGAGGATATCAAAAGACAAGTCCATGATCTTACTGCTCAAAATTCAAAATTGGCAGTTGTTGAAAATTTACAGCAAATTGTAACTAATATCAAGCAACAGCTAGGGACCATGGAATCCAATCAAGCAAATGCTTTATCTGTTTTTGCCACCCAGCTACAAGAGATTGTGCAACAATACAAAAAACTTATTGTGGACATAAAGATCAAGCCAGGCCATGATGATGTTGTTAGGACTATCAATGAGCACCTTGAATCTGTAGATTGCTTACAGCAGAAAAAGAAATAACTGGCATAATCGAGAATCCTAAACATAAGTAATTCTTGAATTGTACAGTATCCCCAACAAAGAATATGATTCACCATTTACACCAGGTGGCAAAATATATATGCTGTCCCCTGCACAATTTTATTACCAATTTTTTGTTGGGGGCACATTGAGACCAATCAAGATCAAATATTGGCTACAACCACAGGCACACCACTACCCTACCTTATCAATAACAAATGCTGACAACAAACCAAAAATCACCAGTGTAGAGTTAGAGGATTTTACAGACCCCAATACATTAGAGACATCTTTTGCTGAAGATGATGGCTCTCTGGAATTTAATATACAAATAGGAGACAAACTGTATTTAGAAAATCCTGTAGTATCAGCTGCTGAACACCCTATAGTTGCAATACTCTTGTTTACATAGTCTAGACAAATTATTGTTGATGAATTACACAGACAAGCCAGACATAATTATAAGAGACTGCCAGTGGTTACAAAAGGCATAGATGATTTATGGCAGTGTGACTTGGTTGAGATGGCAAGTGGACAGCTGAAAAACTTAGACAAAATCAACAAGGGCTACAAGTATCTACTCACTGTCATAGATACATTTTCAAAATTTGCCTGGGCTGTGCCACTCAAATCCAAGACTGGAAAATGTGTTACAGAAGCCTTCAGGACAATCATCAATCAGAGTGGAAGATCACCGCGCTATTTGCAAACAGATAATGGCAAAGAATTCTATAATTCTGTGTTCCAACAATTTATTAAAAGCCAGTCAATACAACATTACTCGAGTTACAGTGATCTCAAAGCCTCTATTGTAGAGAGATTCAACAAAACCCTAAAAAATCATATGTATAAACAATTTACCCTGCAGGGTAATTATAAATGGCTTAATATTCTTCCAGAACTTCTACATAAATATAACAACTCGGTCCATTCCACAATCAACATGAAGCCCTCTGAGGTAACTTCATCTGATGAGCAAAAATTGATCAGTACTGTTTATTATCCTAGATACCAGCCAACAACAAGAAAAGCCAAATACAAGGTAGGTGATCAAGTAAGAATCAGCAAATATAAGCACTTATTCAAAAGAGGCTTTACCAGAAACTGGAGCACTGAATTATTTACAGTGGTTCAAGTTAAACCTGGAACCCGATACACATATATAATAAAAGATCACCGAGGAGAAATTCTCAAAGGCAGGTTTTATGAAGAAGAACTCAGCAAAACTAAGCAGCCTGACACATATCTCATAGAAAAAATCATCCGCAGAAAAGGCAACAAGATACTTGTCAAATGGCTAGGACTTCCAGAACACAGCTGGATCGAGGCAGACAAAGTGATACTATGAACACCTGGGATGTTATAAAGAGGGTGCCAGAGCCTGAACAGCAGATTAAGAGAAATGGCAAGTTGCTGCCTGATAATATTAGATGTCTTATTGTTGGGCCATCGGCTTGTGGTAAAACTACACTAATGATTGATAATTTTTTATTGGCACCCAACTGGTTAGATTGGAAAAACAGGCACTTGTATGTTTTCTCTAAGAGCTTGGAACAATTAAAATATCAGCAGCTGATGAAGCTATATGATGGACTGGATATAGCCACTTTTGAACCAGATGTTAAGCCACTCCATGATTGTCTCGATAATTCTGTTGTTGTGTTTGATGACATTATACTGGATAATCAAAACAAGGTTAGAAATTTTTTTACACAGGGCCGACACAAAAACATAGATTGCTTCTACCTGGCACAGACTTTTTCTAAAATACCGAAGCAGCTGATCCGAGACAACAGCAATTTTATATGTGTGTTTCATCAAGATCATACCAACCTCAAACACATACATGATGAATATGTAGGTGGTGACTTGAGCTACAATGATTTTTCCAAGTTTTGCAGTAGGTGCTGGAACCAGGATAGCTATGGGTTTGTCACAATTGATATGACAAGGAAACCCAATAGTGGCAAATACAGAAATAAAATCAACAATTTTCTAGACATTGAAACATATATAAATAACCATGAAAAGGCCAATTATTGATGATCTTAAATTAAGAGATTATCTTGTAAAAAGATTTAAGGGATGGAAATCAGAGAACCGAGGAATCTATGAAAAACACAAGCAAACAGAACAACCTATTATTGATGCTATTATCGAATTAGGTAAAAATATCAAAACTGTTACAGAGCAAAATCAAAATTTGATCACAGAGCTTGTACCTGTAGCTGCAAGGAACATATTAGATTATCCAATCACCCCACTTTCTAGTATTCATACACCTAGTCCTGTTGCTCCTCGAAGAATTGAAGCTACTCAGGATCCTATTGAATTGGGTCTTCTTGCTCAAAAATATTTAAGCACACCTAAAGACAACAAAGATGAGGTCTTTGGCTTATATGCTGACACAGAGCGTGATGGTAGCATCATACATAGAATTGGCAATTTCAGAGTAACATTTATGGGAGATGATATAATTGTATATTCAGAATCTCATCTTGGAGAAAGAGGTGCTTTTGTTAAGTATCCTGGCACACCTGGATTTTGGGAACTGATGACTAGGAAAAGGCCTGGCAGCTATACAGATCAAGATTATGAGCACTACAAAGAAATATTAATAAAATCAGATGCTCTATACCAGAACAATGATCCCACACAAAAAAGAGTCAAGTCTAGCAGTGGAGCAAAATACAACAACTTAATCAAGCCCATATGGTCACAGATCAAGACAGGTAGTGAGATCAAACAATACAACACCCTGCCTAAAGAATATGTCTGGGTTGATGATGTCAGGAAACTTGTAGATAGGTTGCTGGTGATAGCTGGGGAGGAAAATGCTGGCAACCACAATTTTTACAATGAAAAAGTTGGAATTATGGACATGATAAGCACCAAATTGTCTAATTTTATAGTGAATGACACTAAGGGCATTGGATATCTTATAAAAATTATTAATACTCTACCACCTAAATTTTGGAATATCTCTGAGGGTCGGGGGCTGGTTAATGACATCATAAACAAGCTGGCATTTGAACTACACATTCCAGGCTATCAGTATTGTGGTCCAGGCACAAAATTGGACCATAGATTAAACAAAGGTGATCCTGGTGTTAATCCTCTAGATGCTGCTTGTAGAGACCATGACATAGCATACAACACACATTCTGATCTTGATAGGCGACATGTTGCAGACAAAAAATTAGAAGAGGCTGCATTTGGTAGATTTGTAAGCAAAGATGCTTCTTTGAGTGAGAGAATAGCAGCATTGGGGACCACCATAGCTATGAACACCAAACAAAAACTGGGGTGGGGGTTGTGAATATGTATATAATAAACCTAGGATGAAGACCAAGGGTGTTATGTATCAGATACCTTATGCAGGTCTTAAATCTCTTAAAACTATTGATAGTCTTTTAACCAAAAAGCAGCGCAAGAAAAAAATTCTTGTCTTGCCAAGGGCCATGGTATGAAATTATTACTTAGTACCCCTCAATTAAAAAAATTACAGCAATCTAGAAATAAATCACATGTGGGTGGCTTCATATTTACTATCCCGGCCATCTTAGCAGCTTTGGGGGCTGTGGGGAGCTTGGCTGGGGGATCAGCTGCTATAGCAAAAACAGTAATAGATGCCAAAAAGAATAAGCTAGAATTAGATGAAATGAAGCGCCATAACCTGGCCATGGAGAAACAAGGCAAAGGTGTTAAGAGAGCCATGAATAAGTTTAAAAAAACAAGAGCCGCTTACAAATCAAGATATTGAAGCTTTAATCAAGCCACTGGGCATCAAAAATTTTAGAGGTGTGTACATGTCTGATTCTTTACCAGAACAACCACTCAACAAAGAGTGTGGCATAGTTAATTTGGATAAGAACAAAAATCAGGGCACTCACTGGATTTGTTATCTTAAATATTTAAAAGATGAGGCATTTGTGTTTGATTCATTTGGAGGTATTCCACCTGAAAATTTAGTAAAATATCTAAAATCAGCTAATCTTTATTACAATAATGCCCGTGTTCAAAATTTCAAAGATGTTAATTGTGGACATCTGTGTTTATCTGTTCTTAGATATCTGTCTCAAATAAATAAACCATCAATTGAAGATTTTCAAAAAGCCTTGTGGTATCTGAAGCATCATGGGGGTATTCCATCTCACCAGCCAAAATTCAATATTGAAACTTAGATTACATGATGATATAGTGTATCCCAAAACAATAGCTCTCAGAGCATTTACATTAAGCATGTACTTAATCCCCAATATTACACACCATAACAACACAATTGCAGTTGGTGATCAAAAAATTGTCATCACTCCAGTTCAGTATAATCTGTCCACTCTAAATGCTCAGTTACCCAGAGGTATAGTGTTAACTCAAAATTCTGTCACTCACAGAGTAGGGATTGTATCTGCTACAGAAACAGTAGATCTGGGTACTATAGGAGAGCTGTTAGGCTTTGAGAACAACACAAAACTTGAACCAGGCATCAAACACACTGCCATTAATATACCTAAATTCTTAGCCATAGAGACTTTGAATATTCACTGTAATGTGGCTGAGGGTATGGTCACCAAATCAAATGGTATAGGCACTCACAAACAAACTGGCATCATTGCAACATTCAAACCTAATTCCGAATTTATGGAGCCAATCATCTACACTCCATCCCCAACATTATATTTTTCTGTGTGCCATAATAGAATAGATTACATTGAATTGATGGTCACTAATGAAAAAGAAGAATTAGTTGATTTTGCTGGAGCCACAACAACTGCTATCATAGAGATTAATATTTAAATAAAAATACATACAAGAAGAAAATGGAAAATATTGAGAGTTATGAGCTACAATCATTCCCCCCAAACAGGAGGACATTTGCAAATTTAAATCAACCCAACACATAGATTGAGGTTGATCTTGATGTAGGGGATGGCTTTATACACCCCCACAGAGCAGATCTATACATCAAATTTGATGTTGTAAAGCTCGATGGTACAGATTATCCGGCAAATTCAAATATAAGATTGGTAGACAATTTTGTGCCGCATCTGTTCTCCGAAATTGAGATCAGAAAACATGGTGTTGTTATGAACAGAGTGGATTACCCTGGCATTACCTCTACAGCTTTGGCCACACTATAATTATCCATAACCGAGGCATCATACTACAAAATAGGTGGATTTGAGGCTGGTGATAAAATATTATCCAAGAGCCACACAGTATTGTTTCCCATGCGCCTGTTGCCAGGATTCTTCTCAGATTACAAAGATATTATGTGGAAGGGTGGTTTAAGAATCACATTTAGAAGAGCTGCCAATGATAATAATGCTTTGATGAGGTACAGTTCATTAAACTCTACTGGGGCAGCTCTGCCTAATATCCTACCTGATGAGGGCAAATGCCTTATTCAGACTATGGAGCTAAGAATTCCAGTAGTTGAATATGAAGCTAGTTATGCTCTTAAATACAAAGCAGATATTCTAAAAAATCCACAGGTACCTTTACAATTTTATACATATCAATGTGTGCAGAAGCCTGCCACTGGTAGCTATTATGAATTTGATGCTACAAACTCATTCTCCAGTATACAATATGACATGCCGGATTTTGTGGTGGTACTGTTTCAGACTGGAAGACACAATAATCAGGAAAAAAATTCAAGTAAATTTGATAGCTGCAACATCAAGAACATTTATCTTAAAAATAGCAGAAATGAGGTATTTCCTAGAGAAAATTATAATTTAGACATGTCCAAGGATGATTTTCTTAAATTATATGAAGCATTTACAGCATACAAAAGGGTCACTACTGGGAATACTGACATGTATTACACACCAGATGAATTCAAAGCACAGAGACCCATGTTTGTCTTCAACACTTCAAAAAGGAAACAAGTTGTGGTTAATGACAGGACAAACATTAAAATTATCTGTGAATTCCACGATACACTCCCTGATGACACCATATGTAGTGTTATTCTTATAGGTGAAAAATCATATGTTTATGATGTAAGAAATGAGAGAGTCACAGAGCAATTCTAGAAGAATTACATTATCTTAATACTAGATATACAAGTTGAGCCTGGTGCCCAATTAAAATATTCGGGTTAACATTAATTCTCTGAACTTAAACCGGAAGTGGACCGGAAGTAAATATGTATGTGTGTGGGTGTGGGTGTAGATGTAGCTAATAAGATTACACTTTACACTTTAGTATTACACTAGAGGCAATAAGCTCATATGAGCATTTTTGGCTTAGTTTTAAGTGTAGCCAAAAACAATATCAAGAGGGGCATATTTTTAACAAGCTTATGGACAACAATCTCACAGATGTAGCTTTTGTAAGTGTAGGCAAATCAATCTGAGGGGGTCATACTTTCACGGGAAATTCCCGAGGGCATTTTTACAAAAATCTTGGATTAGACAGGGTGCCACACTTGAGCAATAAGCTCATATGCACATCTTGAGCTAGTTTTAAGTGTAGCCAAATCTCCTGAGGGGGGTTCATACTTTCTCGGGTTTATAATAGGTCAAATAACACTACTTACGTGAAATGTAAAACAAAGAGGCGAAGGAAGAGAACAGCAACAGAGGGCTACATGAAAAGTAAAACAAAGAGGTGAAGGAAGAGAACAGCAACAGAGGGCTCCATGAAAGGTAAAACAAAGAGGCGAAGGAAGAGAACAGCAGCAGAGGGCTACATGAAAGGTAAAACAAAGAGGCGAAGGAAGAGAACAGCAGCAGAGGGCTCCATGAAAGGTAAAACAAAGAGGCGAAGGAAGAGAACATCAGCAGAGGGGTACATGAAAAGTAAAACAAAGAGGCGAAGGAAGAGAACAGCAACAGAGGGCTACATGAAAGGTAAAACAAAGAGGCGAAGGAAGAGAACAGCAACAGAGGGCTTCATGAAAGGAAAAACAAAGAGGCGAAGTAAGAGAACAGCAGCAGAGGGCTACATGAAAGGTAAAACAAAGAGGTGAAGGAAGAGATTGGCAACAGAGGGTTTCTGACAGGTAAAACAAAGAGGCGAAGGAAGAGAACAGCAACAGAGGGCTACATGAAAGGTAAAACAAAGAGGCGAAGGAAGAGAACAGCAACAGAGGGCTTCATGAAAGGAAAAACAAAGAGGCGAAGGAAGAGAACAGCAGCAGAGGGCAACATGAAAGGTAAAACAAAGAGGCGAAGGAAGAGATTGGCAACAGGGGGGTTCTGACAAATAAAAGATGGAGGCGAAGAAAGATAATGGTAATGAAAGGTAAACAAAATAGGCGAACGAAGGGAATAGCAATAGAGAGCTGCGTAAAAGGTATATAAAAGAGACAAAGGAAGAGAATGGCAGCAGAGGGCTACGTGAGAGATTAAAAAAAAAGAGAAGAAAAATTCAAACTCTGAGTCAAACTGACCATACATTGGGCCTTTGTGTAAACAGTTAGTGGGTATTGAGGAAATTTTAGGAGCTTTATAATGTGTTAGTGGAGAAATCACTGCTGTGATGGCATGCACAGAGGAGGCCAGAACAGAACCAATATTGTGGAGAATGCGTGCGCAGATTAAACAAATAAAACACATCGGCGTACTGAACTCCCAACGATCACGAACAACCATGACATGGATCGAATTGCGTTCGTTTATTTTCATTATGTAAATATGTGCACCCAACGATTATGTGCTGGCTGAACACTTACACGATCATTATTTTTTATCGGTTTGGTGAAGGCCGACTTGAGGTATGCACCTAACGTACAGAAGAAATAGCTAGATGAATCGAGCAAATGTACTAGAAATGTACTAATGCATTAGAATAACTTTATATTATTTTTCTTGTCTTGTGCATTATAGTCATCATTAAATAATAATAATTAACTCTTGTCGTTCTCTTCCTTCCATCCTTTCTTTTATTTGAAAATAACTCTATGTTGTAGTTTCTTACTATTCTTTCTGTGTTTTTTCCTTCCGTATAACCCTCTGTTTATATTAACTATCTTCGCATCTTTGTTTTACTTTTCACGTTGCCCTCTGTTGCAGTTTTCTTCCTTCGCCTCTTTGTTTTAACTTGCACGTATCCCTCTGTTACTGTTCTATTCCTTCGCCTCTTTGTTTTACCATTCATGTAGCCCTCTGTTACTATTATCTTCCTTCGGCTCTTTGTTTTACCATTCACATATCCTTCTGTTGCTAATCTCTTCTTTCGCCTCTTTGTTTTACCTTCCACATAACCCTCTGTTTCCATTCTCTTCCTTCACCTCTTTGTTTTCCCTTTCACGTAGCCCTCTGTTGCCATACTATTCCTTTGCCTCTTTTTATATCTCTCGCGGAGCCCTCTGCTGCCATTCTCTTTCTTTGCCTCTTTTATTTACCTTTCACGTAGCCCTCTATTGCTATTCTCTTCGTTCTCCTATTTGTTTTATCTTTCAGAAACCCTCTGTTGCCATTATCTTTCTTCCACTCTTTGTTTTACCTTTCATGTAGCCCTCTGTTGCTGTTCTCTTCCTTCACCTCTTTGTTGTTTCTTCCGCATATCCGTCTGTTACCATTCCCACTATTCATTCTCTCCCAAGACACGAATCATCTCCCTCCCTTTCAACTTATCTGTTTACTTTAAACGTTTCCGATTCATAAAACAATTCCCTGCATCCAAACACTTCATAAATTCCCCTTCTTTAATTTTCCATCCAGTTTATATCATAAAAGTCTCTTCTTCTAATGAACGCTCATTTTGTCGAAACTAGGGCATTTCACCATAATTATCATAAAATGTTGATAACCGTTACGTAATAGTATTTGCTTTACCGTTAACATTTACGTAACACACATTTTTTCAACATTTGACTTTTCAAAATATAGGAATTCTATGTACCTGTGGTACCTGCACTTTATTGATATAGTTACCCAGGACCTCAAACCGAAATACTTTGTAACTAAAAATATTCACGTGAATGCTAACCTATCAGAACAATAGGGTTCCTGGCAGAGGAGCAATAATCCGGGCGTGTTTGGTGGATTAATTGTTGACTTCCGTTCCACCCTTCAACTAAGCATCCAACTGAGAAATCGCCCCAAGTTGTATCCCAGGGGACTCTTTGTTGCTGCGGGATAGAAGCTCCTTCCAGCATCCGGCTTCTCCAGGATTCCTGAGATTGATTCTTTTGCAATCTCCAGCTTCCTCGCATCCTCCATCTCTCCCGGTCAAAGGTTACCAACAGCTAATAGAAGAGAGGGTTCTATTCTCAACGAATCTCACAACGAAAAGAAGATTTCTGGAGAGCATTGAGTAACAGACATGGATTTCATGCCCTTTAAAGTACATGGTATGAAGTTACGAATACGTGGTTGAAAAAGTAACTCAGTATCAGTGACGTAGTTAAAAAAGTTACATAGTTCCGGATACGGACTTGAAAAGTAACACTGTTCCAGTTACGTACTTGAAAGGTAACTCAGTTCCAGTTAAGTGGATGAAAAAGTAACACAGTTCCGGTTACGTAGACGAAAAAGTAACACAGTTTCAGTTATGTGTTTGAAGAGGTAACAGTTCCAGTTACGTACATGAAAGAGTAACACAGTTCAGTTTAGTTAGATAACGTTCTCCCAAAAGTAACACAGTTCCAGTTACATAGTTCAAAATGCAACACAGATCCGGTTACGTAGTTGGAAAAGTAACACAGTTCCAGTTATGTGCTTGAAGAGGTAACAGTTCCAGTGTATATGAAAAAAGTAACACAGTTCCGGTAAAGTACATGAAAAAGTAACACAGTTCCATGAATGTCATTGAAACGGTAACACAGTTCCAGTTATGTCATTAAAAATCTAGCTCAGTGCCACTTACATAGTTGAAAAATAACACAGTTCCAGTTACGTAGATGAAACGTAACATAGTTCTAATTATGTCATTGAAAAGGTAATACTGTTCGAGCCACGTAGTTTAAAAAGTATCAGAGTTCCGTTTACTTAATTGAAAAAAAATATCACAGTTCGGTTACGTACTTAAAAAAGTATCACAGTTCCAGTTATATCATTGAAAATGTAGCACAGTTGCAGTTATGTTATTGAAGAGGTAACATAGAAAGGGTCGTTCCAGTTACGTGGTTGAAAATGCAACATATTTGGAGTTGCTTAGTTGAAAAAGTAACATAGTTCCTGTTACGTAGTTGAAATATTAACACAGTTCCAGTTGCGTAGTTCAAATGTAACACAGTTCCAGTTTCGTAGTTCAAATGTAACACAGTTCCGGTTACGTAGTTCAAATGTAACACAGTTCCGGTTACGTAGTTGAAAAAGTAGCACAGGTTGCAGTTGCGTAGTTCAATAAGTAACAAAGTTTCGGTAACGTAATTAAAAAATTAGCACAGTTCCAGTTACGTACTTTTAAAAAATGTAACACAATTCCGGTTACGTAGCTAAAAAAGTAACACTGTTCCAGTTCCGTAGTTCAAATGTAACACAATTCCGGTTACGTAGGTAAGAAAGTAACACTGTTCCAGTTCCGTAGTTCAAATGTAACACAATTCCGGTTACGTAGTTGAAAAAGTAGCACAGTTCCAGTTGCGTAGTTCAGTAAGTAATACAGTTCCGGTAACGTAGTTCAAAAATTAGCACAGTTCCAGTTACGTACTTTAAAAAAATGTAACACAATTCCGGTTACGTAGCTAAAAAAGTAACACTGTTCCAGTTGCGTAGTTCAAATGTAACACAATTCCGGTTACGTAGTTGAAAAAGTAGCACAGTTCCAGTTGCGTAGTTCAGTAAGTAATACAGTTCCGGTAACGTAGTTCAAAAATTAGCACAGTTCCAGTTACGTACTTTAAAAAAATGTAACACAATTCCGGTTACGTAGCTAAAAAAGTAACACTGTTCCAGTTGCGTAGTTCAAATGTAACACAATTCCGGTTACGTAGTTGAAAAAGTAGCACAGTTCCAGTTGCGTAGTTCAAATGTAACACAATTCCGGTTACGTAGTTGAAAAAGTAGCACAGTTGCAGTTTCGTAGTTCAGTAAGTAATACAGTTCCGGTAACGTAGTTAAAAAATTAGCACAGTTCCAGTTACGTACTTTAAAAAAATGTAACACAATTCCGGTTACGTAGCTAAAACAGTAACACTGTTCCAGTTGCGTAGTTCAAATGTAACACAATTCCGGTTACGTAGTTGAAAAAGTAGCACAGTTCCAGTTGCGTAGTTCAAATGTAACACAATTCCGGTTACGTAGTTGAAAATGTAGCACAGTTGCAGTTGCGTAGTTCAGTAAGTAATACAGTTGCGGTTACGTAGTTGAAAAAGTAGCACAGGTTGCAGTTGCGTAGTTCAATAAGTAACAAAGTTACGGTTACGTAGTTCAAAAAGTAGCACAGTTCCAGTTACGTAGTTGAAAAAGTAGCACAGGTTGCAGTTGCGTAGTTCAATAAGTAACAAAGTTCCGGTTACGTAGTTCAAAAAGTAGCACAGTTCCAGTTACGTACTTGAAACAATGTAACAAAGTTATACTAAGATTCAAGTTAGTATTTTTCTGTTTTGGTTTTTGCACGTCACCTTTATTTTTATCTCACTACTTTAATTGTAACTGTTATAACAGAGGAATGGAATGGAATGTATACAATAATATTCTCTGGGTTGGGAACTAGAAACTCCTGGGATTCACTTACGTGGTTGCAAAAGTAAGACAGTTCAATTTTATGCTTCTTAAAAAGTAATGAATTTCGAGTTACGTAGGTCAAGAAGTAACACAGTCTGGTTTATGTGGTAAAACAACACAGTTTCAGTTATGTATTTCAAAAAGCACCACAATTTGAGAACGAAGAGGCGTAGTAATTGTAAAGTAATGCACAAAAACTTCATAACAGAGACTATTGATTGTGAAACGTCCTTTTCAAAAACCAAGCCGGCCTGATGATTTAATCCTGCTGCAAACAATGAATGTAAATAATAGTCCACTCAATTTATAAGTGAACCTGGACATTAAAGAAAAAATGAAATGAAACTTGTGTTGTATTTGTCAAGAAGTGTCCCAAAGAATCCCGGTGCGTCAGATGACGTCATCAATATGGCTGCCGTCAGAATTTGTAATGTAATATTTAAATGCGTATAACTTCTTACAGAACAGGATAAGAACCTTCGTTTTTGCACCAAATGCAAGGGAACGAATTGAAAAATGTATAGAATGGAGTGTATTTTCTGAACTTTACACTTTCTTCCGAAATATGCTAACAAAAATTGTACAAAATATTGTTTTTTTTCATTATCTGGTTCGACTTTTGAGCGTGAATAAATCAATAATTACAAAATACTATTAAACACTTTGACATTACAGTGGTAGAGCGTTTTAAGAATTTTGAAACTCTCTGGAGCAAGAGAACGGAAACAAGTTTTCTGTGCAAGTAGTGACGCGAAGCGGCTTGACCAATGAACACGCGAGAGGGAAACGGGATTGCGTGGAGGGGGAAAGCGACTGCAGCTACCAGCCTTCGCAGCAGCGTGTGCTGCTTCGCTTTGTCTACTCGCCCCCTCCCCTTTTCTGCCTCTAACCAAGGAAGCGTTATTTTTTGTTACGTACTTGACCTTCGTTCTTTTCATACACAAGCTACGCCATTCTATTGAACTTTTGTTTATATTTATGGAAGACACTGTTTTGTTTTTGCTTTGGAAATTGAGATTGGACAGATTGACTTTGCACGCGGCTCGACATTGATTGCTTTCCTGCGTCATTCTTTACGTCTATTTATCTTTCTCATTCGACTTTCTTTCTTCCTTTTATTGTACTCCTCTATTGTGTTTACTTGAGAAAAAAAACAATACATTATGTACTGTTATGCCAATATTTATTTATCCAAACTGTTCCTTTTGTAACGATATGTTTTATGTGTTACTGCAGAGGTTCCCAAACTATTTCGTTTCGCTGCGCCCTTAGTGTTTCAAGATTTTCCCACGGCGCCCTTAGTCAGAATGTAGGCGTATCTAACACTTGCAACGCCTTTTCTACATTTTATTCAAATCGAACACGAGGCACTTATCTAGATATATATTTCAGAGGGGCGTCCTAACGTAATGTCTCAAAATAATAATTTTTTAATGTTGAATTAAAATAAGTATAATTATATTATATTAATTAATATATAATTATAATATAATATATTATTATAATTTTATAATACATTAATATAATTAATATATTTTTATTACATGAATAGGTATAACAACAGTGATATAACATCACGTATTCATTATCTAGTTTACGTGTTGTTAAGGTCGGCAAAATTTGTAAAAAAATAGAAACTGCCCTGGCAAGGAAATTAATGTCAAATAGATAAAGAATATAATATTTATTGAGTATAAAAAAATGATATTAGATCCAGTTGACGAAAGTAAAATTCCTGGTAATATTTTGCATGTTATTATAAGTAGTAATAATTCTTGCATAAATCTTCTTTGGTACTGTCATTCAAAGTCGTATTGCTTTCCAATAAGTTTGCCGAAAGAAACAATTTGCGATTAAACAACAACCATATTTTCATTACTTAATTCAAGATATTTTATGATCTCATTATTTTCATTATTTAATTTTTGTACTTGGTAAGTCTTTCGGGGGGGAGGTTGGGACTCCTGGACACCCCTAAATACGTCCTTGGCGGTAGCGGTCGAGATAAAGTTACTGTGTCATTGGTTCCAATTCACGGTAAATATGCTCTGCTTCTCTACACTCAAACATACATAAACTCATGGTCTTCCTGCTTTCTTGGTTTCTTGCCTGGGAAAGAGGCAATAATTCAAGCTGCGACAGCTAAACGGGACCTTCTTGAGAAGGGGACGGAACCTAGTTGTGCAGAGGATTCAAACACCCGCGCGAACTAGCCCTCCCCGTCAGCATGAGGCAATTTTCGAACAGAGACATCTAGTAGTCAAGTGGCGAACTATGTTGAATGAAATTCGGCTGAAGCAGCCGTATCTTTCGCCGTCGATAATACATAACATTTTTAAACAATCATTTTTGGCTGTGTAAGTGACTTTTGAAAGAAACGCCCTCCCTAGCTTAGTCATAAAAGGATTGAGCATTACGTTAGTATGCATCATAATGGCCATTTTCGTTGGTGCTACCCACAAATCGTATAACCATTCTGTGCTTATTTACTTATTTCCTTATGGGAAATTGTAAAAAAATAATGCAATTTGTGCACATTTATCGAACTGAAATTGCATAAATGTGTCATGTACTCAAAGTTTCATAAAGGAAGTTCACATCTACTTCGTGCTTTCTGGCAAATTTTTGTCCTAAAACGTTATATTCAACAAAATGCAAAAAAGCCCATGTTAAATTTAAGCGCTTTCCACAGCGACCTTCGCCAAACTCCACCGCCCTCTTAAGTTAAAAAATAAAAACAATTTTCAAATTCAGAAACATTTTATGTGTAAAATGTACTAAATAAGCACATATTTGGAAAAATCATATTATTTCAGTGAAAATATTGGCGGCGCTCGTGTAAGCCAGACGCACACTTTGGGAAACAGTGGGTTACTGGACACTCTCTTGCTTTTCGCTTAAGATAGATGCATGTAAATATGCTACGTTAAAGGTTTCGGATTTTTGTTTACCTTATTTTGCACCAAATGATAAAAATAGGTCATATGACTTTGAGAATAATCGTTGCAGTGTTGTAGGTCATTTCATTGCATTACCCAAGCCAAGGAAAAAAGGTGTTGCCAAATTTTGTATTTTCAAACGCAGATCAGGAGCGACTCCAGGTTGTTGCGATGGGGTGCTTGCGCACACTATAATATCCTTCCGCACCCCCTTCAGTACCCATTTTCCAAAACCTACGTTCAGCCTAAAATACTAACTCTTACAGTATCATGTCGTGTCGTCATATTGAGCCCAGAATGTGGGGAAAGTTCACTGAATATCATCCATTGTTATAACTCTCTTCTATCTTTACTTGAAAAGTATTATTAAAGTTCTTTTATCTACACTCTTAATATGATTTGGTCACAACTGAATACAAAATACTCTTCTTTGACGTAATCGAGCGATCAAAATTGACCACCAGCATGTAGCCATTATTTAACAATGTATCCTTCTACTGTCCTTACCGTAGAATTGCAGTAATTCTGTTGCACAAAAGGTATTCCCCACCTAACTCACTATTGGTTACATGAAAAACAGTTAGTTTTAGTTCATAGAACAGATTGTGTCTTTCGCCTGTTTCACACGTTGTACAAATGCGACACAATGCGATATAATTAATTGCGAGAATACCAAAACAGTTCACGTTACGAAACGTTTATTTCAAAATGAGTGAATGCCATACATAATGTGTATGACTACACCATTTTAAACAGTGTACCATGAACTAACTCACTTATATGTTGTGATGAGTGAATTAAAAATGGACAAGGTCATAGGGCGATCTTGTGACGTTTAGAGGGCGCTGATAAATATTCTGCTATTAAACTTTAAAATCATAAAACGTAAAGTTCCTTTACGATTATAGCCGTGAAACGAATACTGAAGGTAATATCATTTAATTTAATTCTTACTTACAGATGGGTGACAATGCGGAGAAAATATTCGAAATCGAGGATTAGCAGTGACACATAACAGGTAAGTTTCTCTGTTTCATTTACTTATTACACTAAGTATTAAGTGCACTCATGTTCGAAACAAATCATTTTCTTGTCTCTATCCTGTGACAAAATTCTAGTTGAGATTTATATATTTAGCACTTTAACTGCTACGCTGAATTTTGTATGCTAATGTCAGAGGTCGGAGTTACTTTGATGGTGTATGTGCACACGGCCGGTGTGATCCTCTTTTTAGTTCCTTTCAAGACTTGACTCCCTCGCCATCTGTGAGAAAACTCAGAAACCAAGACTGCGCGGCCTTTCCAGGAGGCCAAGGAAACTCATAGACGCATTTGTTTTGTTGTTGAGTTGTGTACAAGAACTACACACGCTGCCTGCAAGTTGTGTATCAGTCTGATTCACATGGACTGTGAGAGGAGACACCCTGTATATGAATTTGATACGCATGGCAGTTTAGGTGTTAGAGGTATACACACATTGAGTAACGTTTTACCCCTCCACGATATTTCAAGTCATGTTCTAATATTTTCACTCAAATGACATCACTTCAAAATATGTGCTTGTTTAGTGCTTTTTTACATGTAAAATGTTTCTGAATTTGATATATGTGTTTCTTTAAACTTAAGGCAAGAATTGAGTGTTAGATAGGCCTACATTCTGACTAAGGATCCGCGGAAGAATCTTGAAACGCTAAGGGCGGCGTGAAACGAAAAAAGTTTGGGAACCCCTGACTTAATAAATACAGAATGTCCAACTTGCTACTATAACATGACCCACATACACGTGTGTGTATGTTTCCGTGGTGTAGCGTTTCGTCCGAATTCCAGGAACAGGCAGCTTATGGTTACCTGACCGAGCAGCGTTTCGTCCGAGGCCTACCATCCTAATAGTGTTTAATGAAGCTTTAAAACCTATTGCTCCTTGCTTAGGTTTACAGTGCGATAAGGTCCATTGTTAGCACCAGCCAGGACTGCGTGTCCTCTTTAATTTGCACCTCTATATAGCGTATAGCCTCGCACTCGGCATGCACGACAGGGGGTCATGAGTGACCCACGGACGCCATAGCCCTGCACGGATAATCCATGGATATTTTAAGTTATTTTTAGAATCCTGAATATGCTTAGCAGCTCCATGCAATTGCCGAACTCGGACTTAAATGTAATAAAAATTTGTCATTTATAATGTGTTACACAAAATGCTTGATATAATTATATACATACTTCAATTTTAGCGGCTGTCGCTTTGTCAGTTTGTTGATATAAATATTAGATAACATGTTAATAATAACATAATCTCAAGGTATTTTAATCCATTTGGATAAAGAAAGAGTCTCCTGACTGCTCCATTGCTTCAGTGGCTCTTAAAATTCTGTTGTCCTTCGAGACGTAATTCTTCATTTTCACCCCTTCTATATTGAGCTCCATTCTTACGATCTTAGCATCTCAATGTTCTGCTTCTTTCTTCAAGTACATAATCAAATCTTTCACTCGGGAGGGGGGGGGTTACCCACGATGTCCTGTACCTTGCTCCACAGACTTTGTGAAAAATGGAAAAAAACAACCTTGTACTTTGGCTCTTGGAAAGACACGTTTGATTGCTTCAATAGCTCCTGCCACGAAATCATTGTTCACCGTTTCAGGAGTCCATTCCGGTACTACTTTAAGGATAGCTTCAAATAGGCGAATGTAGGTAACCTTTTTCTTGTCAGGAAGCAACGCAAAAACTGCAGGCATAACTTTTGTCTCTTCTCTAGTGCTTCTTAAATCTACGTGAACTGTGTACAACTGAGCAAACTGCTTGCTAACACTCTTAAATGTTCCATCCAAGAAAATATTTTGTTGTTGTTTTAATATTTCTTTCCCTCTGGAACTTGCATATATTAATAAATAATAACACCATTAAGCCTTGTTTCCATGATATGGAAAACTCAATATGCTGACCAAGGCAGAAATTTATTTTATTATAAAACATAAACTAAACGTAACGTTTCAACCTTCTAGCAAGGTCTTCTTCAGACTCTGCACCAAGTACAAATGTAACAAGGTACAAAACAGGACGATATATACACACAAACATTACTCCCCTCCAGACTATTAGAAAGTTGTTCTGGAACATTCTAGCAAGTGGCTTTCCCTTGTCAACTGTAGTTTCACCTAAAAGGCTAAACATATTTTCTTCCATCTAGAATGTGGTTGGACTCTTTATCTCACGCTCCATTTCCTTCATTCTTTTTCCTTCTCTCCTCTTTCTCTCTTTTCCTTTCCACTCTTTCCAACACCTTCTTCCATTCTTTGTTTATCTTCAGTCCACCATTGCAGTTCATTGTACCTTCTTCACCATTCTTCTCTATTTCCTTTTGTACTCCTTCCATTTTCTCACTAGCATTCTCTTCACCCTTCCTATATGCTTATGCTTGTGTGTTTAAAATGTTTAGCTAAACCGCCTTTCAGGTGAAAGTACAGTTGACAAGGGAAAGCCACCTGCTAGAATGTTCCAGAACAACTTTCTAAGAGTCTGGAGGGGAGTAATGCTTGTGTATGTATAGGTTAGTCAAAAAGTAAATGCAATGTTTTTCTTTTCTTCCGTAGGTTGGCTGTACAGCTTTCTGCGCTCGCAAGCCGATAGATAGTATCGTTGTCTTCGCCTGTGGCAGGTTACAGCGTCATCATTTCAGTTGGCTCTGCAGTGTTGCCAAGTAAACATGGCTGCGCCACTGCCCGTGTGCACCACAGATGAACAGCGTTCTGTAATCCGTTTTTGTGGTCTGAAGGTGTATCAGGAGCTGAAATCCATAGAAGACTTTCAGCACAATACGGTGACATTGATTTACCGCTGCGAAGTGTGTACCAGTGTATTGAAAAGTTCAAAAGCGTGAAGTGTGAAGGACGAGGAAAGAGCAGGTCGTCCAGCCAGATCCACTACTGATGACAACATTGAGCAAGTTCGTGAGCTGGTTTTGAATAACCGACGAGTGACTGTTGATGAAGTGGCAAACCATATGCACGTTAGTCATAGTTGTGCATGAGAAATTACCCATAACAGGCTCAACTTTCATAAAGTCTGTGCGAGATGGGTCCCTAAAGAACTCACTGACGAGAACAAGCGAAATCATGTGAGAATCTGTCAGCAATTATTGGACAGACATGCTAAAGAAGGTGAAGCCTTTTTTAAACGAATCATCACTGGAGATGAAACATGGATCCATCTCTTCGAACCTGAGAGCAAACGCCAGAGCATGGAATGAAAACACCCTGAATCTCCAGTGAAAAAAAAGTCAAGCGTCAACACTCTGCAGGAAAAGTGATGCTCACACTTTTTTGGGACTCAGAAGGGGTAATTATGAAATATTATGTGGAAAAGGGGACAACAATAAACAGTGAAAGATACAGTAATATGCTTTCGAACATGTTGAAGCCTGCAATTCGAAGCAAACGACGAGGTCGATTGTTGGAAGGCATTATTTTGTTGCATGACAACGAGCGTCCCCATACCGCCGCCAACACCGCTCAAACTCTTCAGAATCTGGGCTTCGAGGTGTTAGAGCATCCTGCATACAGTCCCGATCTCGCCCCGTCGGATTACCATCTGTTCGGTCCACTTAAAGATGCTTTAAGAGGCCGTCGATTCGACACAGATCAACAGGTGAAGGAAGCGGTGCATACGTGGCTTGCTGCTCAACCAAAAACCTTTTTTTCTCAGGGTATCGGAAAGCTTGTGGAACGTTTGACCAAGTGTATTGAAGTGCAGGGGGACTATGTTGGAAAATGATATCATTGTAAGTTTTCTTTTGTTGCTGTAAAAAAAAAAAGAAATGATTGCATTTACTTTTTGACTGACCTAATATATCGTCCTGTTTTGTACCTTGTTACAGTTGTACTTGGTGCAGAGTGAAGACCTTGCTAGAAGGTTGAAACGTTACGTTTTGTTTATGTTTTATAATAAAATAAATTTCTGCCTTGGTCAGCATATTGAGTTTCTTAATAAATAAGGTGAACAATGTCTTGCGCCCTCCGGTGCCACCGGTTAGTCAAGGTGTGACTCATCATCAGCCAGGCTCGGATGAAACGCAACTCATTAAACCGTCGCGGACGAACTATAGCATTTTTCTACGAATTTCGCTTTCGGACGAAATGCTACTGAATCTACGTTTCATGTATCTTTTTCACTTTCTTGTTTCATTTCAATCTTTCTCTCTCTCTTTCTTTCTTCATGTCTACCCGGAATTTTCAATCTTGCTGTGGGAGAGGCGATGAATGGGAGAATGAGAAAGTGGGAAGCTTGACAGAGGGTGAGGGAAAGGAAGAGAAACAATTAAAGTTCTCGTGGCATCCCCTAAGATTTTTCACAAAGGTTCAATGTCACTTTGACACCAACTTTGCCTTTCCAACACTTTAAAACAAACACTAACGTTGAAAGATAGAGATAATGAAGATTGATTGATTGATTTGGTGTTTTAAGTCCACTTTATACACACAGTAAGGCTAATCGGGACTGGACCTACAGCTTAAAGTGGGATCCGAAACACTATGTGCCTCCACAGGGTATCGAACCCGAGACCCCTTGATTACAAGGCAACGACGCTACCACTGCGCCATCGGGGAGGCCCTGAGAAAAAGATAGAATCTTAGGAATCATGACCACCGAACAACAGCCTGGCCCCGTAGCTAGAATTTTATTTCGGAGGAGGGGATCTCATCCCTTACCAGCAACCGCCATCTAAAGACGAAAAAGTGGGGCGAGGGTAGAAGGACTGAAGATTCATTTCGCAGTACATTGTAACTTATTACAGGAAATGTTTCATCCTGCTAAGGAAGTACAAATAATGAACACTAAAGTGCGCTTCAAATCTCCTGCATATAACGATAGCCAATAGCAGCGCACTGCAGCGGTGCCATGTCGAAATCTCACACGGAAAAGAACAGCGTGGTTGAGCGAAACGCGGAACTAGGCAACGCCGCACGTCTGTGATTCGCTGCTGCTGTTCAGCGGTTCAAGGCCATATGCAGGAGATTTGACGCGCACTCTATACACTATTTCCAACGAAACATTTGTAGGATTTCGGGGGCTTCAGCCCCTTGAGACCATCGAAAATACCTTATCTGCATTCGTGCCTACCCCTACGAAATTCTCAAACGACCCCACTGTAGACCAGTTACATAATAGCAAACAAATTAGTAAGTATGATGAACCAGAAGTACCTAATTTCACGCAGGTTCCCTCCTTCTTGCTCGTGCATTTCCTTTTCAAGAAGAAAACGTAGGAAAGACATGCGAATGTCAATCTTGTAAAATTTGCAAGTTATTTAACATTTGGAGAGGTATGTTTTCTATGAGGAAACGAAGAAATCATATGCACTGATCTCAAACTGTATACGCCACACTTTCCTCTTTCCTTTCCAACCCTACCACCAGCTCATCTACTTTGGACTGACTTGCCTTGAAGCGTTGGCTGGTCCAAACAAAAACAGCCATATCGCAAATGGCCAAAACATAGGAACTTTACATAATGTTGAAGGTAAATTACAGCCGACAACTGCAACTAGACAAAGCCAAAAGAACGTTTTGTTTAAATCTTGAAACAACACATCGATATACTTTATTATATCAACAAATTAGAGGATCAAACATAATGCAGGTTGTGCTCTCTTCTAGAGTCTAAATACAGCTCGTTAATGAAGCATTCGCTGCGCATGCGCGAACAACAAACCGAAGCAACACGATGCACGGTATTGAGAAAATGGCCCAGTCCGAGTGACACGAAAGCGACAAGCGTGAAATTTCCTTTAAAAAATTAATTAGGCAATTCACACAAACAAACACTCAGTAACTATCTCTGATAACATGCATTATCCCAGTCTCCAATCCAACAACACCAATAGTATCCGAGTATCGAAAAGTATAACAAGACAACATACGGATCAAAATCACTGTCATCTCTGACAAGTCAAGCGTGGAATCAACAGTGACATTTTTACGTAGTCATCGCAAGATTTGCAAAACGTCAGGGTCGATCTTTCAACGGAGAGGGGGGGCACAATATTTCTCTGCGATAAACGCCAAGGTCACTGCCAATTCAATGTATTAGCTCATACCACAGACCTTACGACTACAAAAGACACATAATTCTATCCCATACGACGAGAATTATTAAATATGATGGAAATTTAAATGCAAACACCTCAATTGTCGCGTTTAAAGGTAAGAAGAACCTTTATGGTTCTCCTCCAATTGTTGTTTTGATAATGAAAAACTGATTCATATCGTTCAATGTGTGCTTTTCCTCTTAACAAGTGAAAATAAGCAGACATTCGAGTAGTGTGCCCAGGATTTTCGAAGAGGGGGGGGGGGGTTACGTGTACCTTTTAGTAGTCATTCCTGAAGTCCTCATTTTGGCATCTTTTCCTACCTTTTCTTTCTTTGCAAAGAATCTTGAGCCTAAGCTGAATTATGATCCTCACCACCCCTCCTTGAGCACGCCACTGGACACTCGGAAGAATCTTGACGACTCAAGACAAACCCTGCCGTGGCTGTAAACATGGGGATGGGGGCTGAAAAAAGGGCCTGTTATGACCCAGACCTTCAAGAGTGGGGGAAAGTACAGGTCGTTGGACCTGTCTGCCTGTTCGGAAGCGTTCGGCTGTTCTCGGCACCGGCAGAGACCAGAGAGATTCGCACCATTCTGATGGGCCGACGAGGGGTAGTACGGGGGTCTCATTTCGATGCGCTAAGGTTAGCGAATCACTTGCATATTTCGAGCTGTTTCATGCTGTCGCTTGGCTTATTTCGCACAAATATGCGAGTATTCTGACTTATTATTTTTACTGCTTCTCTAAAATATATAAAATGCAATATTTTTATTATTATGCTTAGTCATCGCCGCATCTCCCGATGACCGGATGCCTCGCCTCTGGGAATCAACTACCTGTAAATTGCAGACAGGAGAGTTATTTGGCCAAATTCAATACTGACACCGTGCCTCATTTACCTAATTCCCTCCTTCCCACTTACTAGTTGTGAATCAATTTGCATACTTTTCTTTCTTAAGTTGAATAAACATCAGAAATTTTCCATATTCTATGTATTCATAAACTATTAGCATAATTGACACATTGACCCCGTCTAGTAAGCTATACCAGGTGTGGTGCAGGTGGATCCCAGTGTCAGCCAGGTATAAGGAAATGACGTTCAACCAAGAGGTGATCAAGTTCAGAAGATTCAACAAACGCCCGTCTGATTCTTTAAACGTTCATTTAATTGGTTAAAACGCACCACGTGACCATACACCACGCCGTGCACCGTTCCAGAACGTATTGCAGCAGTGCAGACACTAACTATACAACGTGATACAAAATCCCGGTGTTGCACTTTGTAACGAACTACACACAAGAGTGCAAACTGAGTCAAAAAGTGCAGCGAACTAAAGGCACGGCCGCACAGTGTGGTATTTTTGTAATCTAGCTGGACAAAATTATTTAGCCTTCAATATGTAAGTTATATATGCTGTACAGTGTTGTAGGTGAAATATAAAAGCACTGCCAAGGGTTGAGACATATATTTCAAGAAAATATCTCAACTAATAAAATATATGACGATGATCGGCGTTAAATCGGTTAAGAATATCAATGAAACCAAAGCACAGAAGAAACGAAAAGTATTCAAGAGAATATATAAAAACAAGAACCTACACAGTCGTATAAATATATAGAGGTACAAATAATAATAATAATATACAAAACTATAGACAATTCAGAGAAAATAGTCGGAATCACTATCAGATTCCGTGAAATCACTTTCGATATCTTCTGCAGATTCCTATGAATCGCCATCAGATTCATCTGATTGGATTTCGTTCTCCTCCGTAGCTGGAGCTCTCATTTCTAGGTGCTGGCATAGTTCTGGAGAAATTGTTCCACGTTGAGTTTTGGGAGGAGCACGTAAACTTGCAAGAAATGGATATGAGGTAATAAGCAATCTGTTAATTAAATCTCTATTTGTATCATATCTTGAAGTTTTCCTACTAAATAATTATTTTAATTTCATATTGTTCTTATTTCGTACCTCTTGTGCCTCTTCCGACATTTGGCCTACTGAAAGGACACAAGAATCAATAGTGTCTCGTCCGTGAAACAGAATTTACAGGATTTTATGTGTAAACGCACGGCCGTGAAAATAGGCGGCTGGGCAGAATTGCGCTGTTGCCACATATGGGAGAAGCAAAGCGAGAGAGGGACAAAAGTCGCTGGTTCCCGCGCACTGTGTGGCAACGTCAACCGGGCTGCGTTGCCTAGTTCGTGCGTCAGCCCAACCTCTCTCCGGGGCACTTTTGTGTCATCCCTGACCTTTCGAGTAAATACTGTCAGTTTGTATCTTATGGATCACAAGACCAACTCTACAACGAGAGCTTTCATTCTCTTCAACATCCGAACACACGGTGTTGTGATCCGACGTGGCAACAGCGCGAACTTCTGCCACCCGCCTAATTTCATGGCCGTGAGTTTAGACGAGGCAAACAGTCAAAGAACTGTTTCTTATAGTTATGGTATCAGTACAAAGTAAATTGTAAGGTTAACTGTAATCCTGTGGGAAATTGTCCACTTAGTGCACTGATAGTCTAATTGGGACTGGACCTACAGTTTAAAGAGGGATCCGAACCACTCTGTGTCTCCACCGGTATCGAACCCGGGACCATTTGATTACAAGGCGACAACCTTTAAGAGCTTGGATTGTACAGTCATGGAAGAAAGTACTTTCCCTAAAGAGCCTCAATACCAATAGTGTTATAGGGGAATTATTTTTTCCATGACTGTACAGTAACGTTAGTCCTGTGTGAACACACAAATACTCAATACGCAATTGGACAAAAAATACATTAACTTGTTAAGTGTTACCAATGGATAAAATTGAAAGTAAATTTAGGAAAATGAAAAGAATGCCAAAGGAGATATGAAAACAAATCTACAAGCCACGTTCCGATTTGTTCTTGGAAATTGTTAGGGATATCACAGGATAATGCAAACAGGAGAATGCAGACACTGCTTTGGGTATGTTAAGGCGTGGTTTGAAGAGGAAGCATCCATTTTGGGATTCGAAGATTGTTTTCCCTAGATGAAATTCTTGTTTATGTCGCCAAGGACGAATTTACATTCATCGAGCAAGAATCTTTGAATCGCACCATCTCAAGCAAACGAAGCCATCTGCGTAATTTTCTCTTTGGCGCTGAGAACAAAAGACTCCGCCGACGAGAGATGTGAAATTAAAGCAGCTTTCAAACGCACGCTTCTCACTCATAGCTCAGCAGGATAAACGTTAAGGCGATTTAGTCCATGGCTTCATTAATGAGGTTAGCTTAGAAGAAACTGCGGAATCTTAAGGAAAGGGAGATGACTTGTTAAAGAGGAACTGATGGACTCTTTGGAAATTCGATGTCTTAAGCCTGGTGCACGATCGGGTTCTTCAGAAAACACTAATATTTACGTTTGACTACATCAGGGAGTTCAGAATGCAGCGATCAGGGGCGTAAGTAACACCCCCGCAACCCTCGCGGTTCGAGCTTCGGGGGCGCAGCAAGAACGATGCATTTTCATTTTGGCGTTAAAATATATTTTCTTGTATTTTTGTGCCCCTACAACTGCAAATAGAAAATGTTAATCACTAGAAGAGTAGAAAGTGAATTACAAGATAACCTTCATTAGCTGAACAGTTAAGTCAATGATTTCCAAAATCCTTATATTTATTTATTTATTTTAAGGCATGACACTACAGGCAAATGCCCACTTAAAGTGTCTTGTATTATAACACTGTTTGGTACACAAAATATGCAATCAGCAGAATTCATAAGGTACAATACTATGATAATATGTGTTACAGTAATATAAAAATGAATATAAGATTAGATATGAAAGAGAAGTATAAAGTATTAACCTGACAGGTGAGGTTAGAACTTACACATAATAACCAAGAAAATAACCATGGAAAAACATATGAGCTTCACCTTACATATAAACGATGATATATAGATGTAATGATAGTAATTAGTAAAAAACACAGAAAGAAAAAAGAAAAGTAGGATGGACTCTTTCGCCTGTACATAAAGAGACTGAACTACTAAACAAAGTTAAGTGTGGTGTTGGAAGTAAGTTTCTGTTTCCCTTTTGAAGCTTCGAAAACTTTGGAAGATGTCTATCTTATCATACGTCTTTGCAATTTCGTTATATAACCTACACATTCTCCGAGTGGGTGCTTCATTGGCTGACTTTGTTTGAGCTCTCGGTACTTGACACAGCTCTTTCCGTGGTCTTACCTTATTATATGGTACATAAAAAATTATTTCTGAAAGCAGCTGAGAGGAGTCTAATGAGTTGTTTAAAAGTTTATGTAAGAATAGTAACTGATGTATCTTTCTTCTATCGCCTAAGGATTGTACATTGAAGTATTTTTTTAGGGTATGATAAGGAGTATATTTGGGGTAAACGCCGTCTTTTTTCAGTCTTAGGAATTGAAAGAACTTGTTTTGTACATTCTCTATTCTGCTGGCCCCCGTGACGGAGTGGTTAGCACATCGCGCTACGACGCCAGGGGTTCCGGGTTCAAATCCCGGCCTGGCATGGATGTTTATGAGTGTCCATTCATCAATTTCATCATATCATCACTCGTCCCCATCTTCGCAAATTAGTCAAAAGTGGCAGAAAAGTGAAGTAAAATAAACCAAATCAATCAATCAAATCAATGATTACGTCGCTGAAGAGTAGACGACAGGCAAGAAAATTGCTCTTTCTACCATGCTTTAGGCATTATAGTAAATCAAGTAAACATTAGATTTCAGAATATGAAACAAATCAAAGAATAATTCACCTTTTTATGCTCCATCACCCTAACGGAACACACCGACAGACAGTTAGTGGAATCCGCTACTAATTTCCGTGAGAAATATGAAGAAGATGTATCTTGCACTGCAGCTACTGAAATTGTTTGTTTTTGTAATTATAATGTCAAGTGAAATTAAAACAAAAAGCATGTCTAACATCAGCCAGGTTGCAGAATTCCTCTTGATAGTAAACAAAATTGTGACTAGTAGCATTCCTGACTATGAACTGCTTATATACTGTATTTGACCCTATTTTTGACGTTTTCATCAGCTGAGAGGTAGTTTTGAGAGCTCAAATTGATCAAAAATTAGTTGAGAAGCACAATGACAAGAGTAAGATTGAGTGGACTGTTTAGCATCGAAAGCGATCGGGTTCGAAAACTGGGCTTGACCGAAGTAACAAAAGAATTTGTTTGCTTCCATCAAAAAGCGCAAAGGACTGGTAACGGACATTTAACAATACCGTATTTTTTAAACAGTGTATTTTCATATATAATTATTAGGGCTTGGATTTTTATGACCTAAAAATCACCAAAATATGCAAAATAAAATATGCTCTTATGACCTAAAATATTACAAATATGCACTATAATTTGAAAAATATGCCCTTATAACTGGACTGTTTCAAACATCAAGATCTAAATGCTGAGATATTTTCACATTCGTACTATTTTTATTTCACTTTATGGGTCCTGAGTTGCAATGCCTAATGAATACTTTCTCTAAATTTTCAAATAAAAATGAAAAAAGATTTTGGTACAGTCCAAGAAAAAAACAACCTCTCGAGTGAACATGGGAGTTAGAACGAATCCACTTCGAAAATGACTGTATATTTCTTGAAAATGCAAAAATATGCTGAATATGACCGAAAATCCATCAAAATATGCTATATCACGCAAAAATGTCCAAATATGCCAAAATATGCCCTTAAAAAGCGCCTTAACTTAATTAGTTTCTTCATAATATGAATTTATATATGTTTGGGGAACACATCACCCTTACCCCAAAAAATATGCTAAGTCATAAAAATCCTAGCCGTAGTGATTATAATATATATATTTTTTACAGTTTGTCTTAACCCTTCATACGAGTTTTTAGATTGTTTCAAATTACATGACTGTATTTTCAAATTTATACATACCTAATATAAATGTAGGCGCGAATTAACATTTTAGAAAGGAAAGTTTTAAGAAAAAAAAGGGCGGGCGCACAACCGAAGTTGTGGGAGCTGGGGGAGCAGAGCATGTTAGTTACGCTACTTTCAGCCATACTTATGACTTTGTACTGTCACCCAGTATTATGTTTAGTTGCTACACGCTTGGCATTGCGGGCCTCCCTGATGGCGTAGTGGTAACGTCGCCGCCTTATAAACAAGGTCCAGTTACGATTAACCTATCGTGAATAAAGTGTAGTTAAAACTCAAGAACACAAACAAACGCTTTGTTTTGCAGATTAAATCAATACTTATGCTGTTTCCTTTTGGAGCTGAAAAATTGACTGATGATTAACTTTAATTGAGAAATTTGGAAACAAAACCAACGTATGTCACAGAGGCAGTTAACAACAAGGCATCCAGGGCCTGAGATGTGACAAGTCATGGATGTTTCTTTCATCTTCGTCTGTCACATCCTTTATGGTTTCAATTTGTAAATAAAGTTTCACGTAAAATATCGAAAAAGCGAGTTAATTCATTAAGAAAATTACGTTACTTCTACACTTGTTTCCTCGTTGGATTGATTAATTTGATATATTTTTCTTCGCTTTTCTGTCACTTTTACTAATCGCGAAGATGAGGAGAATACTCTTCTTCTATATATTAATATATAAAAATGGATGTGTGTGTGTGTGTGTGTGTGTGTCTAGATGTATATATTTGTTTGTTCCACCATAACTCTCGAACGCCTGAAGCGATTTCAACCAAACTTGGTACGCGTATCACTTTCAGCCTGGAACGAAATACTGTGGGGGTAACACACTCCTGGCACCCCTTGGGGTGGGGGTGGGAAGGGGTGACATGTAAAACTAATCGAGAAGCACCGATATTAAATTCCGCACAAACAGACATCCGTGACTCTATGGAATCCGCACGACGATAGTGTTTCTCGGGTTGCCTAACATTCAGGCTGTGTTGCGAATGGAATCCATAGTTTTCGTGAATCGTGACACTCCAAATTCGGTACAACTCCAAGCTCATCACCTATCGGCATGGGGGGTGAGAGGGGCGAAGAATTAAATGCCACATATGACCTAGATTAGTGTCCATAGTTTTCGGAGTCGCTAAGCTAATTGGTGACATTCACGATCACATTTAAAATTAGTTACATTTTACACTATAGTTAGAATTCATTATTTTCCTGTCTAATACAAGATTGGGATAAATAAATACGCGGGCAACGCCGGGAAATCAGCTAGTGATATGATAAAATAGAAGAAGGAACACTTCCGGGATTCCAACCCGCGTCCCTTGGCGTCGGAGCGCGCTGTGCTAACAATTTGTTTCGTCGTTCATATGTTTGTACTTACCAAACATACGAACCGAGCTGGCAGAGTTCGCACTGTGTATCATTATGACAGGCATAATTTAATTCTAAAATTCTACACATTTGTATTTCTTTTTTGTTATTTAGCGTGAGATTTCTGCCACTTTTACAGAGTGGAATGAAATAAAATAAATATTTTCTATTTCTCTGTGAGGTTCAGCAATATATTACACAGGTTTATTTGAAGTAGAGAGCAGCATAATATTTACGTGTATGATGTAGGGCTAAAATTTTGTTCCCCAACAAATGACCAAAAAAATTCTCTTAACAAAGCATTTACCTAAAAACTTCAAACAATAACCTAATGCTCAAAGAAATAACCTAAGAATTATTATTCTCCTTGTATTAAATATGGTAGAAATAAATAAATTGATCCAGTAAACTCGTAATTTTATGATATAAAGTATAACGAAATGATTCTAAAATTAAAATTATTCTGCAATCATCTGCAACTACGCCTGTCATCTAAATTCAGTCATTAAGTTTGAGTTTTTGCAAGTTTAATGAGGAACATTTTCATGAAGGTTGATCCATTAGGCTAAACAGGAAAAAATAAAAATTTTAATAAATAGTTAAATGTAATAATTTTTAAGCTCCAAAACTCGTAGATACAGATATGAAATTTCTATATAAGATCATAAATGGAAACTTAAGATGCAGCATCCCACTCCACGAACTCTCACTCAGAGTGCCTAGACATAAGACACGCAGCATGAAAACTTTCCACACTACAACTCCCAGGCTCTCGCTCGTACAACGCTCACTATTCCATAGGCTACCGAATCAGTCCAATGTCATATCAAACCAAATAGATATATTCACTTCATATTCATCTTTTATCAGCAACATAGAAAAAATAGTACATAAGTAATACTTTTGTGAAACTGATCTTTTTACCTTGGTACTTTTTTGGCTTGTTTTATTTTTGTTTACTTTATGTTATCCTTTCTCTTGTGTTTATAATCTTAGTCTATTGTTTTACTGTTGTTTCTCTCTGGTTTAAAATGGCTTCTGCTGTACTGGAAATTTCAATAAATAAATAAAGAAATAAAGAAATAAAAGGACCAAAATAATGACATAAAATGCAAAAATTGCCTTATTGCACCAAAAATACTAAACAAATCTCTCAACAAATCCATATTAATAACCTTAATTTGCAACAAAGCAAGCGAGTACTAAGTCAGGTACATTTTGCATTATGAGAAATAATATGCAAAGTCATAAACTCCTAGTTATGAGTTAGGACCTAAAAGAGCGTGAGCTAATTACGCGCCGTTAACGCAGCTCCACCTGTTATTGGTAATGAAACGCTTACAATAACCACCGGGGCCTCCCTCGTGACTGTCCACAACTATTTTACATACTCACAATGCAAGGGGTTAGTATTAAAAAACCATGTCGTTCACGCCTTTATAACCGGTGACATTCGCTGTATGAGTTTATGACGAGCGATCGGAGTTATTTCACCTCTCGCCGCGAGCTCAATTTGACCAATCGCTTCGCTTGCACAGCTCCCGTAATTGCAGATAGGATGTGATTAGTGGCTAGTAATTTACAATGGATCTTTCTCATTACGAGATTGGAGTAACTCGTATCCGACTGGATTGGTCTCCCAATGTTGCATGTTCGCGGTTTCGGCTACGCTGATTGGCTATTTGCTCTGTTTCTCTCAGGGGATGGAGTTTTGTGAATCAAAATTATTTTCGTTGTCTCCACAACTTTACACCCTAGTCTTTGTAACCAAGTTTACACTTCTTTATCTTGTCTTTGTACTTTTTTTTAACGCGATTTTTCTTACCTTTGGCTATGAATGAATCAATGATTTGATTTATTGATTTCCCATCGCACACTTCTCCAAAGGATATCAATTGAATATCAACAATGTCCAGATCCATGGATATTAGGACATCCATTAGATATCCAGTTATGTGGAAAAAAACAATTCTAACTCACCATAAGTAAGTACCATGTGTTTAAACCTCATGGGACTTTTTTACCCTCGGCGTAGCGTTTCACGGGTTAAGCTAAACTAGCGACTCTAAAAACATTACTTTTTGCAATCTTCCACGGGATAAATTAACCTGCAGGAGAAACTTAACGTGTTTTTGTTAAGAAAAATCCCTGGTCCCTAAAGAAAGCACAGTTCTATCGACAACGCCTCACGGGTTCTTTATTTTTTTCCTAAACCCCCGTGCGTGTATGTAGCTATCGATTCTAGTGTGATTGATGTTGTTTTTGACAATGTGGAAAAAATAGAACCTATTGGAAAAAATAGCATATTGGATGAATTGAATGTTTTCATAGTGTGATACGAAGGGGATTTCGGCACCTGAAAAAAATATATACTCACAAGCATAGTATTGCGTTCTTAGTGCTAATTTACAATTTGTGCAAGAAATGAAAACTTTTCTACTTCTGTTAGTTTTCAAATCTGTTCCGTGACCCTCTCGTTCTTGACATCTCTGCCATCAGGATTATGCTGCAAATGGTGTCGTCGGGGATTGGATTGTGAAATTCGCAGACGATCTTATACACGTCCTTTTACCGATTCATGTAATAAAATATAATATTAATTAATTTGAATATTTTAATTAATGCTATTTTAATTAATATATATATATATACATATATATATATATACATATTATTAATATGTCTGACAAATTTACAATTCATGATGGGTTAAAACAAGGAGATGCATTATCTCCATTGCTCTTTAATTTTGCCTTAGAATATGCTGTTAGGAAGGTAAAAGAAACTAAGGAATGACTAAAATTAAATGGTATGACTCAGTTGTTAGCATATGCAGATGATGTAGACTTACTGGGGGATGATGTGAATACAATTAAGAATAATGCTAAAATATTTTTCAAAACTGCTAAAGAGATAGGTTTGGAAGTTAACAAAGAGAAAACTAAATATATGCTTACAGGCCGAAACCAAGTGTTGGGTAATAATCTAATTATTGATAACAACTCGTTTGAACCAGTTTCCAAATTCAAATACTTAGGAGTAATATTAACAAATAAAAATTATATTAAAGAGGAAATAAAAAGTAGGCTTAATTCAGGAAATGCATGTTACTTCTCTCTTCATTAAATTTTTGTCTTCTCGTTTAATATCTAAGAAACTAAAAGTTAAAATATACAAAACAGTAATTTTGCCTGTAGTATTATATGGATGTGAAACTTGGTCCCTTACATTGAAAGAGGAACATAAATTGAGAGTATTTGAAAATAAGATCCTTAGGAAAATATTGGACCTAAAAGGGATGAGGAGACAGGTGAGTGGAGAAGGTTACATAATTTAGAATTACATAATTTGTATTCATGTCCAGATATTATTAGAATAATGAAATCAAGAAGACTTAGGTGGGCAGGCCATGTGGCACGAATGGGGGAGGAAAGAGGAGTTTACAGGATTCTTGTTGGGAAACCTGATGGTAAGAGACCTGTAGGAAGGCCAAGACGAAGATGGAGGTACAACGTTGAGATGGACCTAAGGGAAATCGGTAGGGATGGAAAAGAGTATATAGATCTTGCTCAAGATAGGGACAGATGGAAGGCCTATGTTGCTGCAGCCATGAACCTTCGGGTTTAAAAAGGCTGGAGAGTTAGTTATTATTATTATTATTATTATTATTACTACTACTTTGAGACACTTGGTTTGGACCCCCTCCCCCTCCCGAAACATATTTCTAGATACGTACTTGCCTGTGTAGACCGCAGAATAACTACATGCCAACAAGCGAGTACTACGTGGCAGCAATTACTTTTGCTGTTATAACACAGACGGTAACAATTCCAGACTTCCTCAAACCAAATGGAACGCAGAGCAATGTCTGATTAGCAATTATATTCACTATATATTAAACTGCAAGAATATTAAGTACGCATGCGATTTTAAAGACTTCTTACATCGTAAATTAATACAAAACTGTATTGTACAAAATAGAAAGAATTATGCGAACTTCACAAGAGATGTGTGTGAGTGTACATAACCATGTTACCAAAAACTCTAAAGAGTCCTGGGTTCGAAGCCTGGGCATGAGTATCTTTTGTGAGCGTCGCGTCCCGTCAGCAATTTCATCGCTCATCCAAACTGTCGCGATTAGCCTAAAGTGGCAGAGAAGCGAAGTAAAGGAAGCCAAATCAATGGATGGTGCTTTCATGTTGTGTAAATCTATTAAGAGTTTTTTTGGAGTATTAACACCCAATCACCACTTGGCATGCCCACTTAATGAAAGTAAATGTGGAATAAAAGTTTCGACCTGTCCCATACACAGTTCTACATTGTATTCGGCTCCAACACCGATCAGTACTCACAATTTGTGCTTTTCGAAATTGAAAACAAATACGTTGCAACCGTCAAACACAGTAATTGCATTTAGATTAAACGGAGAATAACTTCGCCTCTTATTGAAACCGCTTATCCGAATAGAACACAACGCTGTGGATGTCGCCCTGAAATGCAAACCAATCTAAATCTTGGGGATGGGAGAATTGCAAAGCAATTACGAAATGTATGGTTTTATTTTATTTTTTTTGCGAGGGGGAAAGGTTTTGCAATTAATCCGCAAACATAATGTATTTTGTAGCATTTCAGTCGTTTAAGTCTTGTTTGCGAACGATTGCGCCTGTCATTTGTTGAGACCCGAATCCGTAAATGATTGGTTTTGTCGTTCTACCAGCTGCCCATCTAATGCAATAATGAAATGCAAACACTTTGTATAAACGGTTTCTTCAATATCCTTACACAAAGTCAAATTATGTGTTAATATGAGGGTTAGGAAGGTAATTTACTCTTTACGTTTTTACGTAATTTACTAGTAATTTACATCGCGTAGAAAATCAGTTCTTTACGCAGATAAAAAAAATCTTTCGTAAGTTAGTAACCTAAAAACTACATTAATTATATTACATTTTAAACTTTAATTTTCTTACATATTTCAGCACCCAATCACTATTTTCTGAAGAGTCTTTATGCAGCCACCTCAAGCCCTCACGCACTCACCCACTCTAACAGATTTCTGTCCTTTCACATGTTTTTAAAATATGAGATGCCTGTTTATGTACACGTCTTGCACGATAAGTTTTAATTATAACATAACGCAATTTACACTTTTCGGTGTTATCGCGTGTGCGAGGCATATACGTGTATATACCGGCTGCATTCTGCTGGGGTTGTTTGGCTCAGTGTGCGAGATGAAAGGTTTGTTTGTAGCAGGTCGAGCTTACACGGCGGTATATACCATGTATCCTCTGGATAATCTTACTAGTTATTGTATACTTTCAGTTACAATGCGAAGACCTACCTTCGTTTCGTTTATACGAGAGGTGGATTAGTTTAAATCAGGTTGAATTAAATCGCGATTTAGATAAATAATTTATAGAATAATATACATAAGGATTGTGTAGATATCAGAATCACTTTTGGTGAAAGTACATTAATCTCGTAATCATTTAATGGTGTTTATTAGGTTCTAACAATGAAAAAGGAAGGTAACAAGATATATGTACTGATGGGGTGAAGCTCATACGGAAGGCAATGTAATATGTAAAACACACTTAAATTTCTCGATTTAAAAGTTAATCATTTTTATAGGCAAAAATAGCAAACGTTTTGTGTAGAAAAATATATAAAATTCTAATCATGTTAAACCATAAAAAGTGTCATTACCATTAAACTCTAAATAAACATGGCAGCTGCAATATTTTACCAACTATCATTAAAAAAAATTGTCAAATTTCAGCTACAAAGACTAATATTTTAAGTTACAATTATAGAGTACATCCAGAATGTTTTATTTTCACTGGAAGAAAAGTTACTGAAATTATTATAGTTTTATTAACAAACTCAACAAATATTTCCATAGTAGGTTCATATGTTTATATATGTACAGGCCTCCCCGATGGCGCAGTGGTAGCGTCGTCGCCTTGTAATCAAGGGGTTACGGGTTCGATACTCGGTGGAGGCACATAGTGGTTCGGATCCAACTTTAAACTGTAGGTCCAGTCCCGATTATCCTTACTGTGCATAAAGTGGACTTAAAACACCAAATCAATCAAACAATCAATCATATGTACTGTATCGGAAACAGGAAAATGTATTTACATATATTTTTTTCTTTGTTTTAATCAAAATGTTCAAATATTTTACAGGGCTGTTTAATAGAAAAAGTATTTCTATTTTAAAAAAAACATGTATTTATAAGTATGGTGTCAAAAAGCATGCAAGCAAGTTTAAGCGTTTTTTTATCCAAAAAATCGATTTATATGAAAAAAAAGATCAAAAATGACTTTTTAAATAAAAATCATAATTTTTATCCACCCTGGTGTACGTTGGTCATTACTCCATGGTACTTGTGAGTACACCATAAGGAATATATGATTAAAAAATTGAAGGATTTTATTGCATAAAACCTGCAATTACATTTAATTGTGTGTTGTCACCACACTATAGAAAGTTTTGATTTAATTATAGTTTCTGCCACTTTTGGAATCGATTATGATAATTTATTATTGATGAAGGGACAACCACAAACATAAATAAACGAGGAATGTACTGATTTCGAGTTCAGACGCCAGGGCGTCGTTAGTCTGCAGAAGGCGGTCCAGGGTGCACTACGTAATAGAGAGGTTGGCAAAGAGTCATTTACTGATTAATTTTATGTATCTTTTGGCTAATCCCGACGATGAAGCTGAGTGATGAAATTGTTGACGGGACAGACACAAATAACATCCATTCCCAGATCGGGATTCGAACCTGGTGCTGTAAAAACTGTGGTGGAAAGTAACACCAAGAGTGGCATTGTATAGAATACCAAGAGTGGCATTGTATAGAATAGAATTACCAATGTATAAACTGCGATAGATCCAAAAAATTGAGAGTAAAAAAGAACCAGGTTGTTTTCATTCTGCCCTATAAACCGAAGAATATATGGTTCATATTTTTTGAAAATTTTCAAAAATTAGCTATATGTAAGATATGAAACAAACAGCAAAAATAAAAATATCAGAGATTTATATAAAGGTGTAAATGAGTTTAGAAAGGGGTGGCAACCTAAAGTAAACTTGATAAAAGATAAAGACGGTGATTTTCTAGCTGACCCAAGCGATATTCTAAATAGATGGAAGAACTACTTTAATGACCTTTTAAATGTCCATGTAGAAGATACATCAGAAGTAAATGAAGTACATACAGCAGAACCTTTAGTTCCAGAACCTAACTTGACTGAAGTTAAAGATTCTATTAAAAGGCTAAAGAATAACAAAGCACCTGGCATTGATTTAATACCAGCTGAGTTAATTAAATATGGTGGAAATTCATTAATATGTCAAATTCATAAATTAATTTGTTTAATATGGAATAAAGAAGAAATCCCTCAGCAGTGGAAAGAATCCATAATTGTTCCCGTGTTTAAAAAAGGTGATAAAATGAACTGCAGTAATTACCGTGGAATTTCTCTACTCTCAACAACATACAAAATATTGTCTAACATTCTTTTAACAAGACTTACCCCATATGCTAATGAAATTATAGGTGATTATCAATGTGGATTTAAACGTAACAGATCAACTACAGATCAAATTTTTCACATCAGACAGACACTTGAAAAAAAGTGGGAATATAATCAAAATGTCCATCAGCTATTCATTGATTTCAAAAAAGCATATGATTCGGTCAAAAGAGATAAATTATATAATATATTAGTAGATTTTGGAATACCTAAGAAGCTTGTTAGTATGATAAAAATATGCACCAGTGAAACAGAAAGTAAAATTCGTGTGGGTAATAATATGTCTGACAAATTTACAATTCATGATGGGTTAAAACAAGGAGATGCATTATCTCCATTGCTCTTTAATTTTGCCTTAGAATATGCTGTAAGGAAGGTAAGAGAAACTAAAGAAGGACTAAAATTAAATGGTGTGACTCAGTTGTTAGCATATGCAGATGATGTAGACTTACTGGGGGATGATGTGAATACAATTAAGAATAATGCTAAAATATTTTTCAAAACTGCTAAAGAGATAGGTTTGGAAGTTAACAAAGAGAAAACTAAATATATGCTTACAGGCCGAAACCAAGTGTTGGGTAATAATCTAATTATTGATAACAACTCGTCTGAACTAGTTTCCAAATTCAAATACTTAGGAGTAATATTAACAAATGAAAATGATATTAAAGAGGAAATAAAAAGTAGGCTTAATTCAGGAAATGCATGTTACTTCTCTCTTCATAAACTTTTGTCTTCTCGTTTAATATCTAAGAAACTAAAAGTTAAAATATACAAAACAGTAATTTTGCCTGTAGTATTATATGGGTGAGAAACTTGGTCCCTTACATTGAAAGAGGAACATAAATTGAGAGTATTTGAAAATAAGATCCTTAGGAAAATCTTTGGACCTAAAAGGGATGAGGAGACAGGTGAGTGGAGAAGGTTACATAATTTAGAACTACATAATTTGTACTCATGTCCAGATATTATTAGAATAATGAAATCAAGAAGACTTAGGTGGGCAGGCCATGTGGCACGAATGGGAGAGGAAAGAGGAGTTTACAGAATTCTTGTTGGGAAACCTGATGGTAAGAGACCTGTAGGAAGGCCAAGACGAAGATGGAGGGACAACGTTGAGATGGACCTAAAGGAAATCGGTAGGGATGGAAAAGAGTATATAGATCTTGCTCAAGATAGGGACAGATGGAAGGCTTATGTTGCTGCAGCCATGAAGCTTCGGGTTTAAGAAGGCTAGAGAGTTAGTTAGTTAGTTTAGCTATATGTAAGATATCATATGATATAAACTTTATGACTAAAATCACCACTAACTTAAAAATTTTATTGAATGAGATACGTAAAAGTTAAGAACAAAATATAATAACAATGTCTAGTATAGTAACAGTTTCGGCGTTTCGGAGGTCGAGGGAGGGTAGTTGCCCCCACTTTTGCCCCCGCACTATGCTAAATCTTATCTACAAATGGAAATATACTGTCTTTGGATCTCCCAGTTTTGGCACCTTGTACCCAGTTTTGAAACCGAATCGCTACCACTGTCCAGTAACTATGCGAAATGTAAAAAAAAAAAAAAAAGCACACGAAAAGGAGTTGTAATGGATCGAGTAGCAAAATCTCTTCAATAATATAGTAATTATAACAAGAATAATAAATTTAGAATCAAATTGGTTTATTTTTATAAGTTTGTAATAGTTATTATTGTTGTATAGAATAAGTAATTATTCTCATTATTTCAAAACCGTTGCCTAAACACTTAAAGCAAGAACGAGGCTGACACGCATGTCTTCCAAAAATACCGCCAACAGCCTGTCTCCTCTAATTTGCATAGTAATATGCTCAGGGACCGGCATTTTAAGCGGCTTATCTCGTTCAAACGTGTGTTATGTATACTAATTAAGACATGTTCTTGTGACATTTTCGCAAGGGACCAAGGGTAAGATATATTGTATAATGTTACCGACTATATTTGTTGAGTGTCGACGTCTGTCACAAATTTTCACAGTGTGTTGGGAACACCATGACCAACAACTTTTCATAGTAACCTTTTGCTTTTTGAGGACTCGTTTCGAAGCTGCGAGCCCTAGCAAGGCAAATTTTCTCCCTGTATGTATGCAGCCATGCGGTACATATTCAAAAAAGCCTTGGACCTCAAGTGTCAGTTTAATCCCTGGCGCAAAGGAACGAAAACAAGTCATCTGCGCAGGTAGTGACTCGAAAGGGCTCGACGCGTGAGAGGGGAAGTGACTACATGGAGGGGAAAACGCGGCTACAGCTGGTTACGTTCCTTTCAACTTTTCGTCTCGGCTCCTGTACCAGGAACATGAAGACTCCAATGGTATACACTGAAACCAGTGGCGTACCAGGATTTTCGAAAAGGAGGAGTTATAGACACTTTTTCTGGTAGTCAGCCCTCATTTTGCCATCTTTTCCTACCTTTGATGTTCCTTTTTTTAGGAATGCTGGGCCAAAGGGGGGGGGGGGTTATAACCCTCACCAACCCTCTTTGGGAACACCACTGACTGAAACCTCTTCTCAGGGTTCAAGGAAAGTCTAACCAATGGATAAAGTTCACTGCAAACGTGTATTCTTTCCAAAGGGTTGATGTCCAGATGTCAGGACCACGAGGACTGGAGCTTCGGTACTTATAGTGGTTTGAATTTCAATGTGGAATAAATTTTAATGTCTGTAGTTAGGGATTCTTAATAGTGTCGAGAATCCCAATACATTGCCTAACCCAGATGGTGTAAGAAACTATGTGCTTTTTTGGGGGGAGGGGAGTGGAGAATAGAATTCAGGCCGGGAATATAAAATTAGACTAAAACATCTCAAATTACCGAGGTATTTATACTCATGCTCTCAGCCTCGAACCCTTCTCATTTGTTATTTTGTGGCATAATATTTTGTATTGTAACATGCAAATAATCTGAATATACATAGTTGAGTTTTAAGAAATATTCAAAGTGAACTGATATTCTTTTAAGTTAACAAATCTTTCCCCATTGAGAAAATACAATTTTCAATACACCGCCGTTAGTTTGTTACACAAAGGTTAGTACATTGAAACGATTAATTTCATGATTGGCGAATCCACGTTTACATCATAAAGTTATGTACATCTGACAAATTAGTTAATAAACAAGCTTATTATTCAATATTAACTTTTTTAAACTTGTGACATGGCGTAACAAACTACCGGCAGTTTTATCACTTACGAAACTTACCTTCAGTCCATTCGCGGCGAACAACATGTCGTTGAAGTAAAGTTCCTGCTCGAACGCCACTTCAAAGAAGGTTCCGAAAGGTCAGTTCCCTCTGACAACTATATGTCAAGTCCACGTGGAGCCCAGTGTATCCTCCCCTCAAACCTTTCCCACCAGTAGCGTCCGTTTTAGGAACTAACAGTACTTGTCAAGTCCACGTGGAGTAAAGGCGATGTTGCCAATTCAGTTTCTTTAGAGATTTCTTAACGTGAGGTTGCGGTTATCTTTGCCAGGTTGTGTTATTGTGTTGTGCTATTTTTTTAATACAATGTGGAGAGCTTGGGAGTGTAACGCCGTCGCAGTTCGTGTTTGTTGTTGAGTTGTTATTTTAAGTCCACTTTATGCACAGTAAGGCTAATCGGGACTGGACCTACAGTTTAAAGTGGGTTCCGAACCACTATAGTCCTCCACCGGGTATCAAACCTCAGGACTCGTATTTGATGTCTAAACACTGCAGGTAAACGTGACAACAGCACATCTCAGAAAAACAGGTTCTGGCTACACACCATAACGCGTCCGGTCAGCGTCCTCTTGAGCTATGTCAAAGATACCGAACTGGCGTTCGAATCAGGACTTTCACCTCTGAAACCACCACAGACGTCGGATTAACTGTACATATATACGTGGGATAGTCAGAAAATAAGTTTACCCTAGTCTGCCATCTGCAGAGAGTTTTATTCTGGAAAAGGAACATGACATGAGCTGAAATTCTCTTCTTTACAGTATTTTCCCACATCCCATCGACATTCAGGCACTTATCATACCGCTTCACAAGTTTTAAGAAACACCGTTCGTAAAACTGAGTGTCCTGTATACGGATGAAGAGACTTTGGTTCAACGTTGCAAAAGATCAAAATTTTATTTTCATTTCATTACTTTGTCCATCTCACGACGTTCCGGAAGTCCCACGTGCATATTCGTAGCGAACAACAGCTCGATATTCATTTTCACATCTGTGGTCAGTGCCAGATCTACAAAGATTACCCCCCCGCAAAATATTACCAACTCCCCCTCTCTACCTACCTACCTACCTTTACACACACATATCAGCCTCCTTGATGGCGCAGTGGTAGCGTCGTCGCCTTGTAATCAAGGAGTCCCAGGTTCGATACCCGGTGGAGGCACATAGTGGTTTGGATCCCACTTTAAACTGAAGGCCCAGTCCCGATTAGCCTTACTGTGCATAAAGTGGAGTGGACTTAAAACACCAAATCAATCAACACACACATATCGTATATAATGTATGCGTTTGTGTGTGATTATTGATCTCATGTTGACAAAGCCACATATAAGGGCCTTGAGAGTGATTCCAAAGTTCCTTAACACACCCTATAAGAAGGAAAGGGGTTAGGCTGGGTACAATTGAACATGATTGAAAAAGGTTAGGTTTAGGGGGAACCACATTGTTGTGTTCCAATCGGACGTCCGCCATATAGAATTCAACTCATTTTTTTAAATAGGAAGGGGGTGATGTCAGAGAGCGTGATGTGATATATATATGACACTGTTTTCTTACACCTGGAAAGTGATACATTTGTTACAATCATGCGGTCGTAACTTTTTCATGATTAAAGAAAGATAGCTTGACGAAATCTTCACCCCTGCATTTCTCGTGAAGTTTTAGCCTGATTTGATTATTGTCTGACTGCCACGCGGAAAACAAGAAGTTTGTGATCTTAGGTTGGAATTATTCCGGCTTTGTCCCCGCATAATGCAGCTCTAGAACCCACCCAGCCTCAAATCAAACGGTACCGGGAGGGGGGAGCTAAAGGCGGTCGCAACGTGGTACTGATCACATCACCTCCAAGATTGCGGACATCGGAAATATGAGGGGCCCACATACCCTAAATGTGCCTTCATGGCACTGTGTTGTATGCACAGGAAACTTTACATTTATCTGTATATATTGTATTCCCTTGTGTACCCCAGAGTACCTACGTTTATTTTTTACATACGCATATACGAACCCTCTACTATGTCAATGGCTGAGGGTCCCCTAAAAGCTTACTTGTCTCCGGGCCCCCGTACTGCGGGGTTTTGCGGGTAGATCCGGCACTGTCTGTTGTCCCGACCAGGCAAGCACTTCTCCACTCTCTCGTTTTCAACACAGCAGAACGCTTGTGCCCTCTGCAAGGAAAAGGTTGTGCGTCAGACAACAAAAGAAGGATGATGCCCGTATAACCACAACATATTTCCAACCCAATGTATCCACGCTTTCCAGAAATACACGTGCGAGATACTTTTTTCCAGACTGTCCCTAGTATATGTATATACGAGGGTTAAGTCATAAGTCAGGCAACTATTTTTTTTCTCGCAAACAGAAGACAACACGAAAATCTAAGATATACATTTGAAAGTGTATGGAATGTACCTTCGAATGAAGCAACCAGATGAAGTCTGGATGCAGGAGACTCTCGTAGGGAAGAGGCAGAACTCAGGACATTGGAGAACAGTGTTTTATTATGACATGAGCAACAAGTACACAAGACTACACTATTTAACAACCTTCAAAGTATTCACCCGTGTTATCCACTTGTGTTTTACTAAGTGTAACGTTTTCAAATATGTTATATTCGTAAACCTTCCACAAAAAGAAATTGAATGTTAATATGCTCATGGGTTCAATTTTCGGCCATCAGATGGCGTCGCCCCTGATAGCTCCCCATGTGCTGCCTCTAGCGGCAGATTCTAAAATTGGCCGGCTTGCCGTAAATCTCGGCACACAGTCCGACACACTCGATCGCCAGGAACGAAACGGCACACAACCAGTTTTTGCTGCCTCTACACCTGTTTCCTCGTCAGCGAGAGACGTACCTAGCCATGCTGCCTGTCGAATAGAAGCCAGCCGTTTGTGCCACTTGTGCGATGGGACACTGCAAAAGAGTATAAGGACTACAAATGGAGCACGGTGTCATATGGTTTTTGGGCTGAACATTTTGTTAGGTACGTAAACTCAACGCTGTGCAATAGGAATGCAAAAACACATTGCCGTACATTTTCTGTATTTAACGTTCCTTTTATCTTACATTAAGGCGACGAAACCTTGTTGTTTTTCACCCCCCCCCCCTCCTTTGTGCATTGAACAGAACAAGTGTACCTATACCAGTTTTACATTAACAAAAAGGAATTGGGCGCATATATGTGTGAACTTGAATTAAATTATGTTTGCCGGTCCTTAAGCTAAAAAATAATTATTCTTGCTATAAACTTGCTACGCACACGTAAATAATCTATGAGCAGGCGCAGGTCGTGTTCCTCGATCCTGCAGTGCAACGTTTTTGCGTGTTAATTTAACGTTTGTCCAGTGGTGCAAAATCGCAACTAATTGAACTTGAATTTGCAAAAACAAAGTATAATCCTTCTTCGAACCTGCTAATTCTTGCAGAACTATTCATTCCTATTAACCCTCTTTAACGGTAGCATTAAAAATGCCATAGAATCAGAACAATAAGTGGGATATTCAAGTAACAAAAGGGTACTAGTCAAATAAAAAGGAAACTTATAGTGTATTTGAAACACGTACGAGAGAGAGGAAAGGTTTCGGTTAACTTTTGGGTTTTGTACTGGCTTATAGATGTCCGTTGTCAAATATATATATGTGTATGTACTATTTATCTGCAATTGGTACTTGATTAAATATTAATAATTGTAATAGTGCACGCAGGCCGTGCTATGTGTGGCTGCACGCCTTGAGAATTGTATCTTTGCATGTACGGATTGTTGTTAGTTTTGCACTCATTTACGAGTCGTCTTGTTTTCATAAAATATGCAATAAAGTGCACAATATATTTATATTGTTAAAATTGAAATTTAAAATAGTATATTTTGCTACCTGGAATTCTTGCCCGTAAGCTGGTGTAAGAAACATACGTTACTAGTCAAATAGCAAATTAAATCCAAGAGATCATTGGGGCATAGCAATGATATAAATGAGAGAGGGAATAACGTTAACTTAATTACTAGAACAAACTATTTGCAATGGAGAAGGCTTAAAGGTGCTATTCATTGCCGGACCCTTCGACGTATATACACTGCTGTTTGTGAAAATTGCAACACCAAGATGGAAACGTATGATTGAAATGAACTTTATACCACAGATTAGGTACATGCCAATACACAAATGATTAGGGTTACAGACCTGTATATGATCTCTGACCTTGAGAATTCAGTATGTTGTGAAGCCCCCATGTGTTGCAAACAGAGCCTCTACACGTCGTGGCATGGAATCAAGGAGGGCCTGGATACGTTCCTGGGGAATCTTCCTCCACGCGGTTTGTATGCGAGTCTACAAAGCATCAACAGTGGTTGCTGGAGGACCATGACGTAAAGTTGCCGACCAACCATATCCGGTACATGTTCGATGGGCGACATGTCAGGCGAACGTGCAGGCCAGTGAAGCAGTGGTAACTGTCGTTCTTCGAAGACGGCTTGCACATTACTCGCCACATGTGGCCGGGCATTGACGTGCTGAAATATGGCATGTGGAGTTGCCTGAAGGAGGGGCAGTGCTTCGGGCTCTAAAACCTCCCTGACGTAGCGGTTGCTGTTCAGATTGCCTTCAATACGTAGGAGGGGAGATAGCATGTTGTGCCCAATGGCGCCCCAAACCACCATCACGCTTGGCGTTTGTCCGCTATGCCGCTCAACAATGCAGGTTGCCAGATTGCGTTCACCACGGTAGCGTCTAACACCTATGCGGCCATCACTGTAGGACAAGTTTAAGCGGGACTCGTCCGAAAACACTACATTTTGCTACTTAGCATGCCAGCGACGGCATTCGCGTTCCCATTGCAGTCTGAGACGTTTGTGGTTTCTGGACAATAGAAGCCGACGCAATGGCATGCGTGCCACCAACCCAACCCGCAGCAGACATCGTCGCACCGTCAACGCAGACAGGTCCACAACCGTTGTAGTGCTCCAGTGTCGAGCCAACACTGTGGACGAAGCTGTACGGTCCGTTACAGCCATGCGGACAAGATGGCGGTCAAACCCGCTTCCCGGAGACCGCTCATTCTGCCCCGTTCGAACACACTCACATGCTGATATTGCACCCTTTGACGTCGACGAGGCATACCAGCACTTGCTTTCACGTTTCCACTTCGTTTGACGGCTCTTCACTGACTGAGCTTGGCGTAACACTGACCTTTCCGATCACACAAGAGCATGTTGGGCCTACATGCACGCCATCTCTCTGCAATCCTAATCACTTATTGCTGGTACACTGTTCTACACATCCTCCAAGTTTGGATTCATTTGGGCCATTATTTCTGGGTGTTGCATTTTTCACAAACAACAGTGTATATGTATATACAGTAGAGCGTCGATTATCCGAAGTAATTGGGGGACATGGGTGTTCGGAAAACTGGTTTGTTCGGATAATCGAACTGTACATGTTTATTTGCCAAAAAGAAGTACTGTACAGTAAATTTATTCATAAAAACAGGCATCTCTTTAAGTATGTATTACAAAGTAACGTACAAAGGCAACTTTAGTAGGAATATATAGTATGTGGTACAGTTTATTAAACAAAAATATGTACATATTACATACGCATTTTGCATGAACAATACACACAGTACACAAAATTAACGTTTAAAAAAATCCTTTATTTTGGTCTGTCTAAGCAAGCCTACACGCTTACGAGCAGCTAAGTCACGTACTTTTTTCATTACAGATATCTGAAAGTGAGCGAGTACACAGTTCGGTTAAGCGGTCGTTCGGTTGACCGACATTCGGATAATCGACGCTCTACTGTATGGCTCTTACAGGGCCTTTGTCTCGTGCTTCTCGCAGGTTCTGCCCTTAAACTCCCGCATTATCGTGTGAAAAGTACGACACAAATTAAGAACTTGTAATCTATAGTACGGTATAGTACTATAGTATAGTATATTTTCTACTCACAGTTGCCGTTGCCCGTAGCCGCTTCCAGATTAAATATTGTGTGCAACCGCATCTGGCCCCACTATACCATTACATGGCACCTGTCCTCATGTAAACACTGTTCAATTACTATTACCCGTACATCTTTGTCCTTGGACACAGGATGCCCACTGCGAGAGACAGATCGTCAGTTGACACTCTGGCCCGTTTGAAGGCCTCCACCCACCTCGCCACTGTTTCATAGGGCATGGCATGCACACCCAGTGCTTCCCGTAGCTCTGTATAGCATTCCCATGCATTTCTGCCGTGGAGAACTGCTATTTGAACGTACGAACGTTGCTCCTGCTTCATGACCTCCATTTTCGAACGCTCTCACTCACCGGCTGAACTAGTGTGCATGTTTACTACCCCACCGTTGTTCACATACACCATCTGGTGGCTTCTTTCGAAAGTACATTCCATACACTTTCAAACGTATATCTTAGATTTTTTGTGTTATGCCCTGTTCAAGAGAAAAAAAATAGTTGCCATGACTTATGACTTAACCCACGTACATGTGAATTGGGGGCAGAAAGTCGGCGTTTATGCATCTACCTATGTGGTTCCTCTCAATCAACACTAAATACTACTTTCACTGATGTTAGTCCATATGATTTGCACTTAAAAGGAAAACAGGAAATCGGGAAATAACAATATTAATCTAGAAAACATTTCTTCAATTACACTACAGAAACCACACACTTGAATCAGCTTCCATAATTATCTCATCTCGTAAAAACTGGAATTATTTCAATTTCGTATACAAATGTGAAAATGACAAGAGACGTAAATATTGCTTTTCCAATTTAATGTTGCTATTGCATTCGTTTATAAAACGGTTATTGCTTACTCACTTTACTATTAAGAAAGTAGACAATTTTGAATATTTTGTATATGTGTACCATATTAGAGCCCGTACACACACAAAATTACGTTCAACACTTTCCAAATAAACCATCCACGTAGATACAGGTTGGTCAACAATATGTAGGATTACATAATTGCGTCCTAATAGAACTGACATCATAATATGATAAACGTATTTTGTTTTGAAATTTGTCATTTTAAGAAAACTCAATTTGCTGACGAAGGCAGAAATTTATTTTATTATGAAACATAAACTAAACGTAACGTTTCAACCTTCTGGCAAGGTCTTCTTCAGATTCTGCACCAAGTACAAATGTAACAAGGTACAAAACAGGACGATATATATACACAAACATTACTCCCCTCCAGACTATTAGAAAGTTGTTCTGGAACATTCTAGCAGATGGCTTTCCCTTGTCAACTGTACTTTCAACTGAAAGGCTAAACATATTTACTTCCATCTAGAATGGGGTTGGACTCTTTATCTCACGCTCTTTTTCCTTCATTCTTCTTCCTTCTTCTCTCCTCTTTCTCTCTTGTCCTTTCCACTCTTTCTAACACCTTCTTCCATTATTTGTTTATGTTCAGTCTCCCATTTCAGTTCATTGTGTCTTCTTCACCTTTCTTCTCTATTTCCTTGGCCTCCTTCCATTTTCTCACTAGCATTCTCTTCTCCCTTTCTATCTGCTTTGCCTCATCCCACTCTATGTCATGTCCTGTTTCTCTCGTGTGCTTAAATATCGCATTTCTCTCTCTCTTAAGTCGTACATCATCCCTATGGTGTTTCAACCTGTATTTCAGCCTCTTTTTCGTTTCTCCTATGTACACACACTGACATTCTTTACATTTCATTTCGTAGATAATCCCTTCCTTTTCCTCTTCTCTGTTTTCCTTTTTCTTGTTTGCATTTTTCGCTATTCCTAAGATGCTTCTCCCTCCCTTCCTGTAAGATTTAATGCCCGCTTTCATAAGCACTTTGCATATCTTTTCTGTGGTCTTCCCCATACTCCTTATTCCAAACCTCCTCACTTATTCTTTCTCTTCCAATTCTTCCCTGCCACTTTTCTTCCTCCTTTGCCTCTGTTTATGTCCAGTCTATCCTCCTTCTCATAGCCATTCTTTTCCAGCTGTTTCCACAGTCTATTAATTATGCCTTCTTTTTCACATTCTTTCGTGCATATTTTCTTGATTCTGTCCTCCATATTCTTTATAAAATGTATTTTTGTCACCTCACTTACATCACTTCTTTTGTGGCAGAATAACCCCGCTGCACACTTCTTCTGATGCCTGATTTGTACCTTGTTACATTTGTGCTTGGTGCAGAGTAAAGACCTTGCTAGAAGGTTGAAACGTTACGTTTAGTTTATGTTTTATAATAAAATAAATTTCTGCCTTGGTCAGCAAATTGAGTTTTTCATATCATGGAAACAAGGCTTAATGGTGTTATATTTTGTCATTTTAAATATTGTATTACTGAAATGGCGGGGTAACATGATCTTTATTACCATGTCTCTACTAGTTATACAGAAACTTGTTCAAACACTATGCTTCGGGAGAGCGTGTCTTCTCTTGTCTTCAGATGAACAAATATCTCTTTGTCGGTGGTGTGGATCGATCTTACTACAGACTTGTGATTTTGCTACAAATCCTTTGCGGTAGCAACTACTTCACCCACCATACCCAAATAACAAAAATAACTTGTTCGCCTGAAGAGCTGGAACAATTCTTTCTATGTGAAATTTGCATCGTTGAAAATTTTTCTGTTGAACTTGTTGCACATTTAAATCAACATTAGATCGCGGCTCTTTGTTCCTTCTCAAGAATTACAGCAACAAATGAAAACATTCATATTTTTTACCATCACTGCTTTAAACATGAATGCATTCTATGAAAATATGTTTTCATACAATGTAGAGGAAGATGAAAGTAAATAGTTCTGGCAGTGACACAGAGATAGCACTACCTGTAAATCTACAGCAATAGTAGTTCCGGACCTTTTGAATGCACTGTGTTAATCAAACGACAGAAGGGAGATTGAAAAATGTATAATCTTATGAGAGCTGTAAATTGGAATGATCTGAAGAAATACACTAATATTAATGCCGCTATTGATAAGTTCTATGAAATTGTGTATGACATATTTAACAAATGCGTACCTTCAACGAAAACTCAACCGAAGAAATTTCCGAGCTGGTTCTCACGGGAAATTATAAAGAATATCAGGAAAAAAGCATATCGTAGGCAAAAATGGAAAAAAAACGCTGAACATCATCATGAGAAATTTAAAGAACTTCGGAATATTGTTAAACGAGGGATTCAAAAACCATATACGCATTATATTTCAAGCACAGAGTATAACATACTTCATACCCCTAATCTCATCTTCAGCTTTGCCAAAAATATGAAAAAACAAAAAAGAGCAGAACCTTTTCAATATCAAGGTAAAGTACTTTCTGACACTCTAGAAGTAACAACAGCGTTTGCTAAATATTTTCAATCGGTGTACCGGCAGGATGATGGAAAAGATAAGACTTTGAATATTCAAACTTACAGTGAAATCGATAAACTAAACCTATCAGATATTAGTCTTAAAGAAATCGAAGATGCCATTAAAAATCTTAAACCGAAAAAATCTATTGGTTCCGATAAAATTCCGCCTTACATACTTAAAGGATGCGGTGAGATACTCAAATACCCCCTGCACACGCTGTTCAATCTTGAACTTTCCACCTCAACATTTCCAGATATTTGGAAATTAGCAAAAATTACCCCGATACCAAAAACAAATAAGCAAAATGATGTAGAGAATTACAGGCCGATAGCAGTCCTGGCATCACCTGCCAAGCTCTTAGAGCAAATTCTTTACAAGCACATTTCTTTTCACATACGATCAGTGATCTCTCCTTATCAACATGGTTTCTTATGTAAAAAGTCTGTCTGTACTAACCTATCAGAAATAACTCATTTTATAGCAACCGCGATGGATAGCGGAGCTCAAGTAGATGTAATATATACAGATTTTTCGAAAGCATTTGATACCGTAAACCATAGAATCTTAATAGAAAAACTGAAATCATACAATCTATCGAATCCGATGTTACAATTGTGTCAATCCTACTTAACAAACCGCAAACAGTACGTAACGTTTCAGGCAAATACTTCCGATGAATTTGAAGCTACATCCGGAGTTCCCCAAGGCTCTAACCTTGGTCCCTTATTCTTTCTCATGTACATAAATGATCTTCACGAACATCTGAATCAATCGGGTAAACTACTTTTTGCGGACGATTTAAAAATATACAAAAGAATTTGCAGTTACAGTGACTGTACCGAGTTACAAGCGGACATAAACAGTCTTGTGGAATGGTGCGAAAGCAACAAACTAATCTTAAATAGCGAAAAATGTTACCAAATGTCATATACTCGAAACACTACATCAATAAAATACGACTATTGCATAAATAAACAAAAATTAAAACGGGTAGAAACAATCAAAGATCTAGGAGTTCTGTTTGATTCTAAACTTACATTTCACGCGAACGTTAACTTTGTAACGAACGAGGCTTACAGACTTCTGGGATTTATAATGCGTACATGCAAAGAGTTCAAAAATGTCGGAAGCTTAATGATGCTTCATAATGCTTACGTTAGAGTGAAAATTGAATACGCAAGCATAGTGTGGCACCCTCAAACCCAGCAAGATTAAACAAAATAGAACAAATTCAAAGTAAATTCTTAAGACACTTAAAGTACAAACTAGATGGTATATACCCTCAAATGGAATCCCGTGAGAACCTTCTCAGATATTTTAACCTAACAACTCTCAACAACAGACGCATCATGCATCAGCTCATTTTCCTCCACAAAATTTTAAATAATCTCATTGAAGCTCTTTTCGCCCTGTCACAGCTCGACTTCTACGTCCCCTCAAGCAAATTACGACCAAGACGGCAACTTTTCAGCCTCCGTCGTAATAGAACCAACGCTCTGACAATATGCCCAATTTGGAATATGTGTAAAACATTTAATGATACCATCAAAAGCGAAAACAGTGTGGACTTATTTTGCCCGACCGCAATTTTGAAAAGGAATATACTAAAATTACATAAATTACGATAGAACCTAAGATTTATATGTTTGTTAAATGTTTTCTGTCTATATACTACATTCATCTGTGCAATATTTCAATAATGTTATCACAAAATTATTGTATAATGAACGCCATTAATGGGTAATATACCTGTTGCGTTCAATTTCTGAAATAAATAAATAAATAAATATCCATGCACAGTTAGCTAGCTTTCTAAAGAGAGAGGGAAATTGAAGGGGAACAAAGGGAGGGGAAATAGAAAGTGGGAGATAGTGAGGGAGAAACAAAGGGAGGAGAAAATAGAAAGTGGGAGATAGTGAAAGGGAAACAAATTGAGGGGAAAAGAGAAAGTGGGACATAGTGTGGGAGAAACAAAGGGAGGGGAAAAGAGAAAGTGGGAGATAGTGAAGGGGAAACAAAGGGAGGGGAAAAGTGAAAGTGGGAGATAGTGTGGGGGAAACAAAGGGAGGGGAAAAGAGAAAGTTTGAGATAGTGTGGGGGAAACAAAGGGAGGGGAAAAGAGAAAGTGTGTGATAGTGAGGGGGAAACAAAGGGAGGGGAAAAGAGAAAGTGGGAGATAGTGAGGGGGAAACAAAGGGAGGGGAAAAGAGAAAGTGGGACATAGTGTGGGGGAAACAAAGGGAGGGGAAAAGAGAAAGTGGGAGATAGTGAGGGGGAAACAAAGGGAGGGGAAAAGAGAAAGTGGTAGATAGTTTGGGGAAACAAAGGGAGGGGAAAAGAGAAAGTGGGAGATAGAGAAGGGGAAACAAAGGGAGGGGAAAAGAGAAAGTGGGACATAGTGTGGGGGAAACAAAGGGAGGCGAAAAGAGAAGGTGGGAGATAATGAAGGGGAAACAAAGGGAGTTGAAAAGAGAAAATGGGACATAGTGTGGGGGAAACAAAGGGAGGGGAAAAGAGAAAGTGGGAGATAGTGAAGGGGAAACAACGGGAGGGAAAAAGAGAAAGTGGGAGATAGTGAGGGGGAAACAAAGGGAGGGGAAAAGAGAAAGTGGGAGATAGTGAGGGGTAAACAAAGGGAGGGGAAAAGAGAAAGTGGGAGATAGTGAAGGGGATACAAAGGGAGGGGAAAAGAGAAAGTGGGAGATAGTGAGGGGGAAACAAAGGGAGGGGAAAAGAGAAAGTGGTAAATAGTGAGGGGGAGACAAATGGAGGGGAAAATAGAAAGTGGGACATAGTGTGGGGGAAATAAAGGGAGGGGAAAAGAGAAAGTGGGAGATAGTGAAGGGGAAACAAAGGGAGGGGAAAAGAGAATGTGGGACATAGTGTGGGGGAACAAAGGGAGGGGAAAAGAGAAAGTGGGAGATAGTGTGGGGGAAACAAAGGGAGGGGAAAAGGGAAAGTGGGAGATAATGAAGGGGAAACAAAGGGAGGGGAAAATAGAAAGTGGTAGATAGTGAGGGGGAGACAAAGGGAGAGGAAAAGAGAAAGTGGGATATAGTGAGGGGGAGACAAAGGGAGAGGAAAAGAGAAAGTGGTAGATAGTGAGGAGGAAACAAAGGGAGGGGAAAAGAAAAAGTGGGAGATAGTGAGGGGAGAGGAATAAAGAGATAGATGGATAGAGCGGAAGGCAGAGAAACTGAGGAAGAGAGAAAGATGAAAATGAAGAAATAAATTGAGGGGGAGAGAAGAAAAGTAAGGAGGAGAGAAAGAAAGAATGAAGAAGAAAGTAGGAGAAATGGAAAGAGAAGTGAGTTGAAAGAGAGATGGAGAGAGAAAGTGAATAGGAGAGAGATGAACATACGAAAGAGAAAGCGTGAAAGTGAGGGAGAGAGAGAGTGAAATACAGAGATTTGGAAAGTGTGCAATGGACAAAAAAGAGAGGAAAGAAAAGAACAGAACGACTTATATAAAATGTTGCTCATTTTCAAAAACAAATGGTTGAAAAACATTGGAGCTTATCTGAAACTGACAGCAGTGGCAAAGGTTAAATGTGAAACAGATCTTCGATTACTCTCACCACAAAGGAAAGAGCTCTAGAGCTTGGCATCAAACAACATAACACGATGAGCAAAACAGCGGAGAATGTGTTATAGGACCTAACAAGATGCTAATCATTGACGGGAAGTTGAGAAAACAGACTGTTCGCTGACCAGATTTCAGAGCAGTGAAAGTGAAAAGTTTTCGTCTCTCTCCCGAGAGTTTTAGACTTTTGTGTGCGCGTCTGCCTTGATCATACAGAGTGCAAAGGGCGTAACCAAGAAGGAGCGGCTGAGCTGCTTCTAATAAATGAACTCAAAATAAAATGTTCATAAGAAGTTAAGGGACGTTACATGCAATTTATTTCGATAAATGCAAAGTTGGAAATTAGCCTGGTCACCCCGCTGGTATTGTTTAAAGCTTAACGCCCACCGAGACGCGTGGGATCGCGGCAACAGAACTTCCGTTGTCTGCTTCTATTGAAATCAAAAAGTGTAACGCCCACTAGAGGGAAACGCGTGGAACCGTAGCGGGAATTTCCGTGCCAGAAGTCTACAAGGTTATCTTTAAGGTCGTCGCCCACTGAGACGCCCGAGACTCGTCTGTTCCGTTCTGTTGCCGCGTCTCGGTGGGCGTTAAGCTTAAGAGCACTCTCGTATTCACGCATGGACTGCAGTGCGAGCAGCGCCACTGCAACGTCGTGAGATGGGCGGAAAGGAGAAAGTGAGCGAGTGAAGAGGCACTGTCGGTAGCCCCTTCACCCCCCCCCCCCCCGGTACGCCAGTGGCTACTACTACTTTGCAAATCATAAAAATCAAATTGAATTCAAAATTGTTTGGTGTTGTATACTAGTTCAGACTCGAATCTACTATTTAGATAGAAACTGGATTCGCCCTTCTTCCTTTCAATAAATATCTTTCACTTTGTTGATGAACAATAGTTCGTCCTTTTGTACTCTTTCACAATGCACAGATATCAATCAGAGTCGGAGACCACTTAATATTCTGTCATTCATAGTGCCTCTGATCCATGGCTTTACGTGATGAAGTGTACTGTAAAATAATAATAATAATAATTCTGATAACAACAACAATAATAGTTGCTGCAACTTACGGCCTTATAGTCACAGAAAACAATATTTTTTGTTGTACAATATCGCTACAATTTCACCATTACATTAATTCTTTCCGGGAATCTCAGGAGGGCAAGTGCCCCCCTGCCCCTCCCTGCGGGCACTCGTGACACTATACTTCCTTGACTAGTATTTGGAGATACACACTTTGCAGTCAGTAACACACTCTTCATTAACAACGATTTTACTCTGAACATATCAAGCTTGTATTTTCCATTCATAGATGGCACAACAAGGTAATTATTATAAGCGTGTTTCAAAAAGAATATACGTATTACAAAGTATTATTTTGTCCAAACTATCGATCGCTGCGCCCCGGCTTGGCTATTAGAGAAACGAATACATAGTCTAGTTTATATAATAGCCGCTAGATGTCAGTTGTGTTCTGTTTTGCTTGGTAACCGTCAGTTGTTTGAAATGGCTACTCCGCAGCAGAAATCATTTTGTGTTCTCGAGTTTGCGAAGTGCAATTCCCTGATTACAGTGCAAAGACGTTTCAGGTTGAGGTACCAAATTGATCCTCCGAATGGGTGGAACATTCGCAGATGGTATCGACATTTTGTAGATACAGGATGTGTATGTAAAGGAAAGAGTCCTGGCCGCCCTCGTGTTCCTGAAGAAAATGTTGCACGAATTCAAACTGCTTTCCAACGTAGCCCTTCAAAATCAACTCGTCGTGCCAGTCGGGAGTTACAACTTCCCACAACAACAATTTGGCGTGTTTTGAGACGTCGGCTGGTTATGAAGCCGTACAAGGTACAGCTGTTACAAGCTCTGCGTCCTGATGACAAACGCAAACGTGTGGCATTTTGTAACGAGATTCTTGATGCTATTGACAATGACAACACTTTCGCACAACGCATCGTGTTTAGTGACGAAGTTGCGTTTCATGTCAGTGGTCAGGTAAACAAACATAATGTTCGCATTTGGGGCCTACAGAACCCACATGCATTCATTGAACATGTACGAGATTCGCCCAAAGTGAATGTGTTTCGCGCGATATCCCGATCATCTGTTTACGGCCCATTCTTCTTTGATGGAAACACGGTTAACGGTCAGCAGTATCTCTCTATGTTACAAAACTGATTGTTTCCGAGGCTGCACGAAGACAACTTCATTTTTCAACAAGACGGGGCACCCCCTCACTGGAGTCGCCAAGTGCGTGATTATCTGAATGAAACTCTACCGAACCGTTGGATTGGTTGTCAAGGAGCTGGCGACTTAGCATGTATCAGCTGGGCTCCACGGTCACCGGATTTGACACCCTGTGACTTCTTCCTGTGGGGTTTCATTAAAGACAATGTTTATGTACCACCACTCCCACAGAACCTGGAAGAGTTGAAGAACCGGATCCATAATGCCGTAACATCAGTGACGAAGGACATGCTTGCCTGAGTATGGGAGGAATTTGAGTATCGATGTGATATTGTTCATTCACTGCTGGAGGACATATTGTACATCTGTAATCTTAACTTGAGAAGTTCGTAAGTATGTGTGTCAAGTTTCATCTTTGTATGTCTTAAAGTTTAATAAATATATGCATGCAAAATACGTATATTCTTTTTGAAACACGCTGTATATTGGTTACAGGAACCACGTATAATTAAAAGATGATTACTCTGTTGCAAATTTTTTTTAGATAAAATCGATCTCAAAAGAGTTGATAAAACACTTGTATAAGTAATTATAACCGATTATTTTGAGGACTGACTATTTCTTCCGAGAAGAAGGAGGTTGGATTAACACCCCTCGGGGAAAATGAACTGTCCTTACGATGCATTGTGTAAAGGGACAAAGGAAAACGCGGTGAAGTTTTTCCAGCAGTGTTTGTATAGCCTTTGAGTGAAAGACCGCGTTGCTGCGCGCGTTGGCTGCAGAAGTTTACATGCAGCAGTTGGCGTCGAGATCTCTGGGTATGAAGAATTCGCGAATTTGATAGTGCTATCTGCAGAAAGTTGCAGTTAGATATTCGTGGACTGTTTTTGTAGATGTCGTTTGCCTAGTGAACAGTGATCTGTGTTCCGGACATTTGAACGTTCGCGTGATTGGAAAAAGAGCGCGCGGAATTTTATTCAAATACAAACTGTTTTCTCATGGCAACTTTTATAGCGCGAGAAGCGAAAAGAACACTGCAAGCGTGTAGTTGTGAACTGAGAATTGCTAATCGAGGTGACGACGTTGATATTATGTTCGACCTTTGAATTATGAATGCGGCGGTGAATTACTTCGAGGGATAGACGTTGAAGATCTTCGAGGGAAAGAAGAAGCGGCGGAAAGAAGACATCAATGAGTTTCTGCCAATAGTGTCCCCCCCCCTAGTGTCGAGAGCTCTCGAGATGTTTATTTTTATAACGGAAGTGTTGATTACAGTCAAAGTGAAAGCGCAGCGCTGAGTAAATTTCGTAAGTAGGTCGACCATATTCTTTTAATTGAGGTTAAAGTGTTTATTTTCTGTTTATTAATCCACGTTACTAACCTAAGATTAATCTAACCGAAGGCAACTGGAGGTAGTTTTTGTATTAGTTTTAACTATGTAAAACAAAGCCCTCCAGCTTTCCAGGGCAAATTAAAAATTTATTAACCGCTAGTTCATTTTAAAAGTTTGTAATAAAAAAAAAACAGTACAGAATCCTTGGGTTTTCTTAAGCAGTTTTAAAGTGTAAATCAGAAATGTAATACAAAAAATATGTTCTAGCGTAAACGAAACTGCGACTCAAAAGTCCAAAAGCAACTTTTATCGTTATATGGTGCCGAAACCCGGGAAATCCTTCTGGTTACTTGTTGAGATACAATGATAAATTTAAGAAATCATGTTGATTTTATGTTGATATCGGATTATTTGTGTGTAAAATATTGGTGTTCTACGTAGGAAAGTGGAAGATTGGAAGAACAGGTTTCTTTTCTTTCTCTCTCCCTCTCGCTGCAGCTATAAGGGATTAGCGAGCTAGCGATAAGTAGGTCAGTGATACAAACATGGTCCGAATGTCGATCTCTCCGTCTCAGGACGAAGCACCCGAAATAGGATGGGATGAAATACTTGAATGTTGTGGCAAAAAACTTCGTTATGAGGCGGCAATAGAATGTAGTTTTTGCAAAAAGTGGTACCATAAATCTTGCGCTGGAATGAGCGAAGAAGAATTTACGAAATTTGATCTGCATATAGAAGAGATTTTTTCTTGCAAAATATGCTGCGCTTTGTCAGAAAAAGAAAATATAAAGGAAGGAAAAGGAGAAGAAAGTGCACAGGGTGTTCCAAAATTAACTAGCGAAAATGAAGAGAATGTTAACCTCACGACACTTTTGTTATTTATGAAGCAGAGTATGCAAGAGCAGGATAGGAAATTGGATATCTTGTGTCATACTATGGAGAAGAATAAACAAGTGCAGCTTAAATGTAGAGAAGAGGATAGGCAAGAGCAACTTAAATTTAGAGAAGAGGATAGGCAAGAGCGGAATAATAAATTTGACATGTTGTACCAGAATGTGGAGGAAAGTAAACGAACCATGCAAGAAATGAGCGTACGGCTAGAAGATAAATTGGAGAAGTTAGAAATTAAGGTATCTAAATTGGAAGAGTTAGAATGTGATTTACAAGATCATAAGCATTCTTGTCAGATTAGACATGACGAACTAAATACGACTTTAGGATTGCAAATGGAGGCTTTGGAGAGCGAAATGAAAATTCAAGAGAAGGAAATTAGCAGAGTTAGAGATAAATGTAAAATGATGCAAGGGAGTGCTGAAAAAGTACAGGTCCTTGAGGAACGAGTTTGCGAGTTGGGAATGAAAAGTAAAAAAGTTGACGAGTTACATTTTGGGATACAGTTATCTCCTGAACTGATAAGTAAAGAAGATAATATTTACGAAAAGCCTGAGAAAAATTATGTTTTCTAAACTGCAAGAATGTGTAACTTTAGACGTGACGATATCCGAAATGACTCTGATCAGTAAACGGAAAAAAATTAGAATGAGACCTAGATATAGTTCAGTAAAGAAAGTGAAGAAAATGAAGAGACAGAAATTGAAACCTGCAAAGAAAGTGAAGAAAATTGAAGAAGTGTCAGGGAAAGCGAAGAAGAAAGTTCTTGAAAAATCTAAGAATGTTAGCACAGATAGATCAAAGGCAAGTAAGAAAAGGATGAAACAGGAAAATAGAGAAATGCGTTTATCTGATGAGGGTGGAGAGCATAAGAGAAAGCCACAAAAGATACGAGACAAGAAGAATCAGAAGAAAATATGGGAGAAAGTTGATAGTGGTGACTCTCATAGTGAGAAAATTGAACCTATGGAAAATCAGAAACAAAATGAAAAGACTTTAAAGATAAGAGAAATTTCAAATAGTGTTGACAGATTGTTAGTTTCCCTACTTGAAGAACGTTGGAAGAGGAGGAAGAAGAAAATCTGAAAAGCAGGGAAAAGAAGAAGAGGAATACGGAAAAGATACATGATAGTGACGACAAACAGGAATATTCAGAAATTGAAGAAACAACAAGGACTGATAAATCTAAAGATGCGAGACATTCTAATTTGTTAAGTAATATAATAAAATGTAATTATTAAGTTAGTAAATTTTTAAGAAAGATCTAATTTTCCATTTCGCTTGATGAGCATTTTGAAAATTACTAGTTTATGTAAATCTTTATAAAATGATGGAAATTGTTCAAATGTAAATAAGCTGTTAAAAAAAAATGTGTGTATGTTGTTATGAGTCAAGTATATTGAAAATTGAGAAAATGAAAAGAAAAAGTTATTGAAAGTCAGTTGTTTTGTATAAATTATGTGAAAACTAGTTGTGGTTCAATGAAAAAAAAAATATTGATGGTTGGTAGAAGTGCTGGTAAATGTTATTATTGTCAATGAGCGGGTAGATATTGTAAAATTGAAAAATAGCTTTGTAATAAGAAAAAGAAAAGGAAGATAGAAATATGAAAGTAAACCTCAAAACTGTTAATGATGCTGCAAAATAAAGAGTGAAGAACGAACGAGAAAGAAGGTTGTACAGATGTGCTCAAAAGAAGTCAATTGGGAAATTCTTCAGAGATCAAGATGAAATAGCGTTAACAAAAGAGGAGATTGCATTAATAGCAGGATATTGAGAGTTCTTGGACATAGTTATATGAGCTAAAAGTCAGTGTGTATTAAGATATAGTGCGAGAGAGGCACGTAAATATAAGGTCGAAGGCGGACCGGAAATGTTGAAAAATATAAGGTCGAAGGCGAACCGAAAATTATTGTAGTTACGTAATAAAGAACATGCTGATATTTAAGTGAAAGATTATGTCCAGAATTCTGTTGCAAGTTAAGAAATAGTTTGTTGAAGAGATAAGCGACGTATTGTATGATGTAATTTCCTGAAATTAGTACTTTGAGCATGCTGATACCTTAAAGAAGAGAGAATAAATGAAAGGTAAAGATCTTGACAAGAGAAAGGAGGTTTACTGTTAAGTTAATTTCATGAGTATGATGATATTTTGTAAAGATAGAAATTAAAATATTTTTATAATATTCTACACTTACACGCCTGTAACCGCTCTTGTAAATAATTGAATCGCAACATGTGGAAAATTTAAAATTATGGAATTGTAGTAACAGTAAGAGATAAATTTATGTAAGCCAGTTGAAAAAAATTCGAAAACTTGCAAGAGTAAATGTGATTAATCAATGTTACTTGTACTGGATTGATAGCCCGTATAGTGATAATGATTGAAAGTTGATTTTATGTAAGGTATAAAGATAGGTGAACTATGATAATATATATATTGGAAAGTTTGCATAGAATGTTAATAGTTCTTAGATGAATGAATACACATGGTGCTTATGTGTGAATTCAAGAGTAAATATTTAAATTTCTATTGTAGTGAATTCACGTGAAATCATTGTAATTATTATATACACATTTAGTAACTGAAAATCATACCTTACAAATATTTTTGTGCTACATATAAAGGAATATCGATAACGTTATGTGTATTTAAAAAAAAATGATAACCGTAATGCGAGTGTGAAAAATGTATATACGAGGTCTGGTCAAAAAATTCAAGGGGAGGAATAGACTCTAAAAGACATTAGCTCTTCTTGATCAGTCCATCTAATGTCTCTTCAGGGGAGGGGGCATCTATAACAGATTATTTTGAGGACTGATTATTTCTTCCGAGAAGAAGGAGGTTGGATTAACACCCCTCGGGGAAAATGAACTGTCCTTACGATGCATTGTGTAAAGGGACAAAGGAAAACGCGGTGAAGTTTTTCCAGCAGTGTTTGTATAGCCTTTGAGTGAAAGGCCGCGTTGCTGCGCACATTGGCTGCAGAAGTTTACATGCAGCAGTTGGCGTCGAGATCTCTGGGTATGAAGAATTCGCGAATTTGATAGTGCTATCTGCAGAAAGTTGCAGTTAGATATTCGTGGACTGTTTTTGTAGATGTCGTTTGCCTAGTGAACAGTGATCTGTGTTCCGGACATTTGAACGTTCGCGTGATTGGAAAAAGAGCGCGCGGAATTTTATTCAAATACAAACTGTTTTCTCATGGCAACTTTTATAGCGCGAGAAGCGAAAAGAACACTGCAAGCGTGTAGTTGTGAACTGAGAATTGCTAATCGAGGTGACGACGTTGATATTAAGTTCGACCTTTGAACTATGAATGCGACGGTGAATTACTTCGAGGGATAGACGTTGAAGATCTTCGAGGGAAAGAAGAAGCGGCGGAAAGAAGACATCAATGAGTTTCTGCCAATAGTGTCCCCCCCCCCCCTTAGTGTCGAGAGCTCTCGAGATGTTTATTTTTATAACGGAAGTGTTGATTACAGTCAAAGTGAAAGCGCAGCGCTGAGTAAATTTCGTAAGTAGGTCGACCATATTCTTTTAATTGAGGTTAAAGTGTTTATTTTCTGTTTATTAATCCACGTTACTAACCTAAGATTAATCTAACCGAAGGCAACTGGAGGTAGTTTTTGTATTAGTTTTAACTATGTAAAACAAAGCCCTCCAGCTTTCCAGGGCAAATTAAAAATTTATTAACCGCTAGTTCATTTTAGAAGTTTGTAATAAAAAAAAACAGTAAAGAATCCTTGGGTTTTCTTAAGCAGTTTTAAAGTGTAAATCAGAAATGTAATACAAAAAATATGTTCTAGCGTAAACGAAACTGCGACTCATTCATTCATTCATTCATTATATATGATTCAGTATTTTGATTTGATGATGTGGAGATTAAGAAGTTATCACAACTTTTTAAAGGAGATAAAGGATAGGATATGTGCGACTTTATGTAAAAAAAAGCCTTCCTGGCCTAATTTTAGTTGCAAAAATTAGCAATAAGGATCCACTTTTATCTGTTCCTGAATGTTCACTTAAAAAGGAAACCAACGTAGTTGAAGTTGGAACTCTTAAGGGTCCGATTTAGGAAAATGGAAGTTAAAAATCGTGTCATTCTGTTTTTCTTATTTGTAGGAGATAGTTTTAACAGCCACACCCTTAGTACGTTAACCTCACGTATCAGTGGTTTGAAATTTACTCGCATCAGTTTAGAACTTAATGTAAGATCACAAGAAGGGAGAGGTGTTGTTGAGAGAATTTCAGTAATCACAAAGATCGAAAAATAATGCATCTTTCACACGACTGGCAAACTGCAACCGGTTAACAATGATTCAGATGTTCATGACATCAGTCTGAAATAGTTGTACGAGGGTCACTATTTATATTTTGAGCCTAACAATGAAAAAAAACAGGAATTTGGCATTGAAAACTGCTTTATTGTTTTTCGAAGTATTCTCCTTTATGGTAAATACACTTTGCATTCGTTCGAACCATTTGTCAAAGCAGTTTTTCCAATCTTCTTGAGACACCTCCATAATATGGTTTTTGAACGCATCAACGGCGTCTTTCGCCGACGAAAATCGTTGTCCACGCAATTTATTCTTGACATTCGGGAACAAGAAGAAGTCATTGGATGCCAAATCAGGACTGTACGGCGGATGATCCATCAATTCGATTTTTTGACTGTTCATAAAGTCGGTTGTTAGACGAGATGTGTGACAGCTGGCATTGTCTTGATGAAGAATGATCCGACGGCGTTTGTTTGTTTTCAGTATTTGACCGAAGACCTCTGGCAAACAAATTCTTGTGTACCATTCAGAGTTGACTGTTCTACGTTCCTCTAAAGGCACAGTTGCCACATGACCAGTTTTCCCGAAAAAACAGGCGACCATTTGTTTCGATGTGCTTCGAGCGCGAACAACTTTTGTTGGATTGGGTTCATCTTGAAACACCCATACAGTTGACTGCTGTTTACGTTCCGGCTCATATGCATATATCCATGATTCGTCACCTGTTACAATCTTATATACGTCTTTTGAAGCACCACGATTGTATTTATTGAGCATTTGTTTGCACCAATTGACGCGAGCGTCTTTTTGAGTTTTTGTCAAATTGTGTGTACCTTTCTCACAGCTAAATGATCATGTAATATTTTATATATGCTGGTGGAACTAATGCCTATGGTTGCCTCAATCTCACAGTATGTCACATGACGATCTTGCAGTACTAGGTTTTGCACAGCACCAATGTTTTCCTGAACAACAACTGATTTTGGACGACCTTCGCGACTCTCGTCTGTGAGCGAATGGCGGCCACGATTAAATTCGTTATACCAGCGTTTCACAGTGGAAAAGGATCGGGCTTTATCGCCAAATGTGGAAGTAAGTTGATCGATGCACTCTTGTCTTGATAATCCACGTCGAAAATCGTAAAAAATCATCGCACGAAAATGTTCACGAGTTAATTCCATTTTATTGTTGTCGCGCAATCTCCAAGGCAACATAAACAACACAAATGAAGCTATTGACAAAACATTTGAAGTACGTTAAGGTCAATAATGCCAAACGATTCCGTGCAAACGTCAAATCGCGCCTAACGTCAGTGTTGCCAAGGCTCAAAATACAAATAGTGACCCTCGTAGCACTGAACGCTACCAGGCAGTTTCAACTTGCTCATTAACCCGGGGGGAAGAGGGTCGGATGTATAGTTCCTGCCTTAACTGGTGGACTGATATAATCACAACTTTGCATTTGGTATTTTTTTTATTTATTTCGTCCATCCACTCGAAAACTCTAGAACGTCATGCTCTGTGAAACATATTTTTTTACATTGTTCCATCTACATTTTCACAACTCTACGTATACTCAAAACCGCTTCTAAGCCAATCGAAAGCCCCTTGTATCTATGCCTTTGACTCAAGCTCATTACTCGTGAACGAGCACACTGGCTGGCCGCAGGGTTGCCCTGTCACAAAAAGGAAAAATAAATCAAGAGCAAAATTAATTAAATTTCGGGTTATTGATTCAGTAATTAAAAATATCGAAAAGTGGTTCTCTAGGAACATTCTCTCTCAGTGCTCAGGTAAAATGTGAATAGTTTCTGTCGATTGGTTGTTGAGATATACGTGACCAAAGTTACCCGTAAGCTTATAAAGACGTGAAGACGGAATGCTGAAATCTTCACCAAGGTATCAGATCACATTAAGGCTTTGTGGCCGTTTCAGCAAAACGGTTTCTCGAACCTCAGACGTATAGTAAGTAGGCTTGCAGGAAATCTCTGTTCTTTGCCTCAAACAAACTTTTCTTTGGAACCTGGATTTTCCTCTTCCGTTTTCTTCTCCCATATTGATTGCTTCGAACAAAGAGACTTCCCGACAGGAGTTGTCGGTATTGAAGAATCTCGCCTGGAGAAATTTCCTCGCTCGTGGAGAATCATGTAAGGGGAATACCATAGTTCAATCTGCTCCAGACCTCTGGAGATCCATCACCAGGGGAAAAGCGCGCTGGAGAAGCAAGAAGGGCAGCGGTCAGCTGGAGAAACATAGGGAAAAACCGAAATTCCCATCTGTGTCTATTCGTTGTACAATCCCTGCGGTCTGTGACAATTCGGTGGACATTTTTATTATCTGGTGCGCTCGACGTTTCTGGGTCACCGAGATGCGGTTGTTTCCAAATGTCCATGCATGGAGAACATTTGTTCGCGAAGGTTCGGTAAGGGAGTGGGGGGCGTCTCGCTTATCGCACAATTCTCAAACACCCTCTTCATCAAGCCATCTTCTCACGTCATACAAAATGCTTTCGCTGTTAGGTTAGGCATGCTAGCTTTAGGGATCTTGGCTTAAATAAACAAACTCTCTAGCCTTCTTAAACCCGAAGGTTTGTGGCTGCAGCAACACAAGCCTTCCATCTGTCTTTATCCTGGGCAAGATCAATGCAAACGTTTCCATCCTTACCGATTTCATTTAGGTTCATCTCAACGTTGTTATCCCTCTATCGAAGTCTTTTCCCTCCTACTGGTCTCTTACCATCAGGTTTCCCAACAAGAATCCTGTAAACTCCTCTTTCCTCTCCCATTCGTGTCACATGGCCTGCCCACCTAAGTCTTCTTGATTTAATTATTCTAATAATATCTGGACATGAATACAAATTATGTAGTTCTAAATTATGTAACCTTCTCCACTCACCTGTCTCCTCATCCCTTTTAGGTCCAAATATTTTCCTAAGGATCTTATTTTCAAATACTCTCAATTTATGTTCCTCTTTCAATGTAAGGGACCAAGTTTCACGCTCATATAATACTACAGGCAAAGTTACTGTTTTGTATATTTTAACTTTTAGTTTCTTAGATATTAAACGAGAAGACAAAAGTTTATGAAGAGAGAAGTAACATGCATTTCCTGAATTAAGCCTACTTTTTATTTCCTCTTTAATATCATTTTCATTTGTTAATATTACTCCTAAGTATTTGAATTTGGAAACTGGTTCAAACGAGTTGCTATCAATAATTAGATTTTGATTATTACCTAACACTTGGTTTCGGCCCGTAAGCATATATTTAGTTTTCTCTTTGTTAACTTCCAAACTTATCTCTTTAGCAGTTTTGAAAAATATTTTAGCATTATTCTTAATTGTATTCACATCATCCCCCAGTAAGTCTACATCATCTGCATATGCTAACAACTGAGTCACACGGGGCTTCACTAAAAATATATTATTTATGTTAAGAGACGTAAACCTAGGTGACCATAACTTCGTTATTAACCGGGACAGTCCTCTTTTTTACACTCTGTCTCGATTGTTTTCAACGTAAAACGGGAGGAGTAGCTTCTTCATCTCTTATAGATGAAACTTGTCTGTACGATGAGTATATATATCTACAGCGCCAGAAATATTAGGAAAATGGAAACAACATAATGTTGGGTAGTATTTATTTTACATATCAATGTCAACAATATGTTATATTTCAATTTTCTTATAAATATCAGAGTTTCTTCTCGGATTACATGGAACTAATTAATGCCTCCACTGAACGAATATTTTAGTTCGTTAATAGTTTGTAGATAAATTACAAGAATTTGAAAGCTATGTTCATTATTAAGGTTAACTTTAATCACACATGTGTAAACTTTAAGAAAATCTTATATCGGCATAATGTCAATGAATTACGACTAATTCTAAAGGAATGTTTGTTTGAAGAGCACTGTATAACATTCGCCCCATTATAGCCTATTAAGTTATTTACACAGTATTTATTTATTTATGTGATTAATTAGTTTTCAAACATAAGTATTTGTGATGAAAGAGGTTTTATATTAAAATGTGTACTTTTTGCCGTTCCGTTTTTTCTTCACGAAAATATGAACATATTTCTGATTTGTTGTTTTAAAAATCTGGTCACTTTAGCCTAGCCTTACACCGTAAGGAATCCGTGCTTACGTCAGAAGGCGAAGGGCGGGGCTTGAAGGAAAGGGTGTTTGAAAATTGTGTCAAAAGTGAGACTCATTCGGCAGCGCCTGTGGTTGGGGGATCGCGTCGAGATTGGAGCACGCTAGCTAGCTAATGGGGAACTCTCTCGAAAGGTCGTTTGTTCTGTTGGGTTTCGCAGAAGGCTCGTGCAGTGGAGAAAAATTGCTATCTGCCGTGGCATTACTCGCTTTCTTGTTTTTCTGTTCGATGGTTGTGTTTCTCGGGCAGAAAGAAATTGATGCAGCGGTTGCGCCTAGAGCTGCGACGATATTTAAAATGGGAGCAGTAATGTTAGAGAGGAGGCTGGACTGGGATGGGAAGCGTAGCTGCTTGCGTCTCAATTGGGATTAGTTTTGGAAATTGTGATGAACTATGACTAAACGCACGGCCATGAAATTAGACGGGTGGCAGAAGTTCGCGCTGTTGCCACGTCGGAGCACAACCCCTCGTGTTGGGAGGTTTAAGGGAATGAAAGATCTCTTTGTAGGGATAACGGAAAAGTGACCCGGAGAGAGGTCGGTCTGCCGCTCGAACTATACTCTGTCCCAGCTAACTGTAGAGCACGCAAACGAAATCAAGTCTCTGCGCAAGTAGTGACGGGAGACGGCTCCACCAATGAACACTTGAGAGGAAAGGAATTGCGTGGAGTGGGGGAAAGCGACTGCCTTTCCAGCAGCGTGTACTGTTTCGCTTTGGCCACCCAATTTCCCTCCACAGTTAGCTGGGACAGAGTATAGGCAACGCTGCCTGGTTGACGTTGCCACACAGTGTACGGGAACCAGCAACTTTCGTCCCGCTCTCGCTTTGCTTTTCCCACATGTGGCACCAGCGCAATTCTGCCCAGCCGCCAATTGTCATGGGCCTTGCGTTTAGTTAAAATCGATTTGAAAACATAATGTTTATCTTTTTATAAAAAAAAAATCAACCGCGCGAAGTTGATGTAACGAAACCGATTAATCTCAACTACTTATTAAAAGGGCAAGGATATATAAGCTTTCTCAAACTTCAATAAAAGGCAATGACATACATTTCTTTCTATAGCAATTAGAAAATTAACTTAGCTGTCTTTACTTATATTCTCAAATTTAATAAAAAGCCTGAATACTGTAAAAAATATAAAAGATCAACATATTAACATATTTTTACCACATCAAAACATTCAGAAATAATAAGGAAAAGTGACAAGAAGATACTCATAAGTAAAGAGCCATCTATTGTTCACCACAGCAAACCATAGCTTCACATAGTAGCGATTATTTTAAAATTCCATTTTGCTTTCAAATTGTTGAATAATGAGGTAAATTCACGCAATATTGTCGAAAACCAGTGGCGGCGATTAGGGGGGCGAGGGGGTAAGTTGCCCCCTACTTTTTGCCACTTTTGACCCCGCACTATAGTAATTTTTTTCTACAAAGGGAAATATACTGTTTTGTCCCCCGGTTTTGGAACCCAATCGCCGCCACTGTCGAAAACTATTTAATTTTTGTTATTACAAACTTTGTAACAAAATATGTTAGCCTGAGGCTCTGTCCGAAAGGTACGAAGTACGTACTTGAAGCATGGTTTTGGCGGAAGTGACGTCACCTAGTACAGTTCGAAAGCGCCAAGAACAGGAGTACGCAAGTGCATAGCTCGCAGTGCAGACGGAAGCTGACTCGGTCACGTGATTTCCACACTCGCTGTTCGTTTGTTTAAAATCGCGGAGATAGAAAGCCAGCAACACGGGTTAAATATACGTTATGGGTCAGCAAGTTGTTGGTTAAAGTTCTTCTAATGTGTGGAAATGTATGTGTACGAACATTTGAAAATGCAACGTGATTTCTATGGTGAAGAACAAGTGTTTAAAACGTTGGGAAAACAACGAGTACACAGTTTTATCTACTATTTTATCTATTTGGCGCTGCAGTCGAAGTGCAATTCGAAAGACTTTCACTTCCGGTCCACGACTTCAAGATCGCACCCCAAGACCATACTCGGAGGATGCTCGCTTCAAGTACGGTCTTGCACCTTTCGGACACGGCCTGAATTTTGGTTCTGGAAGGTGAGCATATCCATAAGGAAGGAAGTGAAAGATGTATCAGGATCACTACTAAGAAAACATGGTGGATAGCAGAAATCGTAGAAATTGAGATAACACAAAAATCACGAAATGGGAAGTTCTACACTCCAGTACTGCATAAGTGCAGTGGAAAATTATGCTGGAGTTTTCTGACAATCTGTGAGAAATATAATCAAAAGGGCCCAGCAGATAAGTGGTGAACTGTGATTTTCTAGTGGCATTTGTGTGGTCACGTTTTCATTTGTTAAAAAATTCTTACTTAGGTTTTAAAATCTCTTTGAATCTTGGATATCTCAGTGATTATCAACAAATGGATAAACCGTATGTGCCATTAAAGATATAATTTTCGAATTGGAAAAGTTTTTTTCTCTTTTTGTCTTCATGTAGAAATTGTTGTTATCATTATTGGACATAACTGAAAGTTTGATCAGTATAACACCATACGCGTAATTTATGAAAAATCAAGCTATCATTTTCAGGGCGAAAATTGTTTGTAGGTAATTTTTAGGTCATGTTTTAATAATTTTAAGGTTTTTTTTTTGAGAATTTTTGTCATCAACTTCCGAGGTCTACTTATAATACATAGTATTCTTGAGGCAATTTGCGAGAGTTTTTTTTTTTTAAGTTTCTGTTCTAAGACGTTCAATTCTATGATGGCTGAGCAACAAGGTTGTTCTTTAATCATGGACGGTTAGTAAGAGTTATGTTCAAGTTATTGTGCAATAGTTCATACACTGTAGGCCTAAATAAATGCACATAATAAGTGGTATAATTATATTTGTTTAAAGTATGAAGCTGTATATCAGATACGAATCTGGAATACAAAACTGAAGACTACTTTGTCTTCCTTCGGTTATTTTACTTTGCTTTTCTGCCTCTTTTGGTTAACCGCGAAGATGGGGATGATTGATGAAATTGATAAAGGGGCATACACGGAACATCCATGCCAGGCCGGGATTCGAACCCGGGACCCGTGGCGTCGTAGCACACTTCTTCCTTGGATTAAAAAGTGTTATTGTAAGAGTTATTAAATTGAAGCAAAAGTGCATATTTTTATAAGGTTTTTCTGTAGTTCGGAGCCATATTAAACACGCACAAGATTGCTAATCATGATTTTGAAATATAAATAATAAAGGATAAGGATTTACTTTTAAAAGTTACGTATCAGAACATATATTATTTTGTGTGCATGCATTTCTTCATTAAAATTATGTCGTAGCATATCCGTTCGATTAAGAAATATTGACCCTGGCAGTCCTTGTCAGCTCCTGCTCAGAAATGTGTAGGGTAAGCCTTTCACAGGAAATGGTAAGAACACTGGCCTTTGGCGAGAGGTGACGAGAGGCCAAGCGAGGGTTTAAATAGGTGCGCATGAGAGCGATACGAGGTCTTTTAATCTGGAATCATCGGAGAAGCAGGAGCTACTGGTCTTATTTCTAAACCGAACAGGGTAAGCTAGTCTACACCCTTATCTGCCATTCGCATTGCTCCCTTCAGTCTAAACCGAATCATGACTTTATTTTAAAGATAAGTTAGATATTTGTACCTGCCGTTCAGGGCTGTCTCTACCATCAATAGTATTAATCGGGAGGGGCAAGTTACATCCCTATTTAAGATCCCCGCGTTCATGTTGGAACGCTACGATGTAGCAAAATTTTCATTTGACTATAAATAGGTACGGGAAATGGGAGAGTGGCATTTGTTCGTATCTCTCAAATATCTAAAAGTTCATTCAGTGTTTTTAGTAAGAGGAGAAGGAAATTTACGTCCATTGGCGTCCCGTTTCTGCTGGTGTACACAGCTGTCGAACTCTTGTCGCCTGAAAGTGACTTACACAAACGTAAATGCTGTCATAAGCAGAAATCCAAACAAGCGAAAACTTTTCAAACTCCTCGTTATCAAAAAGTGAATTTTTCTATCTCGATGTGCGCGTAGAGAATGTCCATTTCCACCAGAGGTACCCAGTTCACATGTTACGTACCCAATAGGACCAAGTAATGTAAATAGTTTGCCAAAGAGGAATAGAGATGGCAGCACCAGGCATGCAAGATTAAAAATTAGCATAATATATGTGAATAACTTTATAAATAAGATCAAAGCAAATTGGAAATATGAAAAACAATAGAATCTACTATAAGAAGATAAAGAATACTTGACTGTAGATGAGATATATAGAGAAAAGTAGCTCATCATGTAAATATTCTATTTCCATGTATCCTTGTTTATATAATATATTCGTTTAAACGTCTCCATTGGAAGGCATCCTGTCTGGTTTCGTTGTCTACAAAGAACCCTACCCTGTAGATATTCTATCTGTGGTTAAAGATTGAGATTCATGCACCTTGCACGAAATAGAGGTAGCACACAGCAGAGTAGATTGTACGGAAGGTACATACCATTATAACAATAATTTTGAACGTCCAAAAATGAATGATTGAAAATATGTTCAATTGCGTTAGACCTTCTTTGTTCTTGAGATATTTTAAAGTCCACTTTATGCACAGATATGCTAACCATGACTGAACCTACAGTGTAAAGTGGGATCCGAACCACTGTGCTGTGTGCTTCTATCGAGTTCAAACATGACACTCCTTGATTACAAGCCGGCCCCCGTGGCGGAGTGGTTAACGCTACAACGCCAGGGGTCCTGGGTTCGAATCTCGGCCTGGGCATGGATGTTTGTGGTTGTCCATTCATAGGGCATGTATATTTCGTTTTTGAAGAAAAAACGAAATGTCAAAAAAACACATTGTAGTGTTAATTTTTCATGTTTTTGAAAGGTGTGAGATGCATTTTGCTACAACGTTTTGTCAGAAAATAATGCGAAATGAACTGCAAAATGCGAAATAAACTCTTAAACACGAAATTTATGGTTTATTTACCGACGTGACACCTCCTGAGATCTGACTTATCCTGTGAGTTATGCAATTCACGGAAAATTGATTAATTCTGCTGTTAATATTAGAGAAGCAAAAATTGACTGCTTTGCACAGAAATAAACTTAATACTCGGATAGCTACATAAATGTGCTATTAGAAGTGAAATGTTAATTTTGTGTAATAAGTGTAGTTCTTAAATCAAATTTAGGATTATATTCACAATTTTAAAACCAAAATGTCCTTTTGCACCAATTTTCATCAAATTTTTCACCGCTATAACACCGAAATTTTATTTTAATTACCGCTTTGAACCCGAAATTGACTCCGTTTTGTACCGAAATTTTGCTTTTTTATTTACCAAAAGTAGATGGGATCTGCGCCAGTGGCTGTTTGTGCCCTCGGGCGTTTAATATTCGCAATTCATTTGCAAGTATTTATAACTAATTTGCACGGGTTTTAATTAATTTGCACGTACTTAGAATTTATTTGCATGTACTTAGAGTACTTTACATTTATGTATTTGCATGTTTATAACTTTTTATGAATATATAATTATTTATTTTATGAAAAATATGTATATAGAAGGTAATTAGAGGTACTAAATGTTATGCATATGGTTTTATATTCATTACTGCAAAGTATGTAATGTATGAAACTATAATAATTAATGTTTATAATATTGAAAATAAGTTTTCTATGGTTTATGAACCGCTATGAACGGTGGTAATGGCTGTAGGTACAGGTCCAATTACGATTGGGGACGGTCCCGGTACTCGAACCCACGATATGTAATATTATTAATTAGTACTATGTAATAATTGCATTATATTATGAAACACGATGGTGCAACACGCTAGACAGAATACTGTCTTAGAATCTCGACTCGGCTCTGATGCCAGACAGAGAATGAATTAATATTCAGCGCAGGTAGAGGAGAAAGGAATTTTGGGGAAGCGCGTTCAAGGTCAAATGACGTCACAACGTCAGAACAAAGAAGGAATCTGATTGACCAATCAGAGAACGCGTCGGTAGATTTTCAGAACCGGTTTTTTCAAGGTTAACCAGTACGCAATAACAGGGGAAAGCTATGCAATACTGTAGGGCAGGAGAGGGATTCAACCAGACAACAAAGAATGTCTGAGAATGTGCAGCAAGGGTCAAATCTCTGAAGCTATGCGTCGCTTGTAGAACCGGTTTCCGCCGCCAATTAATATTCCGCTCAGGTTTGCCTTCAAGGCACAGGACGCTTTAGCGCAGGGTTTTTTTTATCTGTACTATGAAGAAGGGAGAGCTATTAGGGACGGGGCCTACAGTTTTCACCATTTGCTTTTATCACGGGGTAACGAACCTAGGACCCTTTGATTATTGATTTAGGTAGTAAATGTATGTTACTGTGTGCTATTTAACTTAATTTTGAGTTTATTTTTTTACCAAACTTTGACTTTATGTCAAATCTTTTACAAGTTTTTATGTATTTTTACCAAAATAACACTATTTATACTATTCAGGCAACATTTTTTATTAAATTTTGGACTCGCAAAGATATTTTTACAACTTTTTAACTTATTATTTTACAATTTTATGTTAATTTTTTACCAAAATAACACTATTTGTACTATTCAGGCAACACTTTTATTAAATTTTGGACACAAAGACATTTTTTCAACTTTTAACTTATTATTTTACAACTTTAAGTTAATTTTTTACCAAAATAACACTATTTGTACTAATCAGGCAACATTTTTTATTAAATTTTGGACTCACAAAGACATTTTTTTCTACGTCTAACTTATTATTTTACAACTTTATATTAATTTTTTACCAAAATAACACTATTTGTACTAATCAGGCAATATTTTTTATTAAATTTTGGACTCACAAAGACATTTTTTCAACTTTTAACTTATTATTTTACAACTTTATGTTAATTTTTACCAAAAAAACACTATTTGTACTATTCAGGCAACAATTTTTATTAAATTTTGTATTTACAAAGAGATTTTTTCAACTTTTAATTTATTATTTACAAGTTTATGCATATTTTTTTACTCAAATAACACAGTTCTATCTGTTCAGGAAAGACTTTTAGTTACATTTTCGACACACAAAGTGTGTGTTCTCAACTTCTATCTGTTTATTTCACAAGTTTAGGCTTATTATTTTACCAAAATAACACTATTTGTACTATTCAAGCAACATTTTTTTATTAAATTTTGGACACACAAAGACATTTTTTTTTTTTACTTCTATCTGTTTATTTCACAAGTTTAGGCTTATTATTACTCAAATAACATTATTTATACTATTCAGGCAACATTTTTTATTAAATTTTGGACTCACAAAGACATTTTTTTACAACTTTTAACTTATTATTTTACAACTTTATGTTAATTTTTACCAAAATAACACTATTTATACTATTAAGGAAAGACTTTTAGTCGCATTTTCGACACACAAAGTGTGTGTTCTCAACTTCTATCTGTTTATTTCACAAGTTTAGGCTTATTATTACTCAAATAACACAATTCTATCTGTTCAGGAAAGATTGTTAGTTACATTTTCGACACACAAAGTGTGTGTTCTCAACTTTTATTTGTTTATTTTACAAGTTTACCCTAATATTTACTCAAATAGCACGATTTGATCGTGTCTTTTATTACATTTTGGACTCTCAAAGATACACACACACACACACACACACACAGAGAGAGAGAGAGAGAGAGAGATTTTTTCCAAGTTTACAGGATTATTCTCTAGTTTACTCAAATAACACAATTTAGATGTGTTTTGAATTATATTTTGGATCAAAGTATGTTTTGACAAGTTCTACCCTTTTATTTTACAAGTTTAGGCTTATTATTACTCAAATAACACAATTTAATCCAGTCAGGAAGGATTTGTTATTATATTTTGGATGCACAAAGAGATGTTTTCAACTTTTTTACTGATTTTTTGCAGGGTATGTATTAATTTGTATTTATTTTGTTTCGTATCATATATACATTTACAAATTTTTAATTTAGAGTTTAGTATTTATTTAATTTTTTTCAAAAACACTAAAGAAAAAGTACTTTTAGCTAAAATGTAAGCCACAGAATATATTATTATTATTATTATTAGGGTTTACTGATTTCCACTATGCTATTTTTGGTTCTGTATTTCTATATGTATTTATTTAGGTCAGGTTACGCCTGCTATGTAGGAAAGTTTGTTTATTTTAGAGTTTGCTGAGTATTTTGTTATTTTTATACTAGGTAAAGTTTTCTAAATATATCAGGAAGGGCTCCATCCATATACTTTTGTTTTTGCTGTTTGGAGATGATGTGATCAGCATCACTCTCCATCTGCTTTTTATTTTATGTACCCAATATTATTTTGAGGCTTAGTGAATTCTAGAGCCTATTTATGCAGGAGAGAGGGCTTGAAAATTTTCATTTCAGATAACCCACAACTATTTGTCAGAGTATTTTAAAGGATATTTTATATTTATTATGTGCTACTAGAATATCAAAGCTTGCTTAATTTTTATGTCTGTAACGCTGTTATTGTATTTCTAGCTAAGGTTTACTGGATAAAGTACACGAAATGTTTATCATTTCGACTATTTACTTTTATACGAGGCCAAATTTTTAGTGTAACGAAAATTATTGTGTGTCTATAAAGACTGAAATCCCTTTATCGATGGGTCCATAACTGGACGCTTACCAACATTGTTTCTTTTTTTAAAAAAATATATATAACCATTTATCAATATATTTTCAATTCACAGGACAAGACGAAGTTCACAGACGACTGACTATATGGACCATAGGTCCACTTGCTAAATTTTTTTCTATGCTAGAAGAATAATTTAGCCTTATAGCCTTTTTCAAGGTATTTTTGAAGTATTACTGGTTTTTTGGGTGCATCAACATTTGGGTTATTTCTATTTTCTTTATTATACGAGGCCACAATCACTATCTGAACACTGAAATTCTCTGATTGAAACTAAAACCTTAGGCTGTAACTAGGGACTTAGTATGTATATCGACAATTTATAGGACAACACGAACCTTACAAAGGATTGTAGGTGATGTAGGCCCACACGCCAGAGCTTTGTTAACCTGCAAGAAGCATTTACAGCTAATGCTACGAGGAAATGAGGTTAATTTTTTACTGTTTCACAAGAATGCTATTTTTTATACACCCAATATTTGCTTTTCAAGTAACTACATGTACCAGAAGCACTTACAGGCCAACTTTAACTAGACTTCGACTTATTCTATCTCAGGTGCTAAATTTATAAAGAACTATTTGTATATTTCTGAGGAAGTACGCAAAAGCAGATTACCCGATTAAAGTATCTGAAAAACATATTTTTCTATGCAAGTATATTTTTATTGACTGTATTATTTAACAGATCAAACAGAAAGACTGCAAAATTCATTAAATGTAGTTCTATAGTATAGGTGGTTTCAGAGATATAAAAAGAACAAATATAAGATTTCGCTTTTTTTTTTTGCTTCTGAGGCTAATTGTGACGCTAAGGGTAAATGGCCAGGAAATGTAACGGAGGAGAAACAATCCCAAAAGTTATGGGCTGCATGTAAGTTAATACCACAGAGATATTACAGTAGGTGTAGGTTCTTCCACCAGAACATTTCTATCATAATAATACTGGTTATGCTGTACTGTTAGCTAAAGATGCTGATATTTGAGAAACTTAAAAGCTTACTCACGACTTACTGTTGCAAAAGATCCGATGACAAAATTTAAAAATTGTTATCGTCCAGACAGGGACTCGAACCCTGGACAGATAGGTTAAAAGCCTAACGCTATACCAACTAAGCTATCTGGGCACAAGGTATTCTTTTTTGAAAAGTTAGTTATTTTAAGAAATATATTGAAACACTTGAGAACACTTTTGGTCTGGTTCGACAGACAAGGAGACAACATTTCCAAATTTTTACAGACTGGGTGTATTTTTCCACTATAGAGGCCTTCACTATATGTAATTCGAAACGCTAAAGTTCAGCTAGCTTCCAAAATTGAGGTAAAGATTGTGTTTGGCGAGATTAACAAGTTACAATTATATCCAGTTACGGACAAATAAAGCTAAAACTCTTAGATTTACTGTACTAGCCAAGTTTTAGTAATATTTTCTTCACTTTAGTACAAATACCAAAGAAATAGGTATATTTTATTTATAATTTGACAAAATGTACTAGTATTTAATTTACAAAGTTAGGTAAAAAGCAGTATTTTTTAAAAATATTGTTACTGCCTTCAAATTTTATGTTATTTAGCCACTAACAACTGATTTACACTATTTGGCATTTTTAAATACGAAAAGAAGGAATTATTTGTTTATTATTTTTACTTTATATTTATATTTATTTAAGAAAACAATTCTACAGTTTAACTTAATTTTAACAAATTGTTACTAATTTATATATCAAAGTTATGTTATTTAGAGTGTATCAAGGCGTATAAAGTTAATATTTGTACTTATCAGTTCAACTAACAATTATATTTTACACACAAAAGATGATGTTTACAGTTAAATTACTTGAATCAGAGAATAATATTTTACAGTAATTGATTCATTCAGCACTAGTCAGTACTTTTATGCTTCAGAAAGTTTTCTTAATTTTCTATTACGCATGCTATTTTGGGCTATTTTTAAAATGTATTTCTAAGGCAAACTGGTTTAATTTTCTGCTTATAATGCAAAGTTGACATAGTTTTCGCACAATGCATTGTACATTTGTTATATTCTCTACTTACAATTCAAATATTATGCTTATTTAATGTATAACTAACTAACTCTCTAGCCTTCTTAAACCCGAAGGTTCATGGCTGCAGCAACACATGCCTTTCATCTGTCCCTGTTCTGAGCAAGATCTATATACTCCTTTCCTTCCCTACCAATTTCCTTTTGGTCCATCTCTACATTATCCCTCCATCTTTGTTTTGGTCTTTCTATTGGTCTTTTACCATCAGGTTTCCCAACAAGAATCCTGTATACTCTTCTTTCCTCTCCCATTTGTACCACAGGATCTACACACCTAAGTCTTTTTGATTTAATCATTCTAATAATATCTGGACATGAATACAAATTATGTACTTCCAAATTATGTAACCTTCTCCACTCATCTGTCTCCTCATCTGTTTTAGGTCCAAATATTTTCCTAAGGATTTTATTTTCAAATACTCTCAATTTATGTTCCTTTTTCAATGTAAGGGACCAAGTTTATTTACTGTATTTAACTTTTATTTTTTGTAATTAACAAAAATTAAAAGCTTATACTGTAGTTATTATATCTTTTTCTATCAGCTTATTTTGAAATTAATATTATTAGGTATAGTCTTTGATTTATAACTATATTGCTTTTTTTATCAATTTATCTAAGAGTACACGCAGACAAACACATGTGTACACACTTTTATGTAAATAGATATGCCTTTTTTCAATATTTTAGTATGAAGATTGCACTTTAGTTATTTAAGCAAGGGTAGGAAAGGTAGGATTTCTGAGAATTTGTTGCAGGATTTTGTTGTCCAAGTATAGATGAGAACTGAGCTGGGAGACTGTTTTGAACCTTTTCATGAGGTTTGCATGTGAACTGTATGCAAATTGAGCACTATTGACTGTGCATGCTTCTAAGTTTTGCTGTAATTTCACATCAACTCTGTGAGACTGTAGACAGTTTTCCCATTTCAAGTAGTTTTTATTGATTGTATTTGTATATGTTTTGGGGACTTAGCAGTTTTATGTTATGAGGCAGTTTGTTGTAGAATATTTTTACCGGATTGTTTTGAGATATTGAGTGTCTGCTGTTTTACTTGTAATTATTTTCCTTCTTGTGTTGTGTATTTGACTATATTTTGTCAAAGTTCGTAGTATTTAGAATAATTGTTATTGACTTGTAGATGTAGGGAGTAATAATCCTTTGCAAGATGCCCTATACTTTAGTCTGAACATTATTCTTAGTGTTCACTTTAGAAGCCTTAGTATTCTGGTAGTATTATTAATGTAGAGGTAAATTAGGCTGAAATGTAGGCATTTTTCTGATAAATTATACTCACTTAGTTGTTTCAGCAGGTAGAAGTTGCATGATGGTTTACTGCTGATGATGTTCATTTGCTCTTCTTATGTACTACGTATGATGTAGCTTACTTGAGTAACTGGAATTTTCTACTGAAAAAAGGATTGCTTGTCTATTTTATTCCTATGTTGTTGAGTTTGTCCATAAGCAAGCCATGTTTTTTTACTCTATCCTATGCCTTGGAAGAATCTAGATATATTGTGTTTGCAGTTTTATGCTTCTCTAAGGTTTCAGCTATGTAGTTTTAAACTGTGCTATGGCTTAACTATTGATTTCTCTTTCTGGATGCCATGTTGGTTCTGTGTATTTCTTTTGCTGCTTGAATTTGACTTAGGTTGTTTGCTTTTTTCTTAGATCTTTATTTGTTTATTTGTTCAGTATTTTTTTATTTTTTTGAATTTTAATTACTTTAATTTTACATTAACTAACATATTTTACTTTAACAACAAAAGAATTTACTCTAGTATAAAAACTTCTTCTAACAAAAATGTACTATTATAACTTTTAATTTTAGAAAATTGTATTTTTAAAACTTTAACTTTGAAAAATTGATTTTTAATTACTTTAATTTTACATTAACTAACAAATTTTAAATTAACAACAAAATAATTTGCTATAGTATAAAAACTTCTACTAACAAAAATATACTATAATAACTTTTAATTTTAGAAAATTGTATTTTTAAAACTTTAACTTTGAAAAATTGATTTTTAATTACATTAATTTTACATTAACTAACAAATATTACATTAACTAACAAATTTTACATTAACAACAAAATAATTTGCCCTAGTATAAAAACTTCTAGTAACAAAAATGTACTATTATAACTTTTAATTTTAGAAAATTGTATTTTTAAAACTTTAACTTTGAAAAATTGAATTTTAACACACTTTGACTTTAACAATGTACTTTGAATTTTTTATGTAAAAGAATATTAAAAAAATAAAAAAATACTGAACAAATAAACAAATAAAGATCTAAGAAAAAAAGCAAACAACCTAAGTCAAATTCAAGCAGCAAAAGGAATACACAGAACCAACATGGCATCCAGAAAGAGAAATCAATAGTTAAGCCATAGCACAGTTTAAAACTACATAGCTGAAACCTTAGAGAAGCATAAAACTGCAAACACAATATATCTAGATTCTTCCAAGGCATAGGATAGAGTAAAAAAACATGGCTTGCTTATGGACAAACTCAACAACATAGGAATAAAATAGACAAGCAATCCTTTTTTCAGTAGAAAATTCCAGTTACTCAAGTAAGCTACATCATACGTAGTACATAAGAAGAGCAAATGAACATCATCAGCAGTAAACCATCATGCAACTTCTACCTGCTGAAACAACTAAGTGAGTATAATTTATCAGCAAAATGCCTACATTTCAGCCTAATTTACCTCTACATTAATAATACTACCAGAATACTAAGGCTTCTAAAGTGAACACTAAGAATAATGTTCAGACTAAAGTATAGGGCATCTTGCAAAGGATTATTACTCCCTACATCTACAAGTCAATAACAATTATTCTAAATACTACGAACTTTGACAAAATATAGTCAAATACACAACACAAGAAGGAAAATAATTACAAGTAAAACAGCAGACACTCAATATCTCAAAACAATCCGGTAAAAATATTCTACAACAAACTGCCTCATAACATAAAACTGCTAAGTCCCCAAAACATATACAAATACAATCAATAAAAACTACTTGAAATGGGAAAACTGTCTACAGTCTCACAGAGTTGATGTGAAATTACAGCAAAACTTAGAAGCATGCACAGTCAATAGTGCTCAATTTGCATACAGTTCACATGCAAACCTCATGAAAAGGTTCAAAACAGTCTCCCAGCTCAGTTCTCATCTATACTTGGACAACAAAATCCTGCAACAAATTCTCAGAAATCCTACCTTTCCTACCCTTGCTTAAATAACTAAAGTGCAATCTTCATACTAAAATATTGAAAAAAGGCATATCTATTTACATAAAAGTGTGTACACATGTGTTTGTCTGCGTGTACTCTTAGATAAATTGATAAAAAAAGCAATATAGTTATAAATCAAAGACTATACCTAATAATATTAATTTCAAAATAAGCTGATAGAAAAAGATATAATAACTACAGTATAAGCTTTTAATTTTTGTTAATTACAAAAAATAAAAGTTAAATACATTGAGTCCCTTACATTGAAAAAGGAACATAAATTGAGAGTATTTGAAAATAAAATCCTTAGGAAAATATTTGGACCTAAAACAGATGAGGAGACAGATGAGTGGAGAAGGTTACATAATTTGGAAGTACATAATTTGTATTCATGTCCAGATATTATTAGAATGATTAAATCAAAAAGACTTAGGTGTGTAGATCCTGTGGTACAAATGGGAGAGGAAAGAAGAGTATACAGGATTCTTGTTGGGAAACCTGATGGTAAAAGACCAATAGAAAGACCAAAACAAAGATGGAGGGATAATGTAGAGATGGACCAAAAGGAAATTGGTAGGGAAGGAAAGGAGTATATAGATCTTGCTCAGAACAGGGACAGATGAAAGGCATGTGTTGCTGCAGCCATGAACCTTCGGGTTTAAGAAGGCTAGAGAGTTAGTTAGTTATACATTAAATAAGCATAATATTTGAATTGTAAGTAGAGAATATAACAAATGTACAATGCATTGTGCGAAAACTATGTCAACTTTGCATTATAAGCAGAAAATTAAACCAGTTTGCCTTAGAAATACATTTTAAAAATAGCCCAAAATAGCATGCGTAATAGAAAATTAAGAAAACTTTCTGAAGCATAAAAGTACTGACTAGTGCTGAATGAATCAATTACTGTAAAATATTATTCTCTGATTCAAGTAATTTAACTGTAAACATCATCTTTTGTGTGTAAAATATAATTGTTAGTTGAACTGATAAGTACAAATATTAACTTTATACGCCTTGATACACTCTAAATAACATAACTTTGATATATAAATTAGTAACAATTTGTTAAAATTAAGTTAAACTGTAGAATTGTTTTCTTAAATAAATATAAATATAAAGTAAAAATAATAAACAAATAATTCCTTCTTTTCGTATTTAAAAATGCCAAATAGTGTAAATCAGTTGTTAGTGGCTAAATAACATAAAATTTGAAGGCAGTAACAATATTTTTAAAAAATACTGCTTTTTACCTAACTTTGTAAATTAAATACTAGTACATTTTGTCAAATTATAAATAAAATATACCTATTTCTTTGGTATTTGTACTAAAGTGAAGAAAATATTACTAAAACTTGGCTAGTACAGTAAATCTAAGAGTTTTAGCTTTATTTGTCCGTAACTGGATATAATTGTAACTTGTTAATCTCGCCAAACACAATCTTTACCTCAATTTTGGAAGCTAGCTGAACTTTAGCGTTTCGAATTACATATAGTGAAGGCCTCTATAGTGGAAAAATACACCCAGTCTGTAAAAATTTGGAAATGTTGTCTCCTTGTCTGTCGAACCAGACCAAAAGTGTTCTCAAGTGTTTCAATATATTTCTTAAAATAACTAACTTTTCAAAAAAGAATACCTTGTGCCCAGATAGCTTAGTTGGTATAGCGTTAGGCTTTTAACCTATCTGTCCAGGGTTCGAGTCCCTGTCTGGACGATAACAATTTTTAAATTTTGTCATCGGATCTTTTGCAACAGTAAGTCGTGAGTAAGCTTTTAAGTTTCTCAAATATCAGCATCTTTAGCTAACAGTACAGCATAACCAGTATTATTATGATAGAAATGTTCTGGTGGAAGAACCTACACCTACTGTAATATCTCTGTGGTATTAACTTACATGCAGCCCATAACTTTTGGGATTGTTTCTCCTCCGTTACATTTCCTGGCCATTTACCCTTAGCGTCACAATTAGCCTCAGAAGCAAAAAAAAAAAGCGAAATCTTATATTTGTTCTTTTTATATCTCTGAAACCACCTATACTATAGAACTACATTTAATGAATTTTGCAGTCTTTCTGTTTGATCTGTTAAATAATACAGTCAATAAAAATATACTTGCATAGAAAAATATGTTTTTCAGATACTTTAATCGGGTAATCTGCTTTTGCGTACTTCCTCAGAAATATACAAATAGTTCTTTATAAATTTAGCACCTGAGATAGAATAAGTCGAAGTCTAGTTAAAGTTGGCCTGTAAGTGCTTCTGGTACATGTAGTTACTTGAAAAGCAAATATTGGGTGTATAAAAAATAGCATTCTTGTGAAACAGTAAAAAATTAACCTCATTTCCTCGTAGCATTAGCTGTAAATGCTTCTTGCAGGTTAACAAAGCTCTGGCGTGTGGGCCTACATCACCTACAATCCTTTGTAAGGTTCGTGTTGTCCTATAAATTGTCGATATACATACTAAGTCCCTAGTTACAGCCTAAGGTTTTAGTTTCAATCAGAGAATTTCAGTGTTCAGATAGTGATTGTGGCCTCGTATAATAAAGAAAATAGAAATAACCCAAATGTTGATGCACCCAAAAAACCAGTAATACTTCAAAAATACCTTGAAAAAGGCTATAAGGCTAAATTATTCTTCTAGCATAGAAAAAAATTTAGCAAGTGGACCTATGGTCCATATAGTCAGTCGTCTGTGAACTTCGTCTTGTCCTGTGAATTGAAAATATATTGATAAATGGTTATATATATTTTTTTAAAAAAAGAAACAATGTTGGTAAGCGTCCAGTTATGGACCCATCGATAAAGGGATTTCAGTCTTTATAGACACACAATAATTTTCGTTACACTAAAAATTTGGCCTCGTATAAAAGTAAATAGTCGAAATGATAAACATTTCGTGTACTTTATCCAGTAAACCTTAGCTAGAAATACAATAACAGCGTTACAGACATAAAAATTAAGCAAGCTTTGATATTCTAGTAGCACATAATAAATATAAAATATCCTTTAAAATACTCTGACAAATAGTTGTGGGTTATCTGAAATGAAAATTTTCAAGCCCTCTCTCCTGCATAAATAGGCTCTAGAATTCACTAAGCCTCAAAATAATATTGGGTACATAAAATAAAAAGCAGATGGAGAGTGATGCTGATCACATCATCTCCAAACAGCAAAAACAAAAGTATATGGATGGAGCCCTTCCTGATATATTTAGAAAACTTTACCTAGTATAAAAATAACAAAATACTCAGCAAACTCTAAAATAAACAAACTTTCCTACATAGCAGGCGTAACCTGACCTAAATAAATACATATAGAAATACAGAACCAAAAATAGCATAGTGGAAATCAGTAAACCCTAATAATAATAATAATAATATATTCTGTGGCTTACATTTTAGCTAAAAGTACTTTTTCTTTAGTGTTTTTGAAAAAAATTAAATAAATACTAAACTCTAAATTAAAAATTTGTAAATGTATATATGATACGAAACAAAATAAATACAAATTAATACATACCCTGCAAAAAATCAGTAAAAAAGTTGAAAACATCTCTTTGTGCATCCAAAATATAATAACAAATCCTTCCTGACTGGATTAAATTGTGTTATTTGAGTAATAATAAGCCTAAACTTGTAAAATAAAAGGGTAGAACTTGTCAAAACATACTTTGATCCAAAATATAATTCAAAACACATCTAAATTGTGTTATTTGAGTAAACTAGAGAATAATCCTGTAAACTTGGAAAAAATCTCTCTCTCTCTCTCTCTCTCTGTGTGTGTGTGTGTGTGTGTGTGTATCTTTGAGAGTCCAAAATGTAATAAAAGACACGATCAAATCGTGCTATTTGAGTAAATATTAGGGTAAACTTGTAAAATAAACAAATAAAAGTTGAGAACACACACTTTGTGTGTCGAAAATGTAACTAACAATCTTTCCTGAACAGATAGAATTGTGTTATTTGAGTAATAATAAGCCTAAACTTGTGAAATAAACAGATAGAAGTTGAGAACACACACTTTGTGTGTCGAAAATGCGACTAAAAGTCTTTCCTTAATAGTATAAATAGTGTTATTTTGGTAAAAATTAACATAAAGTTGTAAAATAATAAGTTAAAAGTTGTAAAAAAATGTCTTTGTGAGTCCAAAATTTAATAAAAAATGTTGCCTGAATAGTATAAATAATGTTATTTGAGTAATAATAAGCCTAAACTTGTGAAATAAACAGATAGAAGTAAAAAAAAAAAATGTCTTTGTGTGTCCAAAATTTAATAAAAAAATGTTGCTTGAATAGTACAAATAGTGTTATTTTGGTAAAATAATAAGCCTAAACTTGTGAAATAAACAGATAGAAGTTGAGAACACACACTTTGTGTGTCGAAAATGTAACTAAAAGTCTTTCCTGAACAGATAGAACTGTGTTATTTGAGTAAAAAAATATGCATAAACTTGTAAATAATAAATTAAAAGTTGAAAAAATCTCTTTGTAAATACAAAATTTAATAAAAATTGTTGCCTGAATAGTACAAATAGTGTTTTTTTGGTAAAAATTAACATAAAGTTGTAAAATAATAAGTTAAAAGTTGAAAAAATGTCTTTGTGAGTCCAAAATTTAATAAAAAATATTGCCTGATTAGTACAAATAGTGTTATTTTGGTAAAAAATTAATATAAAGTTGTAAAATAATAAGTTAGACGTAGAAAAAAATGTCTTTGTGAGTCCAAAATTTAATAAAAAATGTTGCCTGATTAGTACAAATAGTGTTATTTTGGTAAAAAATTAACTTAAAGTTGTAAAATAATAAGTTAAAAGTTGAAAAAATGTCTTTGTGTCCAAAATTTAATAAAAGTGTTGCCTGAATAGTACAAATAGTGTTATTTTGGTAAAAAATTAACATAAAATTGTAAAATAATAAGTTAAAAAGTTGTAAAAATATCTTTGCGAGTCCAAAATTTAATAAAAAATGTTGCCTGAATAGTATAAATAGTGTTATTTTGGTAAAAATACATAAAAACTTGTAAAAGATTTGACATAAAGTCAAAGTTTGGTAAAAAAATAAACTCAAAATTAAGTTAAATAGCACACAGTAACATACATTTACTACCTAAATCAATAATCAAAGGGTCCTAGGTTCGTTACCCCGTGATAAAAGCAAATGGTGAAAACTGTAGGCCCCGTCCCTAATAGCTCTCCCTTCTTCATAGTACAGATAAAAAAAACCCTGCGCTAAAGCGTCCTGTGCCTTGAAGGCAAACCTGAGCGGAATATTAATTGGCGGCGGAAACCGGTTCTACAAGCGACGCATAGCTTCAGAGATTTGACCCTTGCTGCACATTCTCAGACATTCTTTGTTGTCTGGTTGAATCCCTCTCCTGCCCTACAGTATTGCATAGCTTTCCCCTGTTATTGCGTACTGGTTAACCTTGAAAAAACCGGTTCTGAAAATCTACCGACGCGTTCTCTGATTGGTCAATCAGATTCCTTCTTTGTTCTGACGTTGTGACGTCATTTGACCTTGAACGCGCTTCCCCAAAATTCCTTTCTCCTCTACCTGCGCTGAATATTAATTCATTCTCTGTCTGGCATCAGAGCCGAGTCGAGATTCTAAGACAGTATTCTGTCTAGCGTGTTGCACCATCGTGTTTCATAATATAATGCAATTATTACATAGTACTAATTAATAATATTACATATCGTGGGTTCGAGTACCGGGACCGTCCCCAATCGTAATTGGACCTGTACCTACAGCCATTACCACCGTTCATAGCGGTTCATAAACCATAGAAAACTTATTTTCAATATTATAAACATTAATTATTATAGTTTCATACATTACATACTTTGCAGTAATGAATATAAAACCATATGCATAACATTTAGTACCTCTAATTACCTTCTATATACATATTTTTCATAAAATAAATAATTATATATTCATAAAAAGTTATAAACATGCAAATACATAAATGTAAAGTACTCTAAGTACATGCAAATAAATTCTAAGTACGTGCAAATTAATTAAAACCCGTGCAAATTAGTTATAAATACTTGCAAATGAATTGCGAATATTAAACGCCCGAGGGCACAAACAGCCACTGGCGCAGATCCCATCTACTACCAAAATTATGTGCCTCTATCCATTCATCAATTTCATCATATCATCACTCAACCCATCTTCGCAAATTAGTCAAAAGTGGTACAGAAAGCGAAGTAAAATAAAGCAAATCAATCAATCAAATTCTTGATTGACGACAACGTTTCCACTGCACCTTTGAGGAGAACCCCAACGTTATTTTATTCTTCTTCTTCGTGCAGGTCTGGGTAACCAAAGCCCGTTCTCCAACTACTAAAATTGATCATTCCGTCGGCGATATGGTCTTACTCAATATATTTTTCCTTTTGACTTGTAATTTAATAATTTTAGAGTCAAACGGCTATCTGGAATCTTCAGAACATGTCAATTCCCCTTTAACTGATATTTTTCAATTTCTTCCACCACTGCTTCAACAACGTTCCATTTATTTCGGATTCCTTCACTTCTAATTTTGTCTTGTAAGGTTACTCCAATTAAATACCGCAAAAATATCATTTTTGAATAATTTTTTCTACTTCTATCATTTTGACGAAGAGTGCAACATTCGCTGCCACATAGAAGCCTGTTTTCAAATTATGTTATGGTATCTAATTTGTTTTCCAAAATTTCTTTTCAAAATTGTGAAATATGACTTCCCAAATATACAAAGTTTCTTACCTGTTAAATTAATTTATCGTGTATCACTATTATCACTCTAGGAAGTTTTTTTTACCATTTATTACTATTGACTTTGTTATTAGCCTCTGAAATTTTCATGTAAGAATGAATTGAAGTTCGAAACAGACCTGTATAAGACTTCCCTGGGGCTTGCGCCACGTTGGAAGTTTTTCCATTGGAGTGGATCTTACGGACACAGTAACACGATGTGGTTTATACAAATCCTTTAATGTGGTTAACTATACTGCAATGACCATAACATATTTGAACACAAACTGATCAATCACACGTGTCTAGTGTTTTTATCACTACTGCGAGCGCCATACATCATTCCAATTGAAGTCTCTCCCAGAATTCCGTGTTCTAACGTGGAAGTTCCTAGCGGGAGGAAAAAGACAACAAATGAAGAGCGGAATGCGAATCACGCTGAATCTTAAACATCCTCCCCTCTCCCCGTTGGAATTCGCAGCATGCAAACTGAATGATGAATGTTCAATTGTTCATTTCATTTGGAAGGCGCACAATCTTGCTGAGGGCCCCTGGGAAAACTCCATCCTCGGTGCGAACCGCGGCTACACGAAATAAATTGTCCTTCCCTGCGAACTTCTTCTATAACACCCATTTTCCATGACAGTGTTGGGCCTCCGCGATGGCGCAGTGGTAGCGTCGTTGCCTTGTAATCAACGGATCCCGGGTTCGGTACCAGGTGAAGGCACATAGTGGTTCAGATCTCTCTTTAAACTCGTCATTGCCTTGTAATCAAGGGGTCCCGGGTTCGATACCCGGTGGAGGTACAAGTGGTTCGGATCCCACTTTAAACTGTAGGTCCAGTCCCGATTAGCCTTACTGTGCATAAAGTGGACTTAAAACACCAACTCAAACCAAACCCTCTTTAAACTGTAGGCTCAGTCCCGATTACCTTTACCGTGCATAAAGTGGACTTAAAATACCAAATCAATCAACCAGGACAAAGGGGGTAGGTTGTCTTCTTTCAGGAGCACAAATAATCCTGGCTACAGGTTGGGCTGCGTGGTTGTCCACTTTTATCGCTGTTGCATACCATGAAGATAGTCTCGGTATCGAAATATTTCCCCACATCAAATTTCTCCAAATCTTATGTTGGAACTGTTGAAAGTACAGTTTGTGGTAAATATGCGATATAGCCCGAACAGATTTCTTCAAATTTACAGGAGAAACTACTTACTGAAATCAGTTTCTGTAGCATTGTCTAAGTTCTTCGAGGTATTTTCTTTCGCGGAAACTGAAAACTTCACCATAGAATGCTGCAGAACAAGAAATAATAACTTTTTATGTAAGAAACTTGCATTTTCTGTAAAGCGACAACATTTTACCGTTGTTTCCATTATGTACCTGCAGATGGCACGAGCGTCGAAAGTCACATGGTCTCGCCAGTGTTTCCAAACGTGCCTTTTTTTTACGATTTTTTTCTTTTTTTAACTATGCTTACCTAACCTAACCTAACCTTGCCGGAAAATGGTCCGTGGGGCTATCGTGAATGGTTTTTGGGGCTATCCGTCAATGGTTTGTGGTTCTATCGTGAATGTTTTTTGGGGCTATCGTGAATGGTTTTTTGGGGCTATCCGTCAATGGTTTATGATGACATAATGAACACGAAAGTAGGCATTTTTCTGTTAAGAAGGTTGAAACACTGCATACCCACTCCAAATCGACAAAACACAAGCACGACGCGCGATGATCCATGACGAGTGCACGCCATATTGTATATTACCCAAGCGGAACAAGGAAGACAAATAATGACTCGTAATATGCAAAGTTGACACTATTTTATAGAAAAAGGCATAACTTCACCTTAAAGAATCTTCCGCAATGCAGAATAGGTAAGTATCAATGCTGAAATGAACGAAATAAACGAGTGAGACGTGTGCGGGCTATATCGCATAATTGCCCAGTTTTGATTTAGGAAGGTGCTGTACCCCTTCACCAAGATTTGGGTGTCATAATGAACATTTATCTTCTTACCAAAGATGCATTAGTGGAGGGGCCAGCCCCTTGCATCACCAACGTCAACGGGAGTGTTAAGGCTTGAATCAAGGGGCTGTAGATTGGGAAACCTTTGATAGCCGTGACCCAACAGACTGAATACATTGAGGATGTAGGAAGTGAAGAGTTCGCGAACTAAGATGTTGGAGTCCTTGAAAGAACCTTGAACCAAGTTGAAAATTTTGGCACGGAATCAAATTACTCATGGAAAGGAAGGCGGACGAACTCATCTGTGTGGGATTAAGTAAGGGACCTGTCAATTCCTGTTTCAATTTGTTTCAGAATTAGGCGTTTGCTAGGGAAATTCATAGCCAGGGACTTGAAGGGTCCCACTTCTTCGACGGCAGGAAAATACCAACTGCCTGGAGCGACGCCTGTGATCAATATCCTCCTCCGGCTGGGCTTTTGAATAACGCCTTTGACGGCTGAGTATGGTCGGATCCTATTTCACAGAGCTTCTGCGGGGATACTCAGGTTTCAAGCCCACTGAGGGTGTGAGTGCTTGCTGAAGCGGTCAGCGTGTGTGGGATTAAGTAAGGGATCATTTTCCAGGACAATTGGGGGGCCTCCGCGTGGTTAACTATACTATATATGTTTATATTATCGGCACGCACAGTTATATTACTAACTAACATTCTAACCTTCTTAAACCCGAAGGTTTATGGCTGCAGCAACACAAGTATTCCATCTTTCCCTATCCTGGGCAAGATCAATCCAATATTTTCCATCCTTACCGATTTCCTTAAGGTCTATCTCAACCAGGCCCATACCTAGGATTTTTTTGAGGGGGGGGGGCAGACCCATAAGCGAATTTTAAATAAATTTTCTCTCATATTATACACTGTATATAATATATATATATACATATATATATATACAGGGTGCTCGGAAATTCCCCTTACAAACTCCTAGGGCTAGTAGAGGGGACCGAGTAGACAATATTTTGAATAGGAAACCATGACCGGAGACGTACCGTTTCCGTGCTATAACCATGACAATGTGTCGGATGTGCCTGTGTTGGTATGTAACCTGGTAGGCAGTACATGGCGTCAGAAGATCACCTGATGACCTAAAGTGTAATCATTTATTACAACCATGTCAAATGAGGTGTTACGTAAGGTACAGAAGTGAATGACGTGTGACTCAGTCCATAATACGAACAAAATTATTTGGTAACAATTCCAAGGGAACAAAAAAGAAACTTACTATTCATTGATCAACACCTGTGTCGACAGTGGAACGCAACAATTTGTAGACGTCACGTGCCATCAGGTGATCGTCTGACGTCAAGTACTGCCTACCAGGTTAAATACCAACACAGGCACATCCGACACATTGTCATGGTTGTAGCACGAAAACGGTACGTTTCCGGACATGGGTTCCTATTCCAAATATTGTCTACTCAGTCCCCTCTACTTACCCTACGAGTTTGTAAGGGGAATTTCCGAGCACCCTGTATATATATATGTATGTATATATATGTGTGGGGGGGGGGTGTATAGGAGAGGGTTGTAGAGAAAATTGCTCATTTTGTTACGAAATGTTGAAGAACAGCACTTTCTAACCTATATGTATGCAATAACGTGACAAATATTTGCAGTTGACACTGACATTTGTTTCTGTCATAGAGCGAAAAAAAATACATGATAGGGGTAAACTACGTGTGTTCATAATGCAAACAATTCAAATAGCCTACGAGAAGCAACATATGTGTGTGTGGGGTTGATGAGGGTTTACACCCACTTTGCAAAATCCCTGACATTTCTAGGTATTTTACATAACTGTGTAATGATTTAACATGCTAAAAAATAAGAGTTACACATCAACTTTGTAAGTTAATCGAATAAATCACGTTTCTTGAACATTTTTCAAAATAAATGAAAAATAAAATGAAAGCCTTTTTATAAGTAATATTACCCAAAAAGGAAGATTGTTGGGAAGATAAAACGAGACGTGTTTCCGGTTACAAATTCTGACAAGCAAAAATCATTTAATTCCCCAGACTTTTTCAGGTTTTGAGAGCTTTTTTAGGAAATCATTTGTTTTCAATTACCTCAGTCCTAGTCTTGCTTTCCTGACTCCTCCAGTTGTCCAGGACTTTGGAGTCAGTTCGGACCCTGTAAATAAATTATCTGAAGGGAACGGCTAAGTGACTTCACCCTGGCAGTGTGTCTGCTGGCGTAATATTGTTTCTATGGTGTATTTTCGCTTTTAGAATCTTATTCCACAGTAAAATTAAATACCAGTGGCAACCAAGAAGCTATTAAATGGGGATGCATACATGTGGGATAGAAAATGCCATTATCAACGGCTCGTAGCTTCGAATGTTTTGTCCTTGATGTCTTCTGCACATTGTGAAAGTTGTCTGTTGTACGGTCACACCACTGTGTATTTATGTTCAAGACAATTACAAGTAGAAAAGAAGAAAAGTTGCAGTAAAACAAATTCCGATTGACAGAATTTCGTAAATAATAATGTACTTAATTTCTTGAGTGTTTTGGACAAATAACAATATATGTTAAAAGTACTTCAGACAACGTTTGCCCCAAAAATCTAGCAACGTTTCTGCTGTGAAGTGGATTATCCTATTTACATAATATTAATTAACCCTAAGCCATTGAGTGGCAGAATGGACATCAGTTGCAGAAAACCCCTGATGTCGGAGAAAGAAAAGAAAGTTTTTTATCCTTCTACTCAGTGGTGGCGGAAAGGGATCACAGACCTTGCGGTGCGGGTGGAGAGCCATTGCCCCTTATATGGTGGTTTTGTATTGCAGTCATTGAGGAACCTTTCTTCCATAATGTAAAGAGTATAGAAAATTCCCCTCTATTCTAATTATGTGAAACATTTGTGACAGAGTCGGGGCGAAAAAGTCGGGACATGGATTAAAAGGAATGGACTGTCCCGACTAAATTGGAACGTCTGATAGCCTTGCATCAATTGTTATAGAACTAAAATAGCCCAATATTACAGACTGCAGACTTCTAAAGCCTGTCTCTGTCCAGAAATAACCTATTAATTTGTGTAAGGACAAAATTGAAATTCATGCAAACTTTGAAAAAACATCAACGTAATTTTTGTAGGTTTTTTTACGTTCAAATTAAATTTTGTCTTGCCCCCCCTCCCTCCTTGGGTACAGGCCTGATCTCAACATTATCCCTTCATCTTCGTCTTGGCCTTCCTACAGGTCTCTTATCATCAAGCTTCCCAACAAGTCTCCTGTACACTCTTCTTTCCTCTCCCATTCGTGCCACATGGCGTTCTGTGACGTGGTCGCGTCCTTTAGTATAATGGTATAAATTTGGAAGCTAAACAAAAATATGAAATAGGTTTTGTTATACCAGTTAGTACACGACCACTTCACATCAGCACTGGCCAAAAAAAATATAGAGCCACAAAAGGTTGGTTGCCCCAAAAAACTAGATCTGTACAAATATTAAAAAAAAAACACAACCCTTTTCTCTTTTGCTCTATTCCACTATTTATTACTACCGTGGCAAAATCACCATTCAGTCCAAAACGATGACCACAGATAATTGGCCCCCTTGCGCTGACTCAAAAATTAACGTGGATCTTCGAGCACCAATCCCCACCATACCATATATTTCCCAGCTTATCTAATCGTCGAGATTTAATATTGGTTTCCGTGTTCGTGGTCGTCTAGCCACGAAAACGGAAACGTTCTCAACATATATATATATATATATCAAAGCAAGGTGGAACGCTAATGAACGTAAAAATAAGAACCATTGCATACGTCATACTTCAATTTTAGTGTCCATTTATTGTAACAAATTAGCACCCGGACAAATAGAAATATCTCCCCAACAATGACAAAAATCTCTCCCCAATATATATATATTTAATTGTGTGTACAATATAATAGAACCCACGTGGCAAAAATAAATACTTCCCTTTTTTGATACATGTCGTTAAAATTTATAACACGAAACACCCGTTAAATAAATACAAAGTCATATTTTGTGGTTTAGGTGATCGGAATCCTATATCGACGAAATTATCTACAATCAAGGTGGCGAATTTTTAACTGTGTTACGTCAGTCATGGAATAAATGCACTAAGTTTTAAATCACAAAACGGATAATTCCAAAAAGACTATTCCTGAAAATCATTACTAAACAAAAAGGACCGGTCACTTAACTTTAACATAAACTGAAATAAATTAAATTATTATACCCCGTTATTCCATGTCCAGACATCAATCCAATGCCACAGTCAAATTCCGATGTCGATGCGGATCCGATCACCATCGCCCGTGACCAAGGAAGGAGAAGGAAGCTCCTTACTATACCAATGCCTCAGCTGCAACGTTCTGTTCTCTCGGGAGAAAACTTCGCCCGCAGCCGAAGCTTTCCCCCTTTAGTTACAAAGTTCTCCGCTAGGGGAAACAGTGTTGCCAAATTTAATCTGCTCGACGTCCACAGCCGAGCGTCAAGAACACAATGACGCAAAAACTCCTTGTTAGAATAACGAGGAGGATGTGGTGGAGCTTTTAAAATTATGCGAGTTATAAGCAAACACCACAACCTCCCCCGACATCGAGAAAAATCAACACAGGCACCTTACAAAACAGTCATAAAAAAGGCAAGGCAACAATCCTAATAATTTACAAGCATAACAGCAATGACGAATAAAAGTGAAAATACTAAACATCAAAGTTGCCCATAAATACCATGACTAGATATAATTTGTAAGCAGATAATATATTTCAAATTTCCCATAATTTTCCTGTTTTTGTCCTTTGTTTATATTATGATTTTTTTTGTTTTTTTACATTTTTACATGTTTTTTTTGTTTTTAAACCCAATAGTAATTCCCATCAAACTAAATGCGATATATGAAATATGTAAGCCTTTATCCCAATACAATATGAACACGAAAGCTCCATTATATTAAAGAAACCCAGAGAGATATATGAAATCTCATTCAAGTAATAAACATACAAATATAAGACATACATATATGATAAAAACATGACATGAATATACCTTTCCCTGAATGAAAAGATGAAAATAGCGAGCCAGCGCTTTTAAGATAAATACAAATCAATGCCTATGATGGATACCAATTTTCTTTAAATACTGGAGATTCAAAGTTCAAAAAATATGGAAATATTTGGGTATGCAAACAAGGCAAATAACCACTCAATCACACTTGACACCTTTTGCGGATGGAACCTGTAAAAAGAAAGGCTGTCCTGCCAAAGAAAGTTTCTGCTCAGTAACATCCTAATGTCAGAATCCTCTTCTAGCCAGGGTACAACCATAACCTCCAATCCAACAAACTCATTCCGTTTCATTCCATAAAGTTCTCATATCCACTTGGGGTCCGGATTCCTTTTTTGTGAAACACACCACTTCTCCAAGGACATCAGAGTGCTTCCCGCACAATGGACTCAGGAGAATACATTCACCATAGAAAGTACATCCAATCCATATTTTCTGCAATTCCATTTCCACACAACCTTGGCGAAAAAAAAATCCATTTCTCGAATATTAAGGAGCCTACGTCAAAATGCATCCCGCATAATGAACTCCATTAAAGATAATCTTCTGAAATCTTGTTACGAAGATTAAATATACAAGGTATTTATACATCCTTGAAAACGTTTCACTTTAAACACTCACATGTGGAGGTACAAAAAACATTAGTGAGATAAGCACATTACACTCGAAAAAAAAAACACCTCGAGCGAACTTCACTCAGTCAACACGTGCAGGGGATCCTTGCAGGAGAAAAAATACAGTACCAAACATACCGGAAATCCATCGGTGTGAGCCCGTCTACACCGTCACAGAGATCCAAATTCCATTTTCCAGATGAGCCATCGACGAAACGACGAAAATGTCCAATCCCGGCTGCGACGAAAAAATTCCAGGCAGTGGCAACCATTGAAGAGCAGGTGCATGCGAACCAAGCAGAATCTGTAGTGGCAGGTCAGCAGGTGGCAAGCCTACAGCAATCGTGCATATATTGCGGAACATATCTCCATCGAAGTAAAAAACATGAAACAAAAAATAACCCAAGCATTAATAAGAAGAAAGAATAGAATAGGAGAAACAAGAAGGTATAGAAAAGAATAATGAAAATATTCACGCAACAATTATTAATCTGCCAACTTTACTACAATTTTGATTCCGAACAATACAAGATAAGCTTTGCATATTATGCCCCTGTTGAGGGGTATTCGGTAACCTAACTCTACAGAATTTTTGAAAATGCCCCCATCTTAAACAGCGGCGGCATTGCACATTTCTTACATTATTTGACCTCTGAATGGTGCCTGTTAAATTCACATTAGGAGAAGGCGTCGCGGTTAACCTTTGTATCGAAGTTTCATCTTTTGTATCATCATTTGCCGGAGCCACGTCAAATTCGTGCTCCATAGAAGAAGTTTCTTGAGCAAGACTTAATAATTCAGCCAAAGTTTTAGGTTTATTCTGAAACAATAGGAAACCCCGAGTCTGAGGGCGCAACTTATGCAAAATTTCGGCCACTAGGACGTCCTCTTCCCATACCAGATTAAGAGTATTGGCACAATCAATTATGTTAGAGACAAAGGCGGACATAGATTCAGATCGTGTTTGACGGCGGCATATCTTTAAATTAATCAAATTCGCCACTGACGAGGCCGGTGCCATATTTTTCCACACTTGACACTTAAGTGCAAACCAAGACGCCTTAGCGGCTATAGCTTCACGCCAAAGGATTTTTAAGTTACCAGCAGTTTTACGTAAACAATTTTGAAGCACCAAGGTATCTGGATAAATATGAAAACTTACTATTAATTGGACGTTAAGCATAAATGTAAATAGTTGTTCCAAAGAAGTACCGGTACAAATTGCTAAGGCATCAATTTCAGCGTCCATATTACGTAACATGATTTTATCGGACAACGAGGAAGACACCTTAGAAGGAACATCATTATCCTTATCAGGAGTACTGGAATCCCCTTCCCCCGATGAACTAAACAGAATCTTAGGCACTTTGACGTAATCAACCCGTTTAGGTGTCGTGGAGGGATCTAACTGCATATAACCCTTTAATTGGGACATCGTAAAATGGGAAAATATACCACAAATCCTACAAAAAAATATATATATCAAGTCAAAAGCAAGACGCAACTCTCGAAACAGTAGTGGGGGGGGGGGGTACTCGTTTGTGCTCTGCTACCATTGAATGTTGTGACGTGGTCGCGTCCTTTAGTATAATGGTATAAATTTGGAAGCTAAACAAAAATATGAAATAGGTTTTGTTATACCAGTTAGTACACGACCACTTCACATCAGCACTGGCCAAAAAAAATATAGAGCCACAAAAGGTTGGTTGCCCCAAAAAACTAGATCTGTACAAATATTAAAAAAAAAAACCACAACCCTTTTCTCTTTTGCTCTATTCCACTATTTATTACTACCGTGGCAAAATCACCATTCAGTCCAAAACGATGACCACAGATAATTGGCCCCCTTGCGCTGACTCAAAAATTAACGTGGATCTTCGAGCACCAATCCCCACCATACCATATATTTCCCAGCTTATCTAATCGTCGAGATTTAATATTGGTTTCCGTGTTCGTGGTCGTCTAGCCACGAAAACGGAAACGTTCTCAACATATATATATATATCAAAGCAAGGTGGAACGCTAATGAACGTAAAAATAAGAACCATTGCATACGTCATACTTCAATTTTAGTGTCCATTTATTGTAACAAATTAGCACCCGGACAAATAGAAATATCTCCCCAACAATGACAAAAATCTCTCCCCAATATATATATATTTAATTGTGTGTACAATATAATAGAACCCACGTGGCAAAAATAAATACTTCCCTTTTTTGATACATGTCGTTAAAATTTATAACACGAAACACCCGTTAAATAAATACAAAGTCATATTTTGTGGTTTAGGTGATCGGAATCCTATATCGACGAAATTATCTACAATCAAGGTGGCGAATTTTTAACTGTGTTACGTCAGTCATGGAATAAATGCACTAAGTTTTAAATCACAAAACGGATAATTCCAAAAAGACTATTCCTGAAAATCATTACTAAACAAAAAGGACCGGTCACTTAACTTTAACATAAACTGAAATAAATTAAATTATTATACCCCGTTATTCCATGTCCAGACATCAATCCAATGCCACAGTCAAATTCCGATGTCGATGCGGATCCGATCACCATCGCCCGTGACCAAGGAAGGAGAAGGAAGCTCCTTACTATACCAATGCCTCAGCTGCAACGTTCTGTTCTCTCGGGAGAAAACTTCGCCCGCAGCCGAAGCTTTCCCCCTTTAGTTACAAAGTTCTCCGCTAGGGGAAACAGTGTTGCCAAATTTAATCTGCTCGACGTCCACAGCCGAGCGTCAAGAACACAATGACGCAAAAACTCCTTGTTAGAATAACGAGGAGGATGTGGTGGAGCTTTTAAAATTATGCGAGTTATAAGCAAACACCACAACCTCCCCCGACATCGAGAAAAATCAACACAGGCACCTTACAAAACAGTCATAAAAAAGGCAAGGCAACAATCCTAATAATTTACAAGCATAACAGCAATGACGAATAAAAGTGAAAATACTAAACATCAAAGTTGCCCATAAATACCATGACTAGATATAATTTGTAAGCAGATAATATATTTCAAATTTCCCATAATTTTCCTGTTTTTGTCCTTTGTTTATATTATGATTTTTTTTGTTTTTTTACATTTTTACATGTTTTTTTTGTTTTTAAACCCAATAGTAATTCCCATCAAACTAAATGCGATATATGAAATATGTAAGCCTTTATCCCAATACAATATGAACACGAAAGCTCCATTATATTAAAGAAACCCAGAGAGATATATGAAATCTCATTCAAGTAATAAACATACAAATATAAGACATACATATATGATAAAAACATGACATGAATATACCTTTCCCTGAATGAAAAGATGAAAATAGCGAGCCAGCGCTTTTAAGATAAATACAAATCAATGCCTATGATGGATACCAATTTTCTTTAAATACTGGAGATTCAAAGTTCAAAAAATATGGAAATATTTGGGTATGCAAACAAGGCAAATAACCACTCAATCACACTTGACACCTTTTGCGGATGGAACCTGTAAAAAGAAAGGCTGTCCTGCCAAAGAAAGTTTCTGCTCAGTAACATCCTAATGTCAGAATCCTCTTCTAGCCAGGGTACAACCATAACCTCCAATCCAACAAACTCATTCCGTTTCATTCCATAAAGTTCTCATATCCACTTGGGGTCCGGATTCCTTTTTTGTGAAACACACCACTTCTCCAAGGACATCAGAGTGCTTCCCGCACAATGGACTCAGGAGAATACATTCACCATAGAAAGTACATCCAATCCATATTTTCTGCAATTCCATTTCCACACAACCTTGGCGAAAAAAAATCCATTTCTCGAATATTAAGGAGCCTACGTCAAAATGCATCCCGCATAATGAACTCCATTAAAGATAATCTTCTGAAATCTTGTTACGAAGATTAAATATACAAGGTATTTATACATCCTTGAAAACGTTTCACTTTAAACACTCACATGTGGAGGTACAAAAAACATTAGTGAGATAAGCACATTACACTCGAAAAAAAAACACCTCGAGCGAACTTCACTCAGTCAACACGTGCAGGGGATCCTTGCAGGAGAAAAAATACAGTACCAAACATACCGGAAATCCATCGGTGTGAGCCCGTCTACACCGTCACAGAGATCCAAATTCCATTTTCCAGATGAGCCATCGACGAAACGACGAAAATGTCCAATCCCGGCTGCGACGAAAAAATTCCAGGCAGTGGCAACCATTGAAGAGCAGGTGCATGCGAACCAAGCAGAATCTGTAGTGGCAGGTCAGCAGGTGGCAAGCCTACAGCAATCGTGCATATATTGCGGAACATATCTCCATCGAAGTAAAAAACATGAAACAAAAAATAACCCAAGCATTAATAAGAAGAAAGAATAGAATAGGAGAAACAAGAAGGTATAGAAAAGAATAATGAAAATATTCACGCAACAATTATTAATCTGCCAACTTTACTACAATTTTGATTCCGAACAATACAAGATAAGCTTTGCATATTATGCCCCTGTTGAGGGGTATTCGGTAACCTAACTCTACAGAATTTTTGAAAATGCCCCCATCTTAAACAGCGGCGGCATTGCACATTTCTTACATTATTTGACCTCTGAATGGTGCCTGTTAAATTCACATTAGGAGAAGGCGTCGCGGTTAACCTTTGTATCGAAGTTTCATCTTTTGTATCATCATTTGCCGGAGCCACGTCAAATTCGTGCTCCATAGAAGAAGTTTCTTGAGCAAGACTTAATAATTCAGCCAAAGTTTTAGGTTTATTCTGAAACAATAGGAAACCCCGAGTCTGAGGGCGCAACTTATGCAAAATTTCGGCCACTAGGACGTCCTCTTCCCATACCAGATTAAGAGTATTGGCACAATCAATTATGTTAGAGACAAAGGCGGACATAGATTCAGATCGTGTTTGACGGCGGCATATCTTTAAATTAATCAAATTCGCCACTGACGAGGCCGGTGCCATATTTTTCCACACTTGACACTTAAGTGCAAACCAAGACGCCTTAGCGGCTATAGCTTCACGCCAAAGGATTTTTAAGTTACCAGCAGTTTTACGTAAACAATTTTGAAGCACCAAGGTATCTGGATAAATATGAAAACTTACTATTAATTGGACGTTAAGCATAAATGTAAATAGTTGTTCCAAAGAAGTACCGGTACAAATTGCTAAGGCATCAATTTCAGCGTCCATATTACGTAACATGATTTTATCGGACAACGAGGAAGACACCTTAGAAGGAACATCATTATCCTTATCAGGAGTACTGGAATCCCCTTCCCCCGATGAACTAAACAGAATCTTAGGCACTTTGACGTAATCAACCCGTTTAGGTGTCGTGGAGGGATCTAACTGCATATAACCCTTTAATTGGGACATCGTAAAATGGGAAAATATACCACACATCCTACAAAAAAATATATATATCAAGTCAAAAGCAAGACGCAACTCTCGAAACAGTAGTGGGGGGGGGGGTACTCGTTTGTGCTCTGCTACCATTGAATGTTGTGACGTGGTCGCGTCCTTTAGTATAATGGTATAAATTTGGAAGCTAAACAAAAATATGAAATAGGTTTTGTTATACCAGTTAGTACACGACCACTTCACATCAGCACTGGCCAAAAAAAATATAGAGCCACAAAAGGTTGGTTGCCCCAAAAAACTAGATCTGTACAAATATTAAAAAAAAACACAACCCTTTTCTCTTTTGCTCTATTCCACTATTTATTACTACCGTGGCAAAATCACCATTCAGTCCAAAACGATGACCACAGATAATTGGCCCCCTTGCGCTGACTCAAAAATTAACGTGGATCTTCGAGCACCAATCCCCACCATACCATATATTTCCCAGCTTATCTAATCGTCGAGATTTAATATTGGTTTCCGTGTTCGTGGTCGTCTAGCCACGAAAACGGAAACGTTCTCAACATATATATATATATCAAAGCAAGGTGGAACGCTAATGAACGTAAAAATAAGAACCATTGCATACGTCATACTTCAATTTTAGTGTCCATTTATTGTAACAAATTAGCACCCGGACAAATAGAAATATCTCCCCAACAATGACAAAAATCTCTCCCCAATATATATATATTTAATTGTGTGTACAATATAATAGAACCCACGTGGCAAAAATAAATACTTCCCTTTTTTGATACATGTCGTTAAAATTTATAACACGAAACACCCGTTAAATAAATACAAAGTCATATTTTGTGGTTTAGGTGATCGGAATCCTATATCGACGAAATTATCTACAATCAAGGTGGCGAATTTTTAACTGTGTTACGTCAGTCATGGAATAAATGCACTAAGTTTTAAATCACAAAACGGATAATTCCAAAAAGACTATTCCTGAAAATCATTACTAAACAAAAAGGACCGGTCACTTAACTTTAACATAAACTGAAATAAATTAAATTATTATACCCCGTTATTCCATGTCCAGACATCAATCCAATGCCACAGTCAAATTCCGATGTCGATGCGGATCCGATCACCATCGCCCGTGACCAAGGAAGGAGAAGGAAGCTCCTTACTATACCAATGCCTCAGCTGCAACGTTCTGTTCTCTCGGGAGAAAACTTCGCCCGCAGCCGAAGCTTTCCCCCTTTAGTTACAAAGTTCTCCGCTAGGGGAAACAGTGTTGCCAAATTTAATCTGCTCGACGTCCACAGCCGAGCGTCAAGAACACAATGACGCAAAAACTCCTTGTTAGAATAACGAGGAGGATGTGGTGGAGCTTTTAAAATTATGCGAGTTATAAGCAAACACCACAGTTCCCACTTAAGTCTTCTTGATTTAATCATTCTAATAATATCTGGACAGGAATACAAATTATGCACTTCTAAATAATGTAATCTTCTCCACTCACCTGTCTCCTCATCCTTACTTAGCGGCGTATTCGTGATTTCATTTCGTTTGGTAGGATTTTATGGGTATGCCAATTTGTATACGTTACCAGAAAGTAAACAAAACTGTTGCCTTGCTGTTGTGAGTACGTTGTAACATTGATTCTAACCAAGGTATTTTAAATCTTGCTATAATATTTACAAATAATTTAGCAACAGTACATTTGCATCCTAAGAAAACCCAAACTCGTACGAAAATAAGCTATCGAACTAGTAACACGGAAATGTCGACCAAATTCCAGGTTCAAACGTAACGTCCATCTAAGTCTCTTGTGAACTCTCTAATAATTACATGTAAAATATCAACACTGTGCCTTGAAAACTAAAAACTCGGCTCGGTGAGGTTGGTCAGTTGCAGAATGGTGTCCCCCTTTAATCCACAAGACTACATACTTTTTGGCACGGAAATCTTTGATGGCTGGACCGTTAATGGATTCGAATGATTTTTCAGGGTTTTTTTCCATTCAATTACATTTTCTCTGAGGGGGATAAATCATCCCTGGCAGAGATAAAAATAATTTTCCTTTACCGGGATGACATTTTTGGTGGTGTGTGGGGGGGAAACCCCGGCATCCCCCCGTTATTTCGGAAAGTTTAATGGTGCCTATGTGTACTGTATTGATTTGGTTTGAAAGAGGTGACCCTTTCTGAATACCCCCAATTGTCAAGCTCCCTTCCACGTAGTACACTCTGGACTGCATTCTTCCTGACTGGCGAGGCTCTGACGTCTGTGCTTCTTGAGTGGTGTCGTCTGTACTTGTTTGTCCCTTCAACAATCCCATCCTATCATCCTAATCTCGAAGGCGGAGATGAAGAAATCGATAAGATTAAATAAACTGATAAGATGGTAAGATAAGGATCGTATCACGCTCGATAGTCCAATCACTTCATAAAAAGGGTCCGGTTGAAGAAGCTGGAAAGAGCTTCGTACGACAACGGTAATATTCAGCAGATCTTGAAAAATCCGCTGAATCGAATTCTACCGGAAATCGTATGAAAAATAAGCAAACACAGCTTCATGCTAAAAAACACCGTTAACGACAGTCGCGGCATTGTCAACGACTTTAGCGATCTCAAATTTGAATCCGTCATAAATAGTTCGAGAGAACATTTCTCAGCCCAGTTGTACTCAGAAATTTATCGCGTAAACAGTCGTTGCCTCCGAATTATTCTGATTATCAATTCTTACGTAAAGAGATACCACGGAAGTTGCGCTACGAAAGGAGTTTACCCCAAGCCATAAGTGTACAGTCAGAGAAAGAATTACCTGGGCCACGGGACCTAGAATTTCGTAACGTCTTAAAGCCTGTTGTTTATGCAACCCAAATAACAAAATATTCGCTTAAGTTTGTCTGGTGGATCAAAGTTCTCGGCAAGGATTGAGCATTGATAGCATGCGTCACATGACTCATGCCCCAGCCACAACAGACAACTGGGTGCTACGAGTCCTCCAGAAGAAAATTTCAGGAACTGGTTTCTTAACAAGAGATACTCGTAAGGAAATAGTCTTTCCTGTATTATTAGTCATTGTCAATACGTTTCACTGAAATGATGGTTCTCATCACAGACCACATACCACACGCTAATTGTTTAAGTCCAGTTTATGCACTGGACCTACAGATTAAAGTGGGAACCGAACCAAATGTCCCTCCATCTGGTATTGAATTCCTAAGCCTTTGATTACAATGGCGAAGACGTTACCATTACGCCATCGGAGAGGCAATGGAACGCCTTGAGAAAGAGACTGAAACCATATTTGGCGTAAATTTTAAAAATAAGAAAATAATTTGTGGTCACAGGTTCGAACCGTGGGAGCGGCATAGATTTTTGTGCCATCGTCCATTTCACGAGTTTATAATTCTTCCTCACCGACACGATTAACTCGAGTGGTAGAAGAAAAGCGAAGTAAAATAACTGAAACAGAAATAAAAGGAAATAGCGAAACAAATTTTATCTATAATATTCTGCAGTCACTTCAGTCGTATTCACGGAATGCCGTTGTCTCTAACTTGTCTTTTCCCCTTCCTTTGTGCTCTCGATTTCCTCTGTCACGATTGGTCTAAACTAATTAATGCGACGTTAATTAAGCAATCCAAACAACGAATGCACAATCAACTGCACAAAACAACATTCCAATTGTTTTCGAATCGGAAAACAATTGAGATGCTGTAAAATGAAGCAAGATGCAGTAATAAAGTGGGATTTTGGTACGGTATAGAATTAAATCGGTGAAGATGTTCGATTTGATTGGATGCTTGTTATTTAGTGGCACTATTCTTTCACTTTTGGCAAATAGCGACGATGAAGATTAGTAATGAGTGATGATATGATGACATTGATTAAGGGACACTCACCAAGAACACCCATGGCCAAGCCGAGATTCGAACCAGGGGCCCATGCTGTCGTAGCGCGCTGTGCTAACCACTGCGCCACGGAGGTCGGTTAGTAGTGGACATTATACCATATTTTGTGTGCGCAATTGGGATCAATCAATGAAATGACTAGGCATATTATATTATTAATATATTCATTTCATAATATCACGTCGTATTATTCGGCACGAAGTAACATCAGAGACATTCAATCTTGCATTTTTGCCTTTCAGCTAATTCTTCGACTTCAGATTAATCACATCAATAAGATAAATTATGAAACAAATGATAATGAATGTGGGATATTGACAGTTATTACAAATTGTCTGACACAAGCAACATTAAGCAGACTCGGTGGGCAAGCTAATTAAGTGGTCGACATTCGATCTCGTCACCAAAGTTCCCGGGTTTGAGTACCGTCCTTGTCACAGGTGTTTTGAGTATTTCGTCATTAATTTCATGTAATGGTCACTCGTCTGCGACTAGGAAGAAAAGTGATGTTACGTAACAAAAATAATAAAAATATACATGATCGAAGGGTACTTATTTCATCTCTCACGAAATCTCCTACAAAAGCGGTATATATGAAATAGTATATGTATCTTCGATTTCTATATTTAACTAGTCGAGACCGAGAACGGAAGAGCAATTTTCAATTCGAGAGACCGAGAGACGGAGACACTGTCAGGTCTTGTTTATTTCTTGACATCTTCCTAATTGAGTTGTTGTTCTGTTTGTTATTGGCTTTGTATTGGCAATTATTGTCATTATTCTTCCCCTGTAGGTAAACCATTACGACGATTTATGATAAAATAAAGCAGATAAAAGGGAAAGAACAAGAAAGTCATGCCTGCCCGGGACTTCAACCCAGAACCTTACGTAACGAGATTTGAGATTCTGGAGAAGGCATCTGTATTTCGCTTGGCTTTCTCTTCCCTCAACTTCTGTTATTTTATCATGAACGTATAATCAAAATGGATTTGAGAAAATATGTTGCGATCCATAACTTTGTTGATTAGATGCTACAAATGTGAACTCCAACATGGAATAAATTATTATTTTTTGTTTCGTATGTGGTTGAATATGAAATTTTCTTACACTGTTACAATTTATTACTTTAGTTTTTGTTTTGTGCACAGATAAGCTAATCGGGACTGGACCTTCAGTTTAACATGGATACGAACCACTACGTGCCTCCACCGTGTATCGAACCCGGGATCCCTTGATTACAAGGTGACGACGTTATCATTACGCCATCGAGGAGGCTCCGTGACAAAATGTTATTTACTCGATCTCTACAATAATTTATTTCAACATTTACATTTTCGTTTTCTTCTTTCTTTTTGTTAACTAATCTTAAACGGCTCTTTTTGCGTCTTGGAATTTCTTCTTGTTTCAGGAAAAGAAAAATAATACATGCAGGCTGTATAAAAAACACCCGTTCAAATAGATAGAAAGCTCACTCTCGAGAACTAATTTATAAATAGCGTAACCATTAGGAAACTATTCGAACGTTAATTGATATAACTGCAGATGAAACAATACTTACAGACGCTAACGAAATATCTATTCTTGAATAAGCTCACAGGCAACAGGTATTTGGTGAGTCATTCACTCTTGCTAACTACGAGCGAAGGTCACTGAACCAAAGGGTGGCAAACAAGCGTCTGCTCTGCGAAACTAGGGTTACAGACGAGGCCACGTGTTCCTGTTATCAATATCGTACGAAATAAGGAGGAACACAGTACGTTTTGGTCCTATCATTGCACACTTTCTCGTCGTGGCCTTGAAGGCCTACGTAAAGGCTTCTCTGCAAGAAGGATAGCTTACCATTGAGGGAAGAAAACGTGTGTGTGTATCGAGATCCTTCCACTTTCGTATTCTTCTTTATTTCAGAACGCGTGCTGTATCGTTGATTTAATACAATCTATCCGTTGTAGTTTTTAGGTTCTGTTTCTGTTCGGTAATTTTACATTGTGTTCCAGCTTATGTTATTTGCGACGAAGGTTCTGGATTCGATAATCTGGACAATAACGGGATTCTGTTGGTTCATTTTATGTTTGAGTCCACTTTATGCACAGCAAGACTAATCGGTAATGCACCTACAGTTTTAAGTGGGATCCGAACCACTATGTGCCTACACATTACTTTGCTACTAGATATTTGCATGCTAAGATGTAGGAAGTGCTACATTTTCAGTGTGTGGAATTGAGAGTTATTTTGGATACGAAGGATCGGACAATGGAGTAGTGGGAAAGGATCACTTTACATGTTTGAATTATAACCCCCCCCCCCCACACACACACACAGGATATCGGCCGTGGTTTTTATAACGAAATATAAAATGGATGAATTGTGTCAAGAAAAACTGGAGCCTATTTACATCCCTACGGAATTTGGAAGAAAGTCCACGTAGAGATTAGAAAGTTCTGTTCCGACAAAATCTGACGTACAGTAAATGAAAATGCAAAGTGCTACCTTGTGCTTTGCACCAAGTCATGAATGCGTGTAGGGGGTGTGGAATTAGGGCCCCACACTTTCTTGTTACGGCTGAAGGTGGGGATAATGTGATCAGCACCACGCCCCTGTCCGCCTTTACCCCCCCCCCCCCCGAGTTTCCTACAGGTACCCACTTTATACGACGCTGGGTGGGCGCCGGAGCCACTTGAACAGGTGGATAAAAATTCCAATTCTCCCCAGTCGAAGATCGAACTCAGATCTCTCGCATGGTAATCAAACGCCCTAACGAACAAGCTACCGCGGCACATATAGTATAGTAGCCTTTGTAATTAAGGCAATAATTCTTTTAGCGTTTCGTTCAACGCTTTTAGGCGAATCATTTTCGGACATGTAACATGTAGTTCATTTCGGTTCTGCGACTTGGTTTGAGAACAGGCGATATTCTGAAGAACAACATTTCACCTGACAAGTCACGTGACTTTCCTACATTTCCTGTGTCTGTTGGCTATTGCATGAAAGACGAGTTGCTCTTGAGACAGACAGAATCACCCGATCACCTAAACGTGCAATGTGTGTTGGCTACCTTTCCGGCATTATTTACTACCATTAAAGTCTTATGGGGAAGAACTTTTTTCCACCACTGTACATCTCGCAATCAGTATCCTCTCGCACCAGGCTCTCACATAGCCTGAGAACTGATCCCCAATAACAGCCTGTGGGCTTTTATACGGGATTATACTGACTGCGATTCCAGGCGCCAGAGCTACGTTAGTCTGCATGGAATGCAGTCTAGGATGAAGTACTTGAAAAGGGAGGTCGACTTTGGATGTCTTGAGAAAGGAGAAAAGTTGTTACGCTTCCCCAGGAGACTGCAACAAGTACGCGTCCCGTACGCCTCGGACCGCAAAGCCACAGTGCGGGACATTTTTAAAATTTCAGATACAATACTGAACAACCATTTCAAACTGAAGCTCTAGCAGCGGGAGAAACAGGAAGAAAAACAACACAGGATGGCACACAAAAAATAACAAGACAAACGAACACGAAACGAACCTAGCACCATATATTTCTAAACGCATTGCACACTGAACACTCCGCCAGAGATGTTGATCAGATTTTGTTTGCAAAACACAGGCCAACTTCGTTTTGTGACCACCTGTCTACCTTTGTTATAGTACAAAGTAGGGTAGGACGTGTTTACCTTACAAGATTTACCTGGTACATTTCCCGCCACAAATTGATCGTCGTCTGTTGGCCGTTGTTGCCAAACGTACGTTTCATGTTAACACGGTGACTGCACGCCTTGGAAAGGGCAAAAAAATAATATCACAGTGGCGCAACCACAGGGTGGGGGGGCTTGCCCCAAACCTTCGACGGAAATCAATTATAGGGGGGCAAGACGTTGACGGCCAAAGGCACATGCAGGTGGGGCACAGAGGAGAAATTGCCCCCCTCGATCCCAAATTTTATGCAAATAAGAATACATTTCTTAAAATTTTCTTGCTCGACGCTCGCAATCCCTGCTTTTCTCAGTCTCGTCAAGTTCACACCCATAGCTAGGGAGCGGTGAGAGTCGGCCATGGACGCCGAATGATCTAAATGATGAAAGTTGTAAAAGTGAGAATGCTATGGTGTCCCGTGAAATTTTTTGCGCCCTATTAAATCAATATTGTTTTCAGTTTCAAAAATTGGATTTTAAATGTTCTTGCTCGGTTCGCTCGCAATTTAATTGTTTTATGTAATATAATGTATATAAATCATGTGTGTTGTATAGGTATTTGTATTGAATACACTTTGAATACGTACGCAACATGTTGCATATGTATTTTCTATTTTTATGTAGCTCCATGTTGCATATGTGTAAAACATATATGTTGTACATGAAAGTTATGCATGTTATATGTACAAAAATAATTATCTTTAGAATGCATTTATCGTGCATTTTCTGCCATTCAAAATTAGTTTGTGTGCTTCATTTCCATTATTAGCTACTGTGAAATTGACGGTGTTGAAAAAATATTTCAAATCGTTTGTTCCAAACAAATGCTTTAGCACAGACTTCTACCCCTTTTTTTGCGTAATTTATGAGGATAATAACGTCTTTGATACTACTACTACCACTAGTAATAATAATATTGCCAATATTTTGTTATTATTATACTTATTGGTACATTTATCCTGGTACTTGCCACCCCAGACAAAAAATCGTGGTTGCGGATATGTAATATCAGTAAGTTATTCGAAACCTTAGTGGGCACGTTTCCTTCCCCTCTCCATTTGATATACCTGCTGCTTTTATGTCTGCTAGCTTCCCCTTCTGACGAGCTCCGTGGCGGAGTGATTGGTACAGCTTGCTAGGATGCCAGGGGTCCCGGGTTCGAATTATGGCCTGGGCATAGATGTACTTTGTGAATGAGTGTCCCTTCATCACTTTCGTTATATTATTGATCCTCACCTTCAAGATTAACCAAATGTAGTAGAAAAGGGAAGTAAAATGCACCAATCAATCAATGAATCAAAACTACCTCTCCCCTCCGCTGTGAATATGGCAACCAAGTGTTGAAATTTCCCTCTCAAAGGGAACGGCGAGCTATGACCAGTGATGTGCAGTAGACTATATGTTTACGTCTACATGCGTTGTCTACACGTAATCTACGCGTAGATTACATTGAGTTGTAGTTTACGTAGACTACGTAGACAATCTAAAGTGCATTAAAATTAATTTTCAAGGGTTTCATGAAAGAAAGTGACATTTTCAACTATATTCGTTCCTAACGAAATGAAAATAATCCCATTTACGACAAAATTTATCTTGTCTTCTATTATCAACTATGGAAGAAGATAAATAGTATGCAAAAAACAACAACAGATGGCAGTTGTGAGGCAAGAGCGGTCTTTTTCCCATAAAACACTAGAATATTTCCTATATTAGGTTTCTTCGTACATGAGAAATTGTTCGAATTTGGAAGAAAGAGTATGAAAAGTTATCCTTACACATCAGCATCTGATACGCAGTATAATTTTCTTTTAATTCCACGGCACCCTTTGCTAAGTTATCACCTTTCGCCATGTTGTTTACATAGATTACGTAATCTAAGTGTATAAAATAGTCTACGTGTAGAATGTAGACTATCGTTGTTTACGCGTTGTTTCACTGGCTATGACTGGCAGAGCACAAATCGCGTGCTGTCTCCAGCGCTCCTCTTAATGGGTGGAAGGAATCACGTGACCGCCGCCAAGGTCGTCCAACAGATGTCGGGAGCTGTATCAGAATAAACGCTCTGACACAAATAGGCCTTTCTCTGTAACAGAACCAATGTTTTTAGACCGAAAGGTGGCAAGTATACGTTCCATGCTCTAGGGCAGAAGTAGAAAATCAAATTTTAAAAGTTTACACAAAGCTACACTCACGCTAAATAACGAATTAACAGACTGTACTAGTACTACAGATAATTTCGAGTAATATTTATTGATGAGTGCCTGCTGCTTCTTCCCAAAGGAGCTATTTAGTGCAAGCAGGGCACAAAAACATATCACGAGTTGCGAATTTTAGTTTCAACGTACATGTAGGTAAAATATGTGCGGCCATAAAGAATTGATCTCCTGTGGTTGTCTACCAACGGAATGTTGTGTTGTGCTTGGCTCGAGAACTAATACAACGTCGGGGAATTCAATACGTTCATTTCCATTGATTTATATTCTCACCTTTATAATGATATGGCTTTAGGTACGGCCAGGTGAAAAAGTGCACCCATACGGATAGGCAACCGGATGTACAGTGAAGTTTACACGGTTGCGTACCACACAAGGATAAATGTTCTTGCATAATAACCGCAAGAAACTACTTTCTCCTATGTTAACCCTGTACTTAACACGGTTAATATTTTCGTTGTCCTGTACCATTGCCGTGCGGTTTAAGGCGTCATCCTTTGGGGTCCGGCTACTGAACGTTCGCAGGTTCGAGTCTCCTGGGGGAACCGTAACAAGTTTTCACTGAGATTTCGGCCTGTCTATGGGACCGGTGGCCACCCACCATCGTGAGGGAATTGGGAAGCTACGAATGAGCAGCGTAACGCGATCATGGAAAGCTACAGCAACGACAGAGGGTTCGTCGTGCTGACCACACGTCACTGGTTGTATGGTCTCCCAGTTCTGGTGGAAGGTCCGTGGGTTGGCCCTGGCCTTAAGGAATGGTTTTGCCATGGGTTAATATTAAATTTTCCTAGACTCAAAAACTCTTAATGACCTTGCGGTGTGTGTGTGTGTGTGTGTGTGTGTGTGTGTGTGTGTATGTGTATGTATGTATAATCTGTATGTATTCTGTGTGTGTATGTGTATCACAGAGAGAAGGGGGGGGGTTGTGAATTCACATGATTTTGTTATTGGAAAACAGCAGTAGAATATTTTTCTGTGAAACAATATAACTTTGACAGCCCTCTCTCCCATTCGCTTGAAATGTACATAAAATGAAATTTCAATTCTCTTTAATGTTTGTTTTATTATTTATTGGCTTCCATAGTTACCTGCTTTGAAACTGGAGTATGGAGAGCTGGAATAATTGCTTTGTTGTCGAATAAAGGCGTCATTTTATTATTGCGAGCGTTCCTATCCACCGTTGAAGTAATATTCTTGAAATTAATTTGTAAAATATAGATCGCGCTCCAATTTTGTAGCGGGAATTTTTAAAGTTAATTTTTAATGCAACGTCAGTCGAGTAAAATTAAAAACAACGTAATGAAACTAATTTGCGTACAATTCTAAATTACTCTCTTTGACAAATTCGCAGTACTGTACAGTAATTTTGATGACATTCTGAATTGTACCTACCTGTGTAAGTAAATTACTTCCCATCATTCATTAGGACCGTGTTAACATTAATGGTGAATTTTGTGTTTTCTAAACATTGCAATCACTGTTTTACCCTCATACAGCATTAATCGTGCGAATGAAATGTTTATTTCGTATCACATTCGACGTACTTTGTGTGTCTCGATCGATTATATAATATGATCACTCAACGTCATTTTCACAATTAAAAGTCGCAGAAAACCGAATTCAAATTAAAACAATCAGTCCATGTAATTAGATTCTAACATATTTATTTGCTGTGAATACTGATTGTGCCATGCATACTGGGTCAGTATATGCAAGTGTTTGGAAGTGAGAGTTACATATTTTACTAATTCTGACTTAGCTGTATTTGATTGGCCGCGGTGGCTCAGTCGGTAACGCGTCTGACTACCATGCTAAAGGTACCGGGTTCGATCCCCGGCCGGTTCAAATCCGGGAACTTTTCTAACCTTGGAAGCGGCCCCGGCGCCCACCCAGCGTCGAATGACATGGGTACCTGGGGAAAGCCTAGGGGGTAAAGTCTTTCAGGGGCGTGATGCTGATCACATCACCCCCACTCACGACCGGATCAAGAAAGTGTGGGGCGTTACCCCCACACCCCTATACGCCTTCATGGCGTGGTGCTATGCACAGGGGAGCACTTTACCTTTTTATAGCTGTACTTTTAGCAGTTACTTTCTTGCAATAGAAGTAACTTTATCGACAGTTACTTTTACATTTGGTCTACGACACATAAATTGTCAACTTGAAATTTTGTGGTGATTTGGTTTATTTTGCTTCGCTTTTATGCCACTTTTGGCTAATATGCAAAAATGGGGATGAGTGATGATATGATTAAAATGATGAATGGACACACAAACATCAATGCCCAGGGCAGGATTCGAACCCGTGACCCCTGGCGTCGTAGTGGAAAATTTGTGGGAAAATAGCGGAATGCTTCCAAATGTATCTTCTCTGGATACTAAGGTGAAAGGTTGTTGGTGAAACTGTCTAAGAAGGCAAGAAAGCTATGTTTCGTTTCATGATTAATGTAGAACAACATCGCTTTTCTAGTTGCTCGCAAAGGCATCGGTGTATTGGGTGTATTGTTGTATTAATTTGAAACGTTGTTGTAGAGTTACGTAGATGGAAGTTATTACAGAGCTAGGAATGGAAGAGAAAGACGCCGGCGAAATTTGGATCCATGTCAGCAAGTGAAAGGAAAGTGAATGACCATTAAAACAAAGCTCCTTGCTACATCATTTATTTGTTGTAATAATAAAGAGTGTTTCACTCACTCTCGAACCCTGATTTTCGCTTATAAAAATCAAATGTAATGTAATTAAATTTGCTACGGACTTGCCTTTTTGCATGAGCAGCATGGTGACGTCAGTGGAGATGGCGCCACAGTCTCTCTAGTCCTTGTCTGAGCATGCGCGTGTGTCTGGACGATTCTGCCGTTAAAAGCCAATCGTGCGGATGTGTGCTTTCAGTCTGAGTTCTTGGCCCTGCTGTTGTGACGCACCTGATAGTGGTCTTTGGTTGTTCGGGTAAGGTTGAAAGGTCGTGCCTATAGCTCTTTTCAGTTCTTACGGCGGGCGCTCTAGAAGCTGGCAGGGGAAATGGGGAGCGGGGAAGCGACCAATGCAGCACGATAAGAAACGTAGCTGCCAGTTGAACGAGTTTCACGTAGTACTTTTTCCGGCCGCGTCGTGTCTCTCGGCGCCACTGCTGTTGTCTGGTTGGTCTGTTGCGTAATATCCGCTCTCCACTTCCCCTGCCAGCTTCTAGAACGCCCGCCGTAAGAACTGAAAAGAGCTATAGTAGCAGTGGTTCGTTCTCTCTCTCTGCTCCAAAAAATCTTCTCAAGATCTTCTTTTCCCTTATTCTTAACAGCTCTTCATCCCTTTTCGCTAAGGTCCAGTATTCTGACCCATATGTTACAACTGGGCGTACAATTATTTTGAATATATTAATCTTGTTTTTTCTGCTTCTCTCTTTGGAAGAAAAAACCTTCTTCAATGCCACTTAAAATCTATTTCCTCCGACTATTCTTGCCTTGATTTCATCAGATATATTATTTGTCTGCTTTATTACTGATCAGAAGTTCTTAAAGTTATCACATCTCTCAAATTCTTTACCTCCTACCTTAATCATTTTCTTGTTGTATTTCCCCTCTCTTCTTGATGTAATCATGTATTTAGTCATCTGTAAATTTACATGTAGTCCTATATTCTCCGCAGCTTCTAGTTTTGAAATTCTTTATTTAGTTCTGCTTTGTTTCGTGCTATGAGACTAATATCATCCACATATGCTAATCATTGACCCAAACAGGCTTGCCAACTTTTAAAAAATAAAATTCCGTGAAATTTCTTTACAACCTTCAAACCCTTCCTGAATATCAGGTGTTACCTGTTTGTGGTTTTGGTGCTGTGAATACATACTACGAACTAAATCTATATAATGAAGCATAATTTTGTTGGAGGGAAATAAAGAAGCCTCAAACAATGTTTTTGATTTCGTTTTTCACAGTTTTTCTGTAGACGATTTGGCGCAACAATGTACGAGGGTCACTATTTGTATTTTGAGCCTTGGCAACACTGATTGAAGTTAGGCGCGATTTGACGTTTGCACGGAATCGTCTGGCATTATTGACCATAACGTACTTCAAATGTTTTGTCAATAACTTGATTTGTGTTGTTTATGTTGCCTTGGAGATTGCGCGACAACAATAAAATGGAATTAACTCGTGAACATTTTCGTGCGATGATTTATTTACGATTTTCGACGTGGATTACCAAGACAAGTGTGCATCGATCAACTTACTTCCACATTTGGCGATGAAGCCCCATCCTTGGCCACTGTGAAACGCTGGTATAACGAATTTAATCGTGGCCGCCATTCGCTCACCGACGAGATTCGCGAAGGTCGTCCAAAATCAGTTGTTGTTCAAGAAAACATTGATGCTGTGCAAACCCTAATACTGCAAGATCGTCATGCGACGTACTGCGAGATTGAGGCAACCATAGTCATTAGTTCCACCAGCATATATAAAATATTACATGATCATTTAGCTGTGAGAAAGGTATGTTCTCGTTGGATCCCACACAATTTGACAAAAACTCAAAAAGACGCTCGCCTCAATTGGTGCAAACAAATGCTCAATAAATACAATCGTGGTGCTTCAAAAGACGTATATAAGATTGTAACAGGTGACGAATCATGGATATATGCATATGAGCTGGAACGTAAACAGCAGTCGACTGTATGGGTGTTTCAAGATGAACCCAATCCAACAAAAGTTGTTCGCGCTCGAAGCACATCGAAACAAATGGTCGCCTGTTTTTTCGGGAAAACTGGTCACGTGGCAACTGTGCCTTTAGAGGAACGTAGAACGGTCAACTCTGAATGGTACACAACAATTTGTTTGCCAGAGGTCTTCGGTCAAATACGGAAAACAAACAAACGCCGTCGGATCATTCTTCATCAAGACAATGCCAGCTGTCACACATCTCGTCTAACAACCGACTTTATGAACAGTCAAAAAATCGAATTGATGGGTCATCCGCCGTACAGTCCTGATTTGGCACCCAATGACTTCTTCTTGTTCCGGAATGTCAAGAATAAATTGCGTGGACGCAATTTATGCGTTCAAAAACCATATTATGGAGGTGTCTCAAGAAGATTGGAAAAACTGCTTTGACAAATTGTTCGAACGAATGCAAAAGTGTATTGACCATAAAGGAGAATACTTCGAAAAACAATAAAGCAGTTTTCAATGCCAAATTCCTGTTTTTTCATTGTTAGGCTCAAAATATAAATAGTGACCCTCGTATTTAAACGTTCGCTTTCTCGGTCCTCACACTTAAACGGTAATTCATTTTTACCATCACGGTTCTTCAAAATAATATTGTTAACTTTAATTGCTTGTTTTGCAATCACAAAGCTCTTTTCCCAGCAACTGCACAGGAAAAGAAAAGAAAACAATAATGAATACTAAATCTCGACATTCCGGGAGATAACCAAGTTTGTCCGGGAGTCTTGGAAAGCCACGCTTTAAGTTGCCCTCCTCAGAGACCTCTGGAGTCCGTTCGAAGCATCGGATTGCGGTGAAACTTGGTACAGAAGCTATGGGGACCATGAGGAAGCGAATGCTGACTGAATAAAAATAGTTCAAATTTTCACCGCCAGGTGGAAATACGGCGCTTAAAATTAAATTTCCTTTATTCAGAGCCCTCTGGAGCCCGTTCGAATCAACATATTACAGTGAAGACCATGAGGAAGCAAATACTGATGAAAAAAATAGTTCAAATTTCACCACCAGGTGCAAATGTAGCGCTGAAGCACCAACCTCCAGTGATTTGAATTTATGTCGGTACAGTAGTGTCAATCATGCGCACTGTCAACGTGAATGTCCGCTGCAAGCATAAGGCAGCGTGATCAATGGTCGCACGAAGCATTTCACGGGATGTTGTTCACGGAGCATCAGGTTTCAACGCTACGTTTCAACCTGCTGGTGAAAATTTGAACTATTTTTTTTTTTTGTCAGTATTCGCTTCTCCATGGCATCCAAAGCTCTATTCCAAGTTTCACCTCAGTCCGTTGCTTCGAAAGGGATCGACACGGCTCTGGGTAGGGCAACATTATTTGTGGCCATTGGCCAACTTGTATGTATATTGTATATGTGTATAAAAAACATAATGCAAAATTCTCTTTGAAGTCAATGAACTATGTGAAATTTGTTTGCAAGGGAATTTCCAGCAGAAAGTAACTTAGTTACTTTTAAGAACCAGTAATTGTTGCTGTAACAAAGTTACGTTTTGAAAAATATAACTATAACTATGCCTCAGTTACTATCTGAACGATTTAACTGTAACTGTAGCTCTTGTTTCCTCAAGAATTAATTTTCCGAACAGTGGCGTTTCCGAACTTCTTGCTTGTAGCAATATGGTAACGCCATCTATGTTGCACTCCTACATTCATTCATCGCTTACTGCAGTCAGCTTCACGAACTAAGTACTGATGTTCTCCAGCACCCACTTCCCCTACTGCCATTCCAGTAAGACACACTCGCCGTCCCCTTAATCGTCTGAAATTTACTAATGTCCACACTTTTTACTAGATTTTTACTAATTCATGGTGATGAAGAACTTTTAACATATAAAATTATTAACAACTAATAGAGATTTTTAAACTTCCTACCATTCCCAATTAATGAGTTTGTCAACTTTAAATCCATAACCTAATAACTCTTTTATCCCATTTCATACACTTTACACTAATATTAACCTTCCGATTACTAACCTGTTCTCTCTAACTTTAAGATCTTAAAATCAATAATTGTAGATCTAAAACAATATATTTTAACACTATGTAAACCAAAGATTATTCTGGTCTCCAAACAATCATTGGTCCTTTTTCTGGTATGATATTAAACCATACCATTATGTAAAAAAATGGAAATTGCAAATCTAATCTATGTTTCTAATATATAAAAATGGATGTATGTGTATGTGTGTGTTTGTTCCGGCATAACTCTCGAACGCCTGAAGCGATTTCAACCAAACTTGGTACGCGTATCACTTGAAATCTCGAAAGAAATACTGTGGGGGTAAGATACCCCTGTCACCCCTAAGGGGGGGAGAAGGAGGTGGCATGTAAAAAAAATCAAAATCGACCGATATTAGTGTGGAATCCATAGTTTTCTGGGTCGCTAAGATGAATAATGACACTCCCAATGCCGTTAAACCGCAAGACACCTCAGGAACCCCTAGGGGAAGGGGTGAAATGTAAGACGACCGATATTAGTGTGGAAATCATAGTTTTCGGGGTCGCTAAGTTACACTCCTAATGCAGATCATCTCCAATACACCTTTCGTACCGCTAGGGGTGGGGGTGGAAGGGGGTGGCATTTAAAAATAACCGAAAACAACCGATATTAGTGTGAAATCCGTATTTGTCGTGGTCGGTTAGATGAATAGTGACACTCCCAATGCCGTTTAACTCCAAAGCACAGCTTGCATCTCTAAAGGTGGGGCTGGGGTGACGTAAAAATAATAAAAAATGACTGATATTAGTGTGGAATTATAGTTTTCGGGGTCGCTAAGATGAATAGTGACACTCCCAATGCCGTTCAAGTACAAGTTCAGTTTACACTATAGTTAGAATTCATTATTTTCCTGTCTAATAGAAGATTGGGATAAATGAATACCTGGCAACGCCGCGCAATCAGCCAGTAAAGAATAAAGAACAAGGATAAATGGGGGAATCCTGTTAATATTTCGCGTAACTAACGTTCCGGTATGATTTAAGGCACCAGCACATACTTCCGAATGTATGCAGGTGGAGGAGGGTATATTTCCGGGGTTCCCCCTTTGTTTTGTTGGTGCCACATATGGGAAAAGCTGGTTCCCGCGCACTGTGTGACAACGTTGCCTAGTTCGAGCGTGAGGCCGACCTCTCTCCGGGGCACTTTTGTGTCATCCCTGACCTTTCGAGCAAACACTGTCAGTTTGTATCGCATGGATTACAAAGACCAACTCTACAACTAGATCTTTCAACCTCTTAAACAGCCGAACACACGGGATTGTGCTCCGACGTGGCAACAGCGCGAACTTCTGCCACCCGTCTAATTTCATGGCCGTGAGTATAAGTGAATTGAGTGTACCACGTCACAAAATGGAATTTGAACCACAAACGACGGATCTGCTCACACGACACCAACTTTCCATTAGGATTAATCACAATCTTCAGAGCACGAGGATAGATCTTCCATAAACCCAAATTTAATCAAATCCATGTCTTGATAGACTTCGCAGAGGGTAAAAGGGTTACTTCCCATCTCGACTCGATCGCTCTTCTTGGCTGCGGCTGCAATCTTTGGAGCCTCCAGAAATCGATGGAGTGAATCCCTCCTGCAGTTTACCTTCAGACATCTTCAAACAGACAGCTGGGGGGAGGATTGCTTCGCCTTGTGGTGCCTCAGACACAAAACGCTACTTTAGCCCCGCCGAAAATCTCATCGGCCGAGGGCGAATAAGAGCTGTGAAAACACAATCTACGGCCTCAGGTCCCGAGTGGAAGGAAATGAACTGTCGCTCAAATCTGGAAAATTCTCTGCCTTCTCCAGCAATGAAATTACATTTTAAAAACCCATACGCTTAAATTATCAGAATTAGTACGTCATCCATTCTAGTATTCCGAATTCCAATGTAACGTTAACATATATAAATAGTAGCAAAACCCGCCGCGCAACAGCTCTTGAGGGCAGAGGCGCACCTACCGATGCCAGCCTCCGTCCCATATATGGGGCTTCCCCGATGGCGAAGTGGTAACGTCGTTGCCTTGTAATTAAGTGTTCGATACCCGGTGGAGGCACATTGCGCAGTGGTTCGGATCCCACTTTAAACTGTAAGTCCAGTCTGATTAGCCTATCTGTGCGTAAAGTGGACTTAAAACAAAAGATAATCATTTCATTCACTGCCACATGCATCAACAGAGGTGGGCGATCAACCAACCAGTTACGGGGTGACGTGTGCTCAGCACGAGGAACCCGCAATCGTTGTAAGTTAACAGGGCTATGCTATTCATTCAGCTCCCAAAATCCTTCACGATGGTGGGTGGCCACTGGTCCCATACACGGGCGGAAATCACAGGAGAAAAGTTGTCACGGCTTTCCCCAGGAGAGTCGACAGACTGCACGGCCAGATCGCCAGACCCATAGTACATAAATAAACTAAAGTTGACACGCACCAATCGGCCTGTGTAATGTTGCTGTAAGTTTTCAATATGCAATGTTACTCTCCTTGAATTGGACTTCTTAGATTCTGGCAGCAAGGAGTAACGCTATTTCACTTTACTTCACCATTTATGCGTGTAGAAAAACCTTTACCAGTTCGTGTTGGGTTCGCATATATACAAGGGCGTTTTGAAAATTTTTCCTCATAGGCAATAACTGTGACATCACTGCTCAGAGACACGCGAAATCGGTGTGAGAATAATTAGTTATTTACTGACTGTTGTGACATCTAGCGGCGTTCTCTTGCCACGCCACGCATGCGCACAATAGTAGGAAAAATGGCGAACGTACATGGACGTGCGGTTGAAACAACGTGTTGTTCTTGAGTTCCTCAGAGTAGAGAGTCGTGCGCCCGTTGACATTCATCGACGAGTGAGTGCTATCTATAACGACGCCCGTGTGGATATGAGTACTGTCAGGAGGTGGGAAAGGAATCTGAAAGGCGACAATCAAGCAACGGCGAGCCTGCATGTTCAGGTCCGCAGTGGACGACCCAGGGAAAGTGTTGATGACCTTTTGGGACTGCGACGGCATAGTCCACACAGAAGGTTTGGAGAACGGAACCACAGTAAACTCCGATCGAAACGTGAAGACTTTGCAGAATCTCCATGCACGATTACTGCGAGTCAGACCAGGCAAGGACGCAATTCTTCAACATGACAATGCTCGCCCACACACTCGCCAAACACAGGATTAATTGCAGCGTCTCAAATTCCACGAGATTTTATCCCACCCGCTGTACAGCGTAGATCTCGCACCTTGTGACTTTCTTCCGATGCTGAAAGAGCACGTTGATGCGGAGGTTCAAGCAGATGTGCGTAGCTTTTGCTGGGAGAAGACGCCTGATTTCTTTACCGACGGGATGCAACAACTTGTCCGACGTTGGCTTTTGTGTGTGGACAATGATGTTGACTACTTGGAAAAGTAGTGACACCCTGGTTGAAGACAAGCTTTAAGAAGACATATTGTTCATGTAAGTATCTTGCATATTATTGACGGTATTTTGTAGCAGGCAAAACTTTTCAAATCGCCCTCGTACATATGCCATGAGGATGGAACACTCAAACGGCTACGAGTGAGAGAAAGTGGAAAAACGCAGGAGTCTTGTGTAGACGTTGCAACGAATCTAACCTAAATCACAATTTAAAATCTCGACAGCAGATGGCAGTGCAAGCAGCTATAACATTTATTTATTCGACAAACAAAGCAATGCATTCCAGCTTTGTGTACTCTATCAAAACAGATAACAATGAAAACACAATCGATAATAAAATGAGCATTAAAGAGCATTCTATCTCCAGTGGAGCGACATAACACAGTTAGTTCAAACACACTTTTAAGCTTCACTGAGCATTCAGTAATTATAAACTAAACCGACAGGAAATTGAGAAGGTTGGTCAGGAGTAACTTTATCATGCCCAGGACAGCGATAGATGGCAGCATTGTGTCACTGCTACAAAAACTAACATGTTTAGCAATTCGAGACAGTTCTTCTCGATGCATCAGTTCATAATATTGGCTTAAATATATATGTTATACTCGATCATTTTTTTCCATGAACTGATATTATAATAATCATTGCAATCTTTAGCACACTGACGTATTCACTTTTATTGTTATTTATCAAATTATTAAATTATATATTGATCTCTGAGTTCTATGAAGATAAATTATGTAATGTTACGTCGTACAATATATTCATTTTGTACTTGTGACACAATACGAACAGCATAAGAAAGAACAGTCGTGTGAACGAACTTCAGTCGGTGGATGGGTTGGTCGTTCCACGTCACAACTTTAGTCACCCGGCGTAACCCCCTGGACGTTTCTTAGGGGGCTTGCGAAGTCTAATAAAATCGCACCTGGGGTGGGAGCGGGGTGATCGTTTTGAAATATACTAAATATAATAAATAATTTTGTTCTCTTGTGATATTTGCTTCAACGCATATTGTATAATTTGTATCAAAACATGTTTATGCATAAATATAGAATGACTTTAAAATCACCCTATATACAGGGTCATCTGAAGAGCTGGACGAAATTTTCAAGATTTGCCTACTCAGTAGGTAGCCAGTGGCGTATCCTGGATTTGCATAAATGGTATGCTGTACACAATTTTTTTTAAAACATGGGGGATATCATTATACGTATTCAATAGTTGACGATTTGCACATTAACGTTACTAAATATTGCATAACGTATAAAGTAATGAAATATGGATAATAAAAGTTTAAAACTCGCCTGGTTTGATGTTTGATGTGTAAGTCTTCATAAAATTATAAAATCACTTCATACTTATATTTATATTGGACATTCACAATATGACCGAGAGATTTTTCATGTCTTGAAATAGAAACCGATAGTTCGTTTAAATTGCTAAATCCATCCTTACCTTAATCCACACACTTGTTCTATAAACACCAAACAATAGACAAGGCCAACAGAACAACCTCTCTGTAACACCACAACCTGCTAACCAGCTAGTTTTCTTGCATTGCGCAGTTTGAAAATGTCTTACATACTCCTGTTTCTTATCCTTATGATTACTACACAGGCCGGTTAGAGAAGGGGCAAGGTCTATCATTTTTAACTATTTCTTGTTTTTCCGAGAAAGAGCGAAAGTTGAATGGTTTTTTAATTAGGTTCTGTATCTCACCCTCTGTTTCATTTTCCGTCATTTTTTAAATATTTCGGGAAAGTACTGCACTAAGTCATGTGGAACTTTGAAAGAAGCCCAGAGAAAAAAAATAAACCAACTTTAAAGGAAATGTGCATTGCACTGTACCTCCAAGGAGAAAAATCAATCGCTGTCACTGCTCTTTGTTCTACCAAACAACAAGCAAACTCTTCTCTGTAGCTGTCGCCTCACCGCATGCAGCCAACGCGATATTCACGCTTTGTGAGGGGGGAGAAGCGGAGAGGGGAGGGAAGAAGCACGCGCTTGCCCACGTTAAAATCTCCCTTCGTTGAAGCGGTCAATCCGACAGCTTGCTGTGCAACGACATTAATGAGCATTTCTACATTCTAATTTCTTCATATAGGAGAAGTATTTATTTTACACGAGAGCGCTCAACTAAGCTTATATTACATTTCTTGGATCTGAAGTGAAAGATAGTAATAATTATTTTCCCACAATTGACGCATGCGCCCAGAAGACGCCTGTGGTGATAGCCGAACAGAAAGTGAAAGTACATTAAAACGTTAGCATGTCTCACGAGGGACAGAACGAGAGTGATAGATCTTGTGTGTTCGTGTGTGTGATTTTTTTATTTTTGTTATCTTTCCTCGCATTTCTGGAACATTTGACGAAATACAATGATGTGGATGGGTGATCGATCGATCGATTGATTTGTTTACTTCGCTTTTCTATAAGTTTTGACAAATGGCGAAGATGAGAATTAGTGATCAAATGATGAAATTAATGAAGGGACACCGCGGACCCCTGGCGTCACGGCTCACTGTGCTAACCATTCCGCCACGTAGGTTGGCGTTGGAATATTACGTCTCTGCTTTCGCTGTGTGTACGGCTCCCCTTTCGTGAAGACACAAACACTTGGCACCGAATAAAGATGACGGTGTGTTGAAGCACAGCTAGTTTGGCAACGCAGGGGAAGGATTACACGGCAAGCAGCTGATTTCATCCCTCATTGTTTTCTCTTCGTGGTAGAACTGTAGGATGCAAGAAGAACAATTATAGCTCTTTTCAGTTCTTACGGCGGGCGCTCTAGAAGCTGGAAGCGGAAGTGGGGAACGGGGAGTACGCAACAGACCAACCAGACAACAGCAGTGGCGCCGAGAGACACGACGCGGCCGGAAAAAGCACTACGTGAAACTCGTTCTACTGGCCGCTACGTTTCTTATCGCGCCGGATTGGTCGCTTCCCCGCTCCCACTTCCCCTGCCAGCTTCTAGAGCGCCCGCCGTAAGAACTGAAAAGAGCTATAGTTATGAACAATTTGTTGGACAATACGTTCATCCCTCTCTGTACCGCAGCACATCAGTTCCAAAGGAATTATTGTGGAGACAGTGTATTTATTACCTGTCTATGATAAAGCAGCGCATGGCTTATTGTTATTGACGATCCGTCTAACCCAGATATTTCCATTGTGCGGGGCTTTCAATTGGCGCCAATCCCTGCAAAGGGACATGCTAATATAAATGTCTGAAGCAGATTGGATTCCATTTTAGCACGGAAACCAACGTCACAACCGCGTGTCTTTGATGGCCGAATGCAGTCATCCCTCGCTCCATTACCCAGACACAGAGAGCCCCAATTAATGCAGGTGGGTGCATTGAAAACCATTGGTTTCTACGTGGCTGGTTTCTTTAGAGGGAGTCACTTAACCTGGTCGACATTCGTGGTTTGAAATTGGATTCGGTTTTGTGGAACTCGGATATGCAATGGCAAAGTATCGTGTTTATGACTACATATACCCTGTCGGAGTTAACTGTGGAGCACTTCCCTCTTAGGTGTTCATTGGTAAGCCATCCACTCTGGGTATGCCGAGGCATGTGACAACACCCTGAGAGAAAACTGGAATCTATACTCTGTCCCAGCTAACTCTGGAGCAGGCGAACGAAAACATGTATCTGCGCAAGTAGTGACGCGAGACGGCTCCACCAATGGACACGTGAGAGGCAACGGGATTGCATGGAGGGGAAGAAAGCGACTGCAATTACCAGCCTTCCCAGCAGCGCGTGTACTGCTTTGCTCTGCCTACTCGATTTCCTCCTCTTCTCTGTCACTATGCTCCGCCTTGCTCCACACTTAGCTGGGACAAAGTATACATAAGAACCGCAATAGGATACTTCAATCAAAAATAGTTCACATGTGCTATTCATTTGATTGTGGAATGAAATCTTGAACTGAAAATATTGATGTATATAAAAATTGACAAATATAATTTAGAGGAAACAATAAAGAATTATGGTAGAAAACGTAATTGGATATGATCAAAAATACCACTTTCACATTTATAATAAAAAAAATAGTTTGATATTGAACACACCCAGTTTTGTAATTGAACTATTTATAATGAACATCAGAAATGAAAAGAAACACTAAATTAGAATTAGCCTCCCATAATTCTTGACTTTAACTTTTTGTTGCTATTTGGTTATTATACGAAATATAGAAATTAATTTTTCATTAACTGTAATAATGTTTACATTGTGACTATATAGAACGCCTGTACTTTATATTAAGGAACAAAAATCTCTGAGTTCTTGAGATATGTGAGAAATTTTGGTTAAAGGTTAGCACTAACCTAAGGCAGGCCCTGAGTAGCGAGACGAGACCAACCGAGACGACGAGACAAATCTTTGCGTCAAACAAAGAAACATTGCCAAGAAAAGCTGTTTGCCTACGACCTCTATACATTATGAAAGTTTGTTTGGTAACACCCTGTATATATTTTGAGACTAAGACATTAAAACATGTTAAAAGCTGTTAAAAACTCCCGTTCAAACTTTGAAGATCAAGAAATCAAGCAATCCAAGATAGTTCTTTTTTTTCCTGATACAAGAGTAGTCGTTTTTTAAAATATTTTTGTCGTTAGATGGCAGCAGCTACGAAACCATTTATTGTATCTTGTTTTCCTGATGATTCTAAGAGAATTTTCTAACTGTTAGACAAATCTATTACTCAAATGTAGTTCATGCTAATAATTTAGATACTTTAGGATAATAACGATATAAGTTATGATTAAGAATTAACGAATCTTTGACGGTTCGAATATGGTTTTATTACTATTTGAAGTGATATTCAAATTTTCATCAAATAATAGTATGTGGTATTAATTCTCATTTTGTGGTATTGTTGTTCTATTCATAATTCGGCTCTGTTAAATACGTGTTTGTTTCAAAAAAGTTTATTTTTTTCGCTTTTCTGCCAGTTTTTGGCTAATCGCGAAGATGAGTGTCAATGATAATATGATGAATTTAATGAAGGGACACTCACAGAGAACACCGATGCCCAGGACGGGATTCGAACCCGGGGACCTCTGGCGTCGTAGCGCGCTGTGCTAACCACTCCTCCTCGGAGATCGACTCTGATTACGAATATACCATCCATTTTGCTGTAGTATCCACGGTTGGGATGATATATGCAATTTATATTTTATTATTTTATGTCCTTTGATGAATCCACATTACCTGTCAGTCAGCACTAAATACGACATCCACCTATGTTAGTTCCACACAACTCACAACGAAAACAAGTAGGGGAAAACAGTATTAATCTTGAAAAATGTGTTTTCAATTACAATAGCGAAACCATACATGTTAATCAGCTTACTTGATAGTAGTTAAATTTTCCCAGCAAGCCGGAATAAAACTTTCAGGTTAGTCAATAACTATTCGACTGAATTGCAGAATTGCGTCAAAACAAATTTGGCGTAGTAATATGACAAAAGTGTTGCTCTTATATTTAACCTCGCATTATTGAATTACATGGGGACGCAACAAAAGTTTATGTTAAATTCGAGTAGAAACATGACGTGCTCTGACGTCACTCCCCTTATTCGTGGAATTCGACGTGCTGCTCGAGGTTCATTTTGAACGTGTAATTTAATTTTTAACGAAAACTATAGATACCCGACAATCACATTCAATATTCCGGTATATTTTTTCTACTCCCATATGGTAGCCTGTGCCCACTCATTCGACAAGTGAGATGCTACATACTGGCCTGGATCGATGTATCTTACTTGTACATGAACTTAGGCCCGTTTTAGACGAAAACATTTTTCTTAACGTTTATGCCGTGACGAAAATACTACGGTGTAAACAGATGCCATGGCATATTCCATGGCATTTCTCAAGGATAGGCTCGGTCCGTATCATTTTTCGTAGCGTAACCAATCAGAAGCGCCCTCTAGGTCACGAGTGCAGTTGTAATGGTGGCCGCGTGAGACGTAAACAATGTATCACTTCACATTTTTAAAACACCATAACTATTCAACCGAGAGGAATATCGTTTCGTATTAAATGGTTTTAGGTAGAGAAGAATGGCGCTGATCAAATACATACTTTACAACGTTTTCTGTACACGTATGGAAGAATAAATTAGTTTTTTCAATTCTAAACACCGTGCATTCACCATAGACGGTGTATCTCGACGTTCCTTTCGTGCTGTATGTATTATACACTGCAATCGCAAAAGCTAATCGAAATGTTCCATGAAATGCTTCCGTGTAAAGTATTTATTATCATAAGATTTTTGGATGCATTTACATAGCACGTATGCTAGCAAAAATATTAAAGGAAATGGTTTCGGCCAAAGCAGGCCTTAGATTATTCCATTTTCTTCCACAAGATGTCTCTCTCTCTCCTAAAGAGCAGATGCGACACATGTAGGCTCCCGAGGCGGGACCCAGCTCCAAGGAGTGGTTTAGCATGAAGCCACGTTACGTTTCGGCAAAAGGCAAGCACAGGTGTCCAATCCGTCGTCATGGGAACGCAGATGACGCGGCGCGTTTCCCCCCCTTTTGTGACGTCAGGTTTAAAGGCTAATCCCATCCTTAGTCGCCGTTACTCCATTCAAAGTTGGGTGCGGTTCTGGAATCCGTCGATACCGTCTCTGACGTCATGGCTGCCGGTGACGTCAGGCATGACGTGCTGCGCGTCGATAGGCGGGTTGCTGGGAACAAGGAAAAAGCTGAGATTTTTTTGTTCGGGTGGCGTCAAGTGCGAAGAAGATTAAAACGCTTTTCCGGTGATTTATTTAATTTGCAGTGCCAAGATAATTAATTGTGTTTGCTTGTCAAATAACTCTAAATTAAAGGAAATGTCGAAGTGTGACATTTTGGAGAAGTTACGTGATTTGCGTTAATGCGATTCCAGCACCATCTATTGGATAACTTTGAACTAATGACTGTGTTATGCACTTAGTTGAAATACATGGTACGGCAATAAATCGGGCGATTTTAAATACTCCACATATAAAACAAGATAATACATAAGAAATTATAAAGGATACACAATTAAGACAAAATACAAAAAAAAATTACAATCTTTACATGTTGATTTATTTTAAAATTACATTTCTACGATGATCTCCATTTCGTTCCAGGCACTCTTATTAAGTAAGTAAGGTACGAATTTGAGCCACCTCTTCCCGGATACGATCTTTAAGTTAATTGAGGGTACTTGGGGATTGGTTGGAATACATTTGCTTTCTTGAATTGTTGTCTTAAGTCCACTTTATGCACAGATAGGTTAATTGGGACTGAACGTGCAGTTTAAAATGGGATCCCAATCACTGTGCAATGTGCCTCCGGTGGGTATCGAACCCGGGACACCTTGATTAGAAGGCGACGACGTTACCACTACGCCATCGGGGAGGCAACTTTTGTTTTCATAGAGCTCCCTCCAAAAAAAGTTCACGCGTGGGCAGATCCGGTGATCTGGTTGGCCAAGGAATATCCCCGTGATTGTTTTTATCATGCTTTTAAAGCAAATGTACCAGGTTCAGTGGCGGAGTGATTATCACAGCGCGCTACGACGCCAGGAAAACCGATCTAGGAATTGGCGTTCTATGTGTGTCCTGTAACGACCGCCATGTTAGGCACAATTCAGTCATTTATTTGACTTTATCTTATTCGTATACGTTCAAGTTCAGAAATTGGATTTAATTATTTACACTTAATTGTTTACATAATTAATTTATGTTTTATCTAATGTTATTATATTATTCGCGTATTTTTCCAACATTTATTCAAAATTCATAGGCTAATGATTATCCCAAATAATATATGCAACGTTTTCATTGTATTTCAAATCCAAAATGGCTAGGATTATTTCTATCTTTCACGCAAATTTTGTTGTTTAAGCACAAGTTAAATACATTTCTTCTTAATATCGATTTTTGTTCAACAATGTACAAGATTGAAGTAATTTGTCTTCGTTATAAACTAAATCTTTATTTAATCATTTTTATGTGCAAGGGCAAATATGAATTATTTGATAAAATCAGTTTAGTTATTTCTATATAGTTTAATATTGTAATATTATAGAAAAGTATTTCTCCCTCGTTTTCAATAAAATAATGTTTTCCTATTGGTTGTTTATGTTAGGAGTGGGGAATGACGCTTCGTGTATTTGGCGACGTCAGAAGTTCCACGTTGGCATTCTCATTGTTGCCAACCACAATTAATCTTACTATCGCTATTTAGCATTATTCTGACATATAAATTATCAGTTTTTCTTGTGTTGTTTTTATAGTGAGTTTGTAGCATTGTACGAAATGACAATCTGTTGTACTGCGCCTCCCGCTTGAGGTAGCAGTTGAGGTCTTGCTGTTAACGGTAGAGGCGGTGCGCGGTTTCTGTCGTGACAAATTTTACTAAACACTACCTTCGAGCGAGCAGGACCCAACATATCAATTGTTTAAAATGTTCGAAAAAGTATGTAACGCGCGCCTTTCGGTATTAAAGTTTCGGACGTTTTTGAATTTAATGATTTAGTTTTATTTACTGTCACATGTCAGTGGTTACCTTCCAGGTGAAGGTGGATCGTCTTAATCCTGATCCCTGGGTGAGAACTCGTGCTTCCAACTGACCAGCCGGAGCAAGGAGCAGTGTTGCCAAATTCGTGACTCCTTACCGGGAGTTGCTATTGTGGTGGCACGTTGCAGTCCTTTCATCAATTTCATCATCTTCGCGATTAGCCAAAAGTGGCCGAGAAGCGAAGCAATATAAACCAAATTAATCAATGTTACAGCGAATGCGTGCTGTACCCCGTTCTACGACTGAATGTTAAAGCAGAGGATGCAAGGTGGTGGTAGTCACATGTTCCTCTAACGAAACAACCAGCTATATCACAAAGTCGCCCGATTTATTGTTACACCCTGTATTAACTGGGTTCTAACTTGGTTCAAAATGTAAGTGAACTCGAGTTACTTGCTTGAAAAAGTAACTTCAGTTCAAGTTATTTGGTTGGAAGAGGGACTTGGGTGAAAGTTGGTTGATATAAAGAGCAACTTGGGTTAAACTCGTCTGATTAAAAAAAATACCATGTAGTTGATTTAGGCTTGGGCATATCTCTTATGCTTGTGGAGGCCAGCGTGTGCTCCGCGCTGTGCGAGTTTCGCGCCTGCACACTGAATATCAAGGACATGTAGAGGGCGCTTACGTTGAGAGAAAATACCGTGAGGGAAGGCCACTTTCTTCTTCTGCCATGATTGCAATGCCACACTGTACTGTTACTCACGGATCAGCTGATAAGAAGTTTCCCACTGCACGAACGCGACCGACGAAGCCTTCTTCGTAGTTCACGTAATCGCTACAGTACCGCTGATCACTCTTTAGTCCACACGTACATACAGGAGAATAAGTTTAGTTCAGTCGATCACAAAAGACGTGCTAAGCTTAAGTGAACGTATCCAGAGTAAAAGGGTAGGAAATATGCACGGAACTACATCGTCGCTTCCTCATTAGTGTTTTGTTTGTGTTTTCAGCTCTTTGTTATCATTCGCTTTATATTAGCACTACCACGAAGGAGACTAGCGTTCCATTCCAGGTGTGAGTGATTTCAGAAGGGGTCTTGACGCATGAAGCGGCTCTGAGGTTCAACTGATCTTAAATAAATGTCCATCTGAGGGTTAAAGACGGCCGGAGCGTGGTGCTGATCATATCACCGCCACAAATGGCCCAGATTCTGATTGTTTTCGGGCCACAGTATGCCTACACAGGATGTTGCAACGTGCAGGAGGCATGTCTACCTTTCCATACCGCACCGCAACATCCTCAGTGCTGCAAACGAACGTGGCGAGCGAGGAACAAAGACTCGTAGCAAAGGAACTTTCACCTGACCGTGTGCGCATGCGTGACTCGCTGGGGCAGCCAATGGGCTTATGCACGACGCTATGCATCCGGGTGTTGTTTGCGACTTCTGTTTTAAGACTGCATCACAGAGTTTGGAGTTATAGCATTATTAACTGAATTAATGAATGGTTATTTTACGTCGCTTGTCTTCACATTGTGGCTAATCGTGACGATGAGGATGAATGGTGATATGATGAAATAGATGATGTGACAATACCGGGTTCGAACCCGGTGGAGGCACATAGTGGTTCGGATCCCACTTTAAACTGTAGGTCCTGTCCCGATTAGCCTTACTGTGCATAAAGTGGAGTTAAAACACCAAATCAATCAATCAATGAAGATGATGTGACGCTCACAAGGTATACCGACAACATAACACATGTCCTACAGAGGATTATCCTGGTTGCAGGTCCAGGCAGCAGAGCCTCGTCAGTCTGCAAATGGCAGTCCAAGGCGTACTTCGTGAAAGTGAGGTTGATATTTGGGTGTCTTTAAAAAGGGCCACCCCTTAAAATCCAATAAACTGAATGAGCAGACACTATGAATAAATATTTCCATGGATATCGAAATATTTATACCAAATATGGAGATATATTGATGGAGAGTGCACGTTTTAAATATAAATGTAATATTACAATCAGTGGTGTGCGTCTACGCGTAAACAACAATAGTCTACATTCCACACGTAGACTATTTTATACACGTAGATTACGTAATCTATGTAAACAACATGGCGAAAGGTGATAACTTAGCAAAGGGCGCCGTGGAATTAAAAGAAAATTATACTGCGTATCAGTTGCTGATGTGTGAGGAGAACTTTCCATACGCTCCCTTCCAAATTCGAACAATTTCTCACCTAGGAAAAAACCTAATATAAGAAATATTCTAGTGTTTTATGGGGAAAAGACCACTCTTACCTCACGACTGCCATCTGTTGTTGTTTTTTGCATACTATTTATCTTCCTCTTTAGTTGATAATAAAAGAGAAGAGAAATTTTGTTGTAAATAATATTCTTTTCATTTCGTTAGATACTAATATACGTAGTTGAAAATGTCACTTTCCCTTCATGAAACCATTGAAAATTAATTTTAATGCACTTTAGATTGTCTACGTAGTCTATGTAAACTACAACCCAATGTAATCTACGCGTAGATTACGTGTAGACAACGCATGTAGACGTAAACTTATAGTCTACTGCACATCACTGATTACAATACTACCTTCTGTAATTTGAGGCTTGTCTGTAACTAAATAAACAAATATTTGAATAACACATGGACGTATGCTGTATATCCCATGGATATCTAGTACTGAAGATCCTCTGAATATCCATGATGGTTTATCCAATGGGATAACCACTACTTTAGTGCAATATTTCTCAACTGCTGGGCCACGACACGATACTGAGCTGCGAAATGTTTTGCTGAAAATGTTGACAACTATCATAATCCCAATATCGTATTTGAGTTGTGGTTTTTCCTTGTTTAAGTCCATTTTATGCTCAGATATACTTATCAGGACTCGGCCTATTTTAAAGAGGGACCCACACCACAATGTGCCTCCACCGGTTATCGAACCCGGAGACGTTACCACTTAGTCATCCATATTCTTATATTTGTCAACAATCCTACACACGTAATCAAACTATTATTACTCTTTATGATCATGCTAGAATTTATTTATCAGTATTTAATTTCATAGGTACATTTTAATTCATGCATAAGAGCCTCCCCGATGGCGCAACGGTAGCGCCGTGGCCTTGTAATCAAGGGGTCCCGGGTTCGATACACGGTGGATACACATAGTGGTTCGGATCCCACTTTAAACTGTAGGTTCAGTCCAGATTAGCCTCAATGTGCATAACGTGGACTTAAAACAACAAATCAATCAACAAGTCATGCATAAAATCTTAAATTCTGTAAAGATTTAAGAGGAAAATTCTTGGGTTAAGGGCATTGACTTAAAATGAAATACCGGAACATGGTTTCACGAAGGTTGAGAACCATTTCTCTAGTGTTTAGGTATTCGCTTTATTCACGCTGGAAAGTCTAGCGTATACAGTTTGAGGCCAGTGCATTTCATTTCGGTTTTACGCTTACAATGCAATTTACATATAACAATGTCTCTTGTTACTTTTTTCGGGTGACTAATAAACTGATTAATGCAATTATATCTGTACCATCATGCGAACTGAGGAAATAAACAATTGTTGCTTGCCGCGTGTCGCGTGCATCTTATAGTCTCGTGTCGCATGTCTCTTCGGTGTGAATTTGGCCTCCCGATGGCGCAGTGGTAGCATCGTCACCTTGTAATCAAGGGGTCCCGGGTTCGATACCCGGTGGAGGCACAAATGATTCGGATTCTACTTTAAACTGCAGGTCCAATCCCGATTAGCCTTACTGTGCATAAAGTGGACTTAGAACACCAACACAACTCAACTCTACATTGTGAATTCTTCCTTACGTCCTGGCCTGGCGGTTTTTTTGTGGCATGTGCATCATCCAGCGTACTTCCCGGAGCTTGCTCAGAGCTATGACCATCTCTTTGCTCGTTTGAAGAAGCATCTTAGAGGACGTCATTCTCGCTCGGATGATGTTGTCAAGGTTACCTCGGAGATTTGTGCTGTATGAGCGATAACAGACCACTGTTGACAAATATGGCCAGGAATTCATTTAAAACTATGCACGTAAACTAGCAATGCATTTGCTCAGCAACCGCAGGACACATTTTTAGAATTCGTCGCGGTTCCCAATGCTAATAGAAACCACTTCAAATATGCATTTTTCGTTTCAAGCAGCGTGCAGACCAGCGATTCATCGGTCCCTGCGATACAACACGAATGGCTCGGTCACATGGATTTTTGATGTGCACTTTAATGCGCAGAGGTAAAAGGTACAAACGTCAATTTTCCGTTTTTTTTATCTGTTTGCTCCTATGTCCAACTCGGCAGGTTGTTGTTTAATCTCCCCCTACCATTGTTCACAACGATTTTTTTTATTATTTTGCTTGTTGCAACTTGTTTGTTTTATTTGCTCCCGGTTTCGGCATGAATACAGGTACTGGGATTGTGATATGGGAACGGTAGCAAGGGAGTCGCCATTGGGTGAGCAAGGGTGGACTACAGCCCTTCTGTGAAATAGTATTGACCTGTCATATATCCTGCATGAGAATTTTTAAAAAATACCTTTATAGTAGAGGTGAAATCTCTCACATATGACTAACGAAAAGTGAAAGATACATAGAGAAAGTAAAAGATACAAAGTAATAAGCAGAGAAAAAGAGAAAGTGGTAAAGCAACAAAGAAAAAGGGAAAGATACAAAGTAATAAAGACACAGAGAAAAATAGAAAGTGGTCAAGAAACAAAGAAAAGTGAAAGATAAAAGTAATAATGAAACAGAGGAAAAGAGAAAGTGGTCAAGAAACAAAGAAAAAGGTAAAATATAAAGTAATAAAGAAACAAAAAAGACAAAGAAGGTGATGAAACAAAGAAAAAGCGAAGATAAAAAGTAATAATGAAACAGAGAATGAGAGAAAGTGGTAAAGAAACAAAGAAAAAGGGAAAGATACAAAGTAATAAAGACACAGAGAAAAATAGAAAGTGGTCAAGAAACAAAGAAAAGTGAAAGATAAAAGTAATAATGAAACAGAGGAAAAGAGAAAGTGGTCAAGAAACAAAGAAAAAGGAAAGATATAAAGTAAAAAGAGACATAGAAAGTGATAAAAACAAAGAAAATGTGAAAGATAGTAAGTGATAAAGAAACAGAGAATGAGAGAAAGTGGTCAAGAAACAAAGAAAAGTGAAAGATAAAAGTAATAATGAAACAGAGGAAAAGAGAAAGTGGTCAAGAAACAAAGAAAAAGGAAAAATATAAAGTAATAAAGAAACAAAAAAGACAGAAGGTGATAAAACAAAGAAAAAGCGAAGATAAAAAGTAATAATGAAACAGAGAATGAGAGAAAGTGGTAAAGAAACAAAGAAAAAGGGAAAGATACAAAGTAATAAAGACACAGAGAAAAATAGAAAGTGGTCAAGAAACAAAGAAAAGTGAAAGATAAAAGTAATAATGAAACAGAGGAAAAGAGAAAGTGGTCAAGAAACAAAGAAAAAGGAAAAATATAAAGTAATAAAGAAACAAAAAAAGAAATAGAAGGTGATAAAACAAAGAAAAAGCGAAGATAAAAAGTAATAATGAAACAGAGAATGAGAGAAAGTGGTAAAGAAACAAAGAAAAGTGAAAGATAAAAGTAATAATGAAACAGAGGAAAAGAGAAAGTGGTCAAGAAACAAAGAAAAAGGAAAGATATAAAGTAAAAAGAGACATAGAAAGTGATAAAAACAAAGAAAAAGTGAAAGATAGTAAGTGATAAAGAAACAAAAAAAGTAAAAGAAAATAATAATGAAACAAAGAAAAGTTAAAGAAAGTAACAAAGAAAGAAAATATGAATGCAGGAACAGTGAAGAAAAGGAGGAAATTGCAAAGAAACTGAACAAGAGAGAAAGAAAGAAGAAAGTGATAGAGAAAGATAAAGAAAAGGAGAGTAACAGGAATAAATAGAAAGTTATAGAGTAACCGTGGAATAGAGAAAAAAGGATATTAATAGGGAAATAAAGAGAAAGTGATAGTCAAACTTAGAAAAAACAGAGGAACAAGGAAGAAAGAAAGTTTTAAGTGTGTGGTATTAAGGTGTTTAACTATTGAATGAAATGATAATGTGAAAAAGCAGAGTGGGCCATAAAAAAGTAAATAATAATTTACTGCCCCCGCTGAAATCCGGATTTCGTGAGAAACACAGAACAGCCACTGCTCTTGCTAAAGTTGTGGATGATATTCTCTATGCCATTGATAAACAGCAAGTCACTATTTTAGTACTTCTGGATCTCAGTAAGGCTTTTGACACTGTGCAGCATGACTTATTATTAGCCAAACTTAAATATTACAAGTTTTCTCCTTCAACATTAAACTGGTTTCAAACATATCTATTTAACAGACGTCAAAGGGTCGTATTACATAATTCACCATCTCACGTGTCTCAACCTATAACGCTGAAAGCAGGCGTGCCGCAAGGATCGATATTAGGCCCCCTTCTCTTCACCCTTTACACTGCAGATTTGCAGCAAGTTATAAAATTCTTCACTCCACATTTTTACGCAGACGATACCCAGTTATATTTCTCAGATCATTACGCTTCGTTGGAACATAAGCTTCAGTCACTAAATTCTGACTTGAACATCGTCAGTAACTGGTGTGTATCTAACGGTCTTAAAATAAATCCAGAAAAATCCACTTTCATAATCATTGGTTCTAATTATTCAAGGTCGTTAATTAAAAATATTAAGATCGAGCTCAAAATAAACAATTTGCCCATTGTCAAGAATAACACTGCTAAAAATCTTGGTCTGATTTTTGACGAAATTTTTGATTGGACAGAACATGTAAAGACGCAATGTAGGAAAGGTTATGGAACACTTAGGAATCTGAATCGTTTCCGTGACTTCCTCCCTGCGGAATGCAAGCTAAGGCTCATCCAAGCATTAATCTACCCATTGTTCGACTATTGTGATAATGTTTACGGCCCTCAACTCTCGCAAAAGCTCAGTAAAAAAATACAAATGGTGCAAAATGCCTGCTTCCGATACATTTTTCAAGCAAAAAGATCCGATCATATTCTTCCATTCTTAAATAATAATCAGGTTCTTACCATGGCCAACAGAAGGAAGTTGCACTATCTCTGTTTCATACGCCGCATACTGACAGAAGGTAAACCACAGTACCTGTTTGAGAAGATGCATTCCCGTAGCGAAATCCATCAGTATGTTACCCGTAAGCGGAACAACTTCGATTTACCCCATCACTCTACCACGGCCTACAAATCCTCTTTCTCCTTTTCGGCTCCCAAAGCATGGAATGCATTGCCTGCGAATATCGCTAGTGTAAACAACCCATTATATTTTAAAGGTAAAATAAAAGATCTGCTGTTAATGGAACAATGGCAGAGTCGGGGCACATACTGAAGGTATCAAGTCACTCACTATAAGGAATTGTATTATTATTACTATTGTCTTTTGTATTTCTAGTTACACTTTTTTTTGTATGCAACTAATTCCTATGTATTTTTTTCTTTCTTCATTTTTATTTTTTATTTTTATTATTATTATTATTATTTTACGTTTAGCTTACTGCTCCATAAGTTTATATCATCTCATATGTATTCTCATATTGACAAGGGTTAGGTGGCAGAGCAGCCCTTGGCTGAATCTCGCCCGCTGAATAAAGAACATTTATTATTATTATTATTATTAACTCAAGACACACAACTAAAAAGTAGATAATGTATAACTACTACTTTATTCTTACCATTATTACAGTTATTTCACTAATAGGTTCTTTCCAAATGTTTCGGGGCCCATCCAGAATTTATTTTATTTGACAATAAAAGTTCACTACAATTTCAAAATTCAATATAAAGTAAACAAAAGACAATTTTTTAAAAATAATGTTAATTGATATGATTAAAAATTGCCACTTTGATGGGTAAATTAATAGTATGATATTGAGCATCTCAGTTTTGCAATTAAATATAACGAATGGGTTGCACCACTGCCACATCTGAAATGAAATGAAACAATATTTTATTAGCCTTCCAATCTTGGTTTCAACCTTCAACACTTTCCATTTATTGTTCTTAGAAATAATTAAATTAATTGTCATAATGTTAATGTGATTTATAGGACACCTGTATTTCTGACTGTTTCTTGTAAAGACCTATCAAAAAAATTGGATTATTTGTTTGTTAGTTTGAGTTGGTGTTTTAAGTCCACTTTATGCACAGTAAGGCAAATCGGGACTGGACATAGAGTTTAAAGTGGGATCCGAACCACTATGTGCCACCACCAGGTATCGAACCCGGGACCTCTACCACCGCGCCATCGGGGATGCCGAAAAAAATTGGATATTGGCCCAGCGCGTATTGTGTGTCTCAGACTCAGCACCCATCTAGGGGTTGGGTTGAATGGGGGTTGCTGTGATAAAGATCACAAAATGAAACAAATTAATTGCATGGAACGTGATAGAAATTATTGAAAATATAGCTTCAATTTTTGCCTCAAAATTTAGAGCTGATGTTATAAGTGGCGTGCACGTTATACTGTTACCACTGAGCCCACATGTACCAGGCAGATGTGATCCTACAAGGAATTACAATTTAGGAAGGATTTAAAAATATTATTGTGAAAACATTATATTGTGAAATCCGTTCTCGTCTCCTCTCATTATTATCCATTGTTGATGTTTTCGCCCCAGCAATGCCAGGACTGTTAGCTTTACAGTCAGGGATGCTATGAAAACAATCTATCCGCAACAATACCCAAAGCTGGTTGGGGGGAATATTTGGCGTTGCCGCAAAACGACAAGGGGGGGGGGAGTGGGTTTTGGGGGGATGCTCGTAAATTGAAAACCGCAACACTGTGGGAAATCCCCCGAAATGAGATTCATTCCAACAATGGATTGGCAGCCAACCAAGTGTGTGAAAGCATAGAAAAAAATCGGTCACGTGGTTATTGTTGTGTGTGATAAGTGTATCGTTCTTCTCGGAGCATTGTTGAAACTTTTTCCAATAATGCTCTTTCCAGTTAAGTACGTGCCTGCGGATGACCGAGCAGGGTAAGTTAATATTTTTCCCTTCAAGGGATAGAAAGGGTTCGAACCCTTCCTGCTTACGCTCTCAAAAAATCATTATACTACCGATTTTTTTTTTTAAAAGCCCTAGCATTTAAAAATAACTACGAGGGGAGGCTGATAAGTATTGAACCATACCTAGAAAAAAATGGGCTAGGAGGCTGACATTTGCATGGTGTACTGGGAAATTCGTTTATATGTAATGGTTGAAAAGAATCGACTTTCTATGACATTAACTTTCAGGTCCAAAAGTAACCACTCATTTGCAGCATTAGTTTCCACCTGAACACTCAAAATCGTTGTTCCTTTAGGTGTTTTTTCAGGGGGGGGATATGATAGTCAGATGGAGCCAGGTCAGGCGAATAGGGTGGATGGGCAACACTTGAAAGTCTAAGGAGGTCATGTCGCCATTGTTTCACCTGCAGAGTGGCGAGGCATTGTCATGCAACAGGATGACGTCTTTGGAGAGCTTTTCTGGAGGTGAAGCCATTTTCACTTTAGACCTGAAAAGCAAAGGGAAGTTAAAATCGTAGAAAGTCTATTTTTAGGCTACAGCCGGATTGCGCACACTGTTCCGGTTTTATCAGTGGTATTTGATAAGCCGTTGACAAGCTGTCACAATGTGCAGGATTGCGCAGAAAAAAATGAGGCGATGTTGTCAAATGTAAAATGTTCTCAAGCCGTTCTCACTTCTGTTGTGTTTGTTTGTGTGTGTGTGTGGAGTTACCGTGTTTTTGCAGTAATTAACCTAACCTAACTTTTGAGTTTGAGTAAATTGGTATGATTTACTATTTTATTACAATTTCTCTCTCTCTTCTTATTTAAAGAAAAAAACAGTTTTGCGCACAGACTTTAAAGCTATCAAAGTGGCAACGTTCGATCAAAATCTGTGCGCAAAACAGGTTAGTGAAATTTGTGCGCAATCCTGGATCTAAAGTGTGCGCAATTCGGTTGCGGCGTATTTTTACACCATTACATATAGCAGAATTGACCAGTACACCCTGCAAATTCCAGCCTCCTAGCTCATTTTTTCTGGGTAAGGCTGGATACATATCAGCCTCACCTCGTAATTAATCAATCTTGATAAAAGTCAATATATTTCTCGTTATTTACAAGGTTATTCCGTTCACCTCAAGTGGCATAACTTTAGACGAACTAAGGTGTTAATGCACGGAGCTACTGTGCATTAAAAATTATAGATACTCGAGTTTTGACACCAGTTAAAAATTAACCAATAGACCTATATAAAAACGAGTTTCGTCAAAATTTAGCTTATTCAATTCTGCGTTTATCTAAGCTAACCATTTATTCCATAATGCCTTCTACTTTTTATCGTCCTGAGAACAAAAGGAGTGCCGTTTTTTTTAGTTTTGTAATATCGTCATGAAATTTTAGTACGGTGCAGGAAGAGAGGTTTTAACAGAATTCTTAATTTTCGTATTTTTAAAATTTGCTGAAAATCATTCTTATCAATTATGCGAAACGACTTTTTCTTAGTATTGGGATATTGATCTTGTTTTGAAGTATTTGCATCTGTTTTTAAAATCCATTACCATTGTCAATTCCCATTACGAAAACGATTTTATACAGATTTTTATTCAGCGGATTAAAGATGTACATGAAACGTGGCAACACCGCACGCAGCGCTGTCCGTTGAACCGTGGAAACAGCGGGCTGTCACTGCGATTGGCTGCGTAGGTCTATTGGTTAACTTTTAATTGAAGTCCAAACTCAAGTATCCAGAATATATATTCCGGCCGTAACGCCCACCAGTGAGGACGCGCTCCGTGTAGGATGCATCTATGGCAATATCCCAAGTAGCCAAGGACGGACACCCCTCCCCAAATTCATTTTATTTTTAAAAATACTATGGTAGATTCAGTATAGTTTCCGATTAAACACTTGATATGGCAGGTGTAGAAAATTCTCTCTGTGTGCATATGGATTCGGAAAATAACATCCACTAAATGTTTGTTTCTTTTTTCTTTTTTTTTAACTTCACACTGACAGGGATATATCAGCTGAAAATCTGACTTCAGTGAGAAACTGTTTGGTACAGTAAGTAAAGTTTGTGTTTTTCTTAGAAATAACACACGAAGATGTGAAATACTAAAAACAAATATATTGCATTATACCAGACAGTAAAAACAAACTATTGTCAGTGTGTGAAACTTGATTTCTAGAAAAACATGATTCACTTCATGGTTTCTAAAAATTTCTTCAACCTTGTCAGTTAAGTGGAGCTGTCCGTGTGAACCATCCCAAACAAGTGATCTTCTATCCGCAGTTGGAAAGAGACTGTCTTCATTGTACTCTTTGTCTGTGAAAAGGTTTTCAGTTTTACTGAACAGTTGTCAAAGTACTTAGAGCCCTCATCATCATTAAGACTCTGCTCTTTGTTACCCAAGAGACGACACAACTGTTTCAGAGACTTCGGGAGATTTCAGATGAAGGGTTCAGCCAAATATTTCAAACGGCTTCTGAAAAGTGTCAACAGACTGATTGATTGATTTGGTGTTTTAAGTCAACTTTATGCACAGTAAGGCTAACTGGGACTGGGCCTACACTTTAAAGTGGGACCCGAACTGCTACATGCGCCTACTGGAATCGAACCCTGGAACCCTTGATTACAAGGCGACGACGATACCACTGCACCATCGGCGAGGCCCAAGTGTCAACAGACATTCAATTCTAAAATTACGATTCCAAGAATAACAAGACACCCAGAGCGGGAAAACGTGCAGTAGTAATGGCAGCATTATATTCCTACGCGTCAGCAAAAATTTGATGCGCCTGGTGTTATGTTACATCCGGTCGTAGCGGGTCACGAGTGGTTTTATTGTTGAGTCAGCAGAACGTGTGTGATCACCTTGAAGACATCGGAAGTGGTGGGGGGAGGGGGGTCAATGGATTTGTCACGTTGTTTGTTGATGTATGCTAACCTAACACGTGTGTGTGTGTGTGTGTGTTTTTGGAGGAAATGCGCGCGCAACCATTGCGTATGATTCAAAGACATGAAGAAATGATTTAAAGATGGCGCCGAAGGTGTTGTACCCCGAAAGTTTAGCGGCTAAGGTTATTGCTCTGTAAAACAAGAGGCGTCGAGGGTTCGATTCCTGGTAGAGTCAATATTGATTGATTGATAGATTGAGTTAGTTTTTTAAGTCCACTTTATGCACGGCAAAACTAATCAGGAGTGGACCTACAGTTGAAAAGTGGTGATTCGGACCACTATGTGCCTCCACCGGGTATCGAACCTGGGACCCCTTGATTACAAGTCGACGATGTCAATATTGAATGGTCTCGATTAGCCTGTGTGTAAATAAAGGCAACAAAATGGTTGAGTTCGAAAATCGAGTTGGGTTAGTGGTTAATGTTGTCACCTGGCAATGAAGAGGTCGCGGGTTCGATTTTTTAGGTAGTTAAATTAGGCCAATTTTTTAGTCCCGCCATTATAGGTCCCCGATTAGTCCATCTGTGCATAAATAGTGTTTGAATAAAATCAATATGGCGGCCTTGGGTTAGTGGTTAATGTTGTCGCCTGGTAATGAAGAGGTCGCGTGTTCGATTCTCTAGGTAGTTAAATGAGGCCAATTGTTTTGTCCCGCCATTATAGGTCCCGATTAGTCCATCTGTGCATAAATAATATTTGAATAAAATCAATATGGCGGCCGCGTTTTGTGTTTAGCGGCGGCGGCGGTGGCGACCGGGGCGCGGCGCGGGGCGGAGCGGCGCGGCGCGGGGCGGAGCGGGGCGGCGCGGGGGTTGTTTTTTTATTCCGCGAGATGTTTTAATCAAGTGGTTGAGGGTTCGATTCCCAATGTTGGTGAAAATTGGATATTCAATTGTATTTGTTTAAAAGTTCCGATTAGCTTTTTGTGCACAAAGAGAAAATGAACTAATTGGAAATAGGATGTTTATGCTGTAATGAAAAGGTCCCGGGTTCGATTCACAATGTTAAATTGGCTGATAATGATGTTTTTTTTTTTAAAAAAAAAGAAGTGTGTTGAGTCCCCATTAGTATTTAGGCAGGAACAGATATTAAAAATCAAAACAAAATGCCTTTTGATTACAACGCAAAGACTTTACCGCTAATGTATAAAGATAAATTAGAATATGTTGTTTTGCCGTGTGGGGCCCCAGTACCGATTAGCTTAAATGCATAAAGAGTAGGTAAAATAAGCAAGATGGCCGTCACTATTGTTTTGTGATCAAAGAGGAGTCACAGGTTCGATTCAATCAAAGGAGGCAAGATTCTATGTTTCAATTCCATGTAAAAGTCTAAAGTTATATTTCGATTAACCTCAATGCATAAAGAGGAATTAAACAAAAACAAGCAAAATGGCGACAGATGTGATAAAAGAAAAATTGAATTAGTTTTTTATAGTGACAAGAAAAAATAGCGAATCATTGTTAGAAATAGAATGAAAATAAAGATACTTGCCTTTGCGTGTCCAGCGCTGTGCAGAAAAGCTGTCATGCTTTATCTCCGACAAGTCCACAATACACATTTTTTTTTTATTGTATAGTTAATTATTAATGTTGTTATTAACACAGATTCTTACCAGTGTGAAGAAAAGCTCTCATGCTTTATCTCCGACAAATTCACAATACACACTTTTTCATTATATAGTTAATTATTAATGTTGTTATTAACACCGAGTTTTACCAGTGTGAAGAAAAGCTCTCATGCTTTATCTTCGACAAGTCCACAATACACACTTTTTCATTATATAGTTAATTATTAATGTTGGTATTAACAATTGTTACCAGTAAAAATATAAACCATGAGGATATTTAAAAGGGTGATAAGTGAAAAAAGCCAAGACATATATTTTATCCCTGTTTATTACCAATATTTACAAAATTCCAAAGAGCCGCACACACACACACACACACACATACATATGTAAAATGTTTATATTGTGTCACCAGTTTATCAGCATGTTATTTAACAAGTTTTTATTCTTCAAGTTTGTTCACTCACCCACATAAGGAATTGTGTCACTATCATATCCATTTTCTGCTGCAACCACTGAATTAAAATGTTTCACTATTTTTTCCACAAGCATGTTCTCGCAAAAAACAAACACTTCTTTGGAAAGTCTTTTTCCGTCGATGTTTTGTATAGACAAAGGCTCAGGTTTTGTACATCCATGTAGATGGGAAAGCACAAACTTCTCCTTATTGCATGCATGGACAGGGGAAATATCTGTGCAACCGAAACATTGTTCGCGAAGGTCGAGAATGCAAGATTCCACACAGTTTCCAAAATATGATTTCAGATACGGCGACACTGTTTCACACATAACTTTCGCATGCTCGATGCACACAAATATCTTCATAAAGTTCCGCCACGAACTTTCTGCGATGAACACTATCTCCAGGGAACCGTAAGCTGGTTTCTTCCTTATAATGATCTGACGGCGATTGTACAGTGTGGTTATCAGCAATTCATGTTGCTCACTTAGTGGGTAGGAAACACGAGGCTGCTCACCTGGAATAGCGATGTAATTGTCGATTACTGGAAACAATTCCTGAAGAGCGTGCCACTCCTCCAACTGTAGTTCAACACCGGCCGCCCCGCTTCTGTGTAGCCTGACCACAGGTTGGAAATCCAGATGAGAGGAAAGTCCGATTGAGATAACTTTTGTTTTCGAAGCATTCAAATAGTAGACGTGATCAAATAATATCGACTGGCGTATAAGACTAGTTACTTGTTTTTGTTCTTCAGGTAAATGCTGATCGCTCTCTTTCTGAAGAACCCCTTTGAAATTAGTGTACGGTTGAAATCTTTTTTTCAGCGGCATCGAAATAGAGGATTCCATGACTAAGAACTGCGAGATACTGCATGTCGCAGCGTGCAGGTATACATTTTGAAGAAATGCGTGGGTGTGTTTTTGAGACGCATGCGCGCGTAGCAAACCAAGCATGTGCTGGACAAAAAAGGTGGAGGGGGGCGGGGCATTGCAAAGATCAATGGTGAGAGAAAAATCAGCAGAATATCATAAACGTCATATTGAGGAAATGTTGGATAACAAATATTAATTAATTTAATTAAAGCATCAACCGCATTGTCGATCTGAAATTAGGTTTATAGACAGGGGGCAAAATGGAAAATATCGACGATGTTCTAGTATTGGATTGTTTCTGTATTTCCATCGGTATAATCCTCCACCACATTTGAAGCATACTGTTTTATCCTCTTTTTGAATGTAAAATAATCCTGCTTCGGACAGAGCTTCTACAAACGGGAATTCTTTTGATTGCCAGTTTCTGAAAGAGGACAATCTAGCGTTGAAAGATCCCATCTCTGGATATTGCGTCATTGTTCTGTAAAGACACAAAACAAGATAAATATTATAAGTAAGCTGTTGTAAACTGTAACGCTACAAAATTATTAATATACTATTAGGACTATATGTAACTTGTATAAAATTTCAAACAGTATTTACTGTCAATATTTTCTAGTATACGTACCGAGTATTATAAATTTAAGTTACGAGTCAGCAAATAAGTTGTTATAATATTGTCGTTTTTTATCGGTACTGGGAATAAAATTTGAAATTTATGCATGGGTTTACCAGAGGCTCTATGGAATAAATACAGAAAACAGTAATGCCCACAGTACACAGACCCGTAACTTTGTATCTGATGAGTGTTGTACGTATAGAATTTAGAGTTATTTTCCAAAAATCGCAAATGGTTATGCACATGTGGAGGTTTTCCGTAACTATCAAAAAATTCCCCCCGGGAGTTACTGTCTATGTAAATTGCTACCCAGTGCTTCCCGGGGCTATCTTTGGGATCTGTATTTACAATCAACGCTGCTGGTAGTTCCACATGTACAGGTAATTCATTAGCTGCGAAAACCCCAACATGATGATTGTCAAAGGCTCTATTTGATATTAACCCGTGAAGCAAATTTAAAGTCGACAGCATTGCTGGACACTAAATAGTAATATTGTGCAACTCACCTTGTTATACAATTAATCCAGATGAATATCTCTTTGATTATTAATTTCCATGAGAGCGTCAAATTCAGAGTAGATAACACAAGTCACAGTAGATTCCAAAGCCGATTTGAAGTGGACTTCCAAGCTAACAGCCCCTTGCCGTTGAAGACTGCAGTGGGATATGGCACTTGCAGCTGCGTCTGGGGTTATATCGAAAACAAGTAATGCGTATCCCTGGGGGTATTCCTCACGCGATATATTGTTTCCTTCATCCATATAGTGTATCCCTGTTCCAGAGAATAATGTGTGATATGCTGTTATGTACTTGTTGTTTTCAAAGTCTGGTTGAAGTGGTTTGCCGGGAATTTGGACTCCATCAACATATAAAGTAAAGAAGTTGTAATTGAAATGTTGAAAATTGAATGGGTTTGTAGACAGTGTGCCGTTGAATGCATCGTTGGTAACAAACCCCACAACTAATCGTTTCGGAAGACGTCCAAGTATCACATTGTCAATTGTTTTTGAAACAATATCTTTTGGAATAGTTACAGCTTTAAGTTGTACTCTTGTTAGAGGGTATTTTGCTGTATGTTTTTGCAATATGCGATTGTGACTAAGTTTGATGGATGAACTGACCGATACTTTTCTCACATATAGTGTAGCATCCAGAATTTCCACTTTGCCTTCACTGTCATCTAATCCCATCAAGCAGAAAGTGTTTTTCGAAGGAATCAGTTTTATTCGCATTTCCACTCCATTGATCAAAAATTTCTCTTGATTGAAAATATCAGAATGCAAGTAACCAAACATATCAAATGTTTTACTCTGTTTTGTTAGTTGGTTACGTTTTGTAAAGCCTTTGTTGTCTTCCGAAACGTTATCAAAAGCGCCTGCTGTATCCTTGTACCACAATGCACTTTGGAGATGAGATGATTTTGCAGATATGTCATAGTTCAGTGCTTTTTCAAAATAAGACCTGTATGGGTGCATGTGAGATGGAAACGAGATGAGTTTGTTATTTAAGTAGATTTGTACTTCGCTGAACATTGCATTGAGAAAATCATTGACAGGTCCAATTGTTTTATCTGTGGGTAGCAATAACTGACCATTCGCTTTTACAATTCTGGCATCTATATTCAACATTGTGTGTGCTAAATCCATATAATCATCACCATGTCCAGGTATTACAAACTCGGTGGGGGCATTATCTGCCAGAGAACTAACAGGTTTGTATCCGATGGTGTGGTGTTCTAAGATGCTTGTCTGAGTAGGTTTTACCGAGAAAATATCCAATTCACTTTTAAAACACTCACATGATTTCTCCCTAATTAGCGCCATATCTAATCAAAAATATCTGATGTTATTTGAATTTTCTTACGGTTGCGTTTGGTTGTTTTCTTGGTGTTTGTATTGGCACTGGATCTCTTCTTTCTCTGAGCGATCCTTCCAGTTCGCTGTCCCGAAGCAGAGTGATTCCTTTTGAAATGTTTATGCCCCTGATAACCTGAACCAATCATTTCCTTGAGCTTTGTTTCAGCTTTTCTTTTAAGATTTGATCTGGCATCCGAAATTCTGGATTGTAGTGACTGTTTTAGGGGTGTTTTGTCTACAACATCACCTAACACATTTACCCCTGTTTTTAACATTTCTTTCCCTACAGCTTTCGCTCCTTTTTTGATAAGAGGCAAAGCTGACCGAAAAAGTCCTCCAAGAAAACTTCCAATGCCATGTCCTTTTTGATAGGCAGCACCGTAATATATGTTACCTACACCAGATCCAGCTTGTTGATGGTAGTATTGAAAATATGGGTCATTCATAATCAGAACTTTTCACCACAACGTCTAAAATGAAGTTTCAAACACACTAGTCCGAAGGAGAATGGGATGTGTGCACCAGTGCTATCCCTTAAGTCAATTTCTATTTGTTCGAAATTATGTTTCTGCACTGGGATGTAATGTGGTGAATCGAAAATTTGCACACCATCACTTCCAAAAGTATGTTCCATAGGATTAATGTTTATAATACGTAATAGAGGGGCGACAGCATCTCCCACCATATGTGATTCCGCAATATCTGTGTAAATATACATCTGGGACGGAATTTCTCTCACAACATTTGGAGGCGAGCGTCCAATTTTTACTTCTGATAGATCATCGGTCGGTTTAAAACCTAATATCCGTGCCAGTTGAGGTGACAATCGTACATTTATGTTTCTCTGCTTGGTAGATATATCAACAGTCACATGTTTGTACGCAGGATGATTTCGGAGACTAAAATTTAATGTTTCAGAATATTTATTGATTTCTGCAACAATGCTGTTTATAGATGCGTAATAGCCTTCGGATATTCGAAGTTCGTTCCATTTGACATCATCCATAGATTTATATTGAATATAGTTGTTAAATCTTGTAATGTTTAGTATTGAATAAGGATAATGCACTTCTACCAATGCCATCTCCCATTTGTTGGTGTCCAACTCCACACGGTTCTGAAGCTTTGTGGTGTAATTAGTTAGAGTATTACTTGGGAAATATTTCATGGAACTGTTACTAGGCAAAGTAAGGTAGAAAGCGTTTGCTTTTCTCATGATGTGTTATGAAGGTTATTTGTACCCACTGATGAGAATACCTACAAAAATTTATGCCTCTCTCTCTCTTTTTTTGACTCCAAAAACGATGCGCTAATCCAACTGTCAAATAATCTGGAGTAACCTTTCCAATGAACTAACAACTTTTTACTGGCTCCTTTACCTTTGGTCGCAAGGATTTTATCAATTTCATGCATATCCGGTAAGCGGACCAATTGCAACTCTTCCGTATAAAATGTTCCATCGATTTTATGTCCTTGTAGATCTTTTAATTCATACACTTGAGGTTTTCTTTTCAAAATACGTTCCACCACAAATATTTCTCTTGTCCAATTTTCCATGTAACCTTTGTCAAAGCGTTTTTTGGTTTTTGTTATTCTCACTGTATCTCCTATTTTGAATGGCATCTTCAATGACAATAGTGGAGATGAATCAGATTTGAGTTTTTTGTCATACATATTGTGCCATACTTTCAAAACCTTCGCAGGAGTAACATCTGCTGGTGCCATTTTAATACTCGAGTGAATTTTATGATTATAAGCTTTCAAAAGCTTTGGGAGTACATTAACATAACAGCTGGTTCTTTGCTTAGTAAAATACTTCCACATGCGTTCCTTTAAAGTTCTGTTGAATCTTTCAACAATACTAGCTTTAATATCAGGATTCTTTGTTGTAAAATAAATTACATTTTGTTTTTTGAGATATTCCTGCACAATACTGTTGGTAAACTCACGGCCTTTGTCAGTTTGTAATTTCAAAGGTTTTCTTTTGCTTTGTTTGAAAATTTGCTGGAAAGCCTTTTTTATACATACACCAGTTTTATTTTTTACAGGGACAGCCCAAGCATGCCTGCTAAAAATATCGATAACTGTGAGTATATATCTGTACCCTTTGTTGTGATTCCGCAAACTCTGCATGTCATTCAAGTCAGCCTGCCATTGGTCATCGATATTATGCACAAAATAAAAGTTTCTCGGAAATCGACGCTTTACAGGTCTATGCAAAGTGTATGCAGTTTGCTTTGTCAACCAATGTTTGATTGTTGACAATGGTATGGATTTTTTTACAGCTTTCCATAGTGTTGAAGCTGTAGAATAGGATGCTGGATGAGATGGATTGTACCAGATATTCTCTAATATTTTTTCGCTCATGGTTTGTATCTTGACCAAGCTGGAACAGTACGTTTACGTTTGTGCCCTGGAAATGATGATACAAAAGAAATTGGTTCCTTTTCTTCTTCTTCTTCTTCTGCTTCTGTTAATTCTTGTGCCTCTTCTTGGTTAGCTCCGGACAGCGGAACATGGCGTCCGGGGTTGCCAAAAACAATCTGTTGAATAAACTCCTGTCTCCGGGGGTTACCTATATATTCTTGAGGAATATTAGATAACGCCAGAGCTCTATTGAATAGTTGCCACCCAACAGGATTGCTTGTTTTTCGTGGTCGAATTATATCCGATACTAGATCGACAATATTTGAGCCTTCAATTTTATTATTGTTAATAAAAACTGCCCCATATTTATCCCAATCAATATTACTATTATGTAAAAGACGTTCATACAACAGTTCGGCTTTTCTACGATACATGCTAGGTGTAGCAGCTAGAATTTCTTCTTTCATATCAGTCAACTTCTCAGTAGATTCTGTAATCGGTAGCGACACAGGTTCTCTTTGTTTTCGAGTAATGGACAGAAATTTTTGGAGCACAATACTGTAACGATTCCATTTTTCATCATCCGAAAGACCTTTGAGATTCAAAATTACTTGCATATCCTGATCCAATTGCGATAAGGATGTAGACGGTGCAGACATAACAGGATGTCTCATGTTATCCATAAATTCTTGAGGTATTATAACCATTTTTTTGGCATGCTCCATGTTCAGATTTTTTTTTTTTTTTTCACTTAAATAAACTTGATAACACACCTCCTATTAAAGGGGCTAATAACGCAGGTAAAAATCCTCCGTGTTGCACTAGTATCTGTTTCTTCTGCTTTGTAGAGTGTCCTTTGGCAGAGAGATTACGTATCACCTTCTTGTACCGGCTCAATCTTGTTTTCTGAGGTGTTGAAAGAGGAACATTCCCTTTTAGAACATTGTAACAACACTCACAGATTGAATTAACTAAGGAAGAATCAGCAGCTTGTAATATCGCTGTGCGAAGAGCAGGTTTAGCATCCGACAAAACTTGGAGCACTTTAGCGTGTTTCACTCTTGGAGCCATGATGACAGAATAAACGACTAGTGATTATGCTTGCTTTTTTTGTAGGAATATATACATAATTGATATCATCGTCGGGAAATATCCGCGACCGAAAACGTACTTCTTCCGGAGTGTTCTGCTTCAGATCAAACAGCAAATATCCATGGGGTTCAGCGGTGGCATTGTAATATGCATCTTTTATAAAATTTGGATTCTCCGGGTATACTTGTCTAGATAAATAATTAATTTGGGCTCTGTCTCTTGGATTTTTGAAGCATACAATATAATGACTATTTAAAGATATATCCCTATTCCCTTTTCCCTGATGGAATAGATTTTGAGTGATAAAGAAAAGACTAATATCACGATGATGACACCCTTTTGTAAATAAATCTGTGACTCTTTGATCGCATTCCCTCATCTGATCATCGATAATAATAAGATGAGGTCCAGAATTTGGCACAAATTGGTCAATATTAGGCATTCCTTCCCGAAATTGTACAAAACCAGGGAAATCATTGTATGCAGATTGCCATTCCCCGTAGCACACCAAAATATTGTTGAATTTTACATTTACCATTTGGGGTAAACACTGGAGAAAATGCTTCACAAAATATGTCTTTCCACATCCTGATGGACCAGCCAATATTGCAGAGAACGGGTGTTTCCACAAGCACTCCATTTCTCAAACTGTGAAGAATGTTTTAAATTACATATAATATAAAAGTCGAATGTTATGAATTTTTTTCTAGTTGTTAGATTTTACTGATATGTTGTATCTTCAAATTACATATATATATATATATATATATATATATATATTATATTGTATTGTATTATATATATATATATATATATATACACTTCATCAATAAATAAATATGCGTGTGTGTCTGTATATATATATATATATATATATACACACACACACATACAGACAATTTTCTTATAGTACAAAATACATTTTACAACAGCACAACAAATGCCAGATAGCATTGTACGCATGCGCGTTTGTAAACCCCGCCTACATATTCCGAGCATCAGCGTTGTGTTAGACAACAACGATAAACAGCTTGGTGGCCCAGATCAAATTGGTTCTGGAATCTACTGTGACGTGTACCGTCTACTTTGAAGTATAAAAAGGTGAGTTGCACAATATTACTATTTAGTGTCCAGCAATGCTGTCGACTTTAAATTTGCTTCACGGGTTAATATCAAATAGAGCCTTTGACAATCATCATGTTGGGGTTTTCGCAGCTAATGAATTACCTGTACATGTGGAACTACCAGCAGCGTTGATTGTAAATACAGATCCCAAAGATAGCCCCGGGAAGCACTGGGTAGCAATTTACATAGACAGTAACTCCCGGGGGGAATTTTTTGATAGTTACGGAAAACCTCCACATGTGCATAACCATTTGCGATTTTTGGAAAATAACTCTAAATTCTATACGTACAACACTCATCAGATACAAAGTTACGGGTCTGTGTACTGTGGGCATTACTGTTTTCTGTATTTATTCCATAGAGCCTCTGGTAAACCCATGCATAAATTTCAAATTTTATTCCCAGTACCGATAAAAAACGACAATATTATAACAACTTATTTGCTGACTCGTAACTTAAATTTATAATACTCGGTACGTATACTAGAAAATATTGACAGTAAATACTGTTTGAAATTTTATACAAGTTACATATAGTCCTAATAGTATATTAATAATTTTGTAGCGTTACAGTTTACAACAGCTTACTTATAATATTTATCTTGTTTTGTGTCTTTACAGAACAATGACGCAATATCCAGAGATGGGATCTTTCAACGCTAGATTGTCCTCTTTCAGAAACTGGCAATCAAAAGAATTCCCGTTTGTAGAAGCTCTGTCCGAAGCAGGATTATTTTACATTCAAAAAGAGGATAAAACAGTATGCTTCAAATGTGGTGGAGGATTATACCGATGGAAATACAGAAACAATCCAATACTAGAACATCGTCGATATTTTCCATTTTGCCCCCTGTCTATAAACCTAATTTCAGATCGACAATGCGGTTGATGCTTTAATTAAATTAATTAATATTTGTTATCCAACATTTCCTCAATATGACGTTTATGATATTCTGCTGATTTTTCTCTCACCATTGATCTTTGCAATGCCCCGCCCCCCTCCACCTTTTTTGTCCAGCACATGCTTGGTTTGCTACGCGCGCATGCGTCTCAAAAACACACCCACGCATTTCTTCAAAATGTATACCTGCACGCTGCGACATGCAGTATCTCGCAGTTCTTAGTCATGGAATCCTCTATTTCGATGCCGCTGAAAAAAAGATTTCAACCGTACACTAATTTCAAAGGGGTTCTTCAGAAAGAGAGCGATCAGCATTTACCTGAAGAACAAAAACAAGTAACTAGTCTTATACGCCAGTCGATATTATTTGATCACGTCTACTATTTGAATGCTTCGAAAACAAAAGTTATCTCAATCGGACTTTCCTCTCATCTGGATTTCCAACCTGTGGTCAGGCTACACAGAAGCGGGGCGGCCGGTGTTGAACTACAGTTGGAGGAGTGGCACGCTCTTCAGGAATTGTTTCCAGTAATCGACAATTACATCGCTATTCCAGGTGAGCAGCCTCGTGTTTCCTACCCACTAAGTGAGCAACATGAATTGCTGATAACCACACTGTACAATCGCCGTCAGATCATTATAAGGAAGAAACCAGCTTACGGTTCCCTGGAGATAGTGTTCATCGCAGAAAGTTCGTGGCGGAACTTTATGAAGATATTTGTGTGCATCGAGCATGCGAAAGTTATGTGTGAAACAGTGTCGCCGTATCTGAAATCATATTTTGGAAACTGTGTGGAATCTTGCATTCTCGACCTTCGCGAACAATGTTTCGGTTGCACAGATATTTCCCCTGTCCATGCATGCAATAAGGAGAAGTTTGTGCTTTCCCATCTACATGGATGTACAAAACCTGAGCCTTTGTCTATACAAAACATCGACGGAAAAAGACTTTCCAAAGAAGTGTTTGTTTTTTGCGAGAACATGCTTGTGGAAAAAATAGTGAAACATTTTAATTCAGTGGTTGCAGCAGAAAATGGATATGATAGTGACACAATTCCTTATGTGGGTGAGTGAACAAACTTGAAGAATAAAAACTTGTTAAATAACATGCTGATAAACTGGTGACACAATATAAACATTTTACATATGTATGTGTGTGTGTGTGTGTGTGTGCGGCTCTTTGGAATTTTGTAAATATTGGTAATAAACAGGGATAAAATATATGTCTTGGCTTTTTTCACTTATCACCCTTTTAAATATCCTCATGGTTTATATTTTTACTGGTAACAATTGTTAATACCAACATTAATAATTAACTATATAATGAAAAAGTGTGTATTGTGGACTTGTCGAAGATAAAGCATGAGAGCTTTTCTTCACACTGGTAAAACTCGGTGTTAATAACAACATTAATAATTAACTATATAATGAAAAAGTGTGTATTGTGAATTTGTCGGAGATAAAGCATGAGAGCTTTTCTTCACACTGGTAAGAATCTGTGTTAATAACAACATTAATAATTAACTATACAATAAAAAAAAAATGTGTATTGTGGACTTGTCGGAGATAAAGCATGACAGCTTTTCTGCACAGCGCTGGACACGCAAAGGCAAGTATCTTTATTTTCATTCTATTTCTAACAATGATTCGCTATTTTTTCTTGTCACTATAAAAAACTAATTCAATTTTTCTTTTATCACATCTGTCGCCATTTTGCTTGTTTTTGTTTAATTCCTCTTTATGCATTGAGGTTAATCGAAATATAACTTTAGACTTTTACATGGAATTGAAACATAGAATCTTGCCTCCTTTGATTGAATCGAACCTGTGACTCCTCTTTGATCACAAAACAATAGTGACGGCCATCTTGCTTATTTTACCTACTCTTTATGCATTTAAGCTAATCGGTACTGGGGCCCCACACGGCAAAACAACATATTCTAATTTATCTTTATACATTAGCGGTAAAGTCTTTGCGTTGTAATCAAAAGGCATTTTGTTTTGATTTTTAATATCTGTTCCTGCCTAAATACTAATGGGGACTCAACACACTTCTTTTTTTTTTTTAAAAAAAAACATCATTATCAGCCAATTTAACATTGTGAATCGAACCCGGGACCTTTTCATTACAGCATAAACATCCTATTTCCAATTAGTTCATTTTCTCTTTGTGCACAAAAAGCTAATCGGAACTTTTAAACAAATACAATTGAATATCCAATTTTCACCAACATTGGGAATCGAACCCTCAACCACTTGATTAAAACATCTCGCGGAATAAAAAAACAACCCCCGCGCCGCCCCGCTCCGCCCCGCGCCGCGCCGCTCCGCCCCGCGCCGCGCCCCGGTCGCCACCGCCGCCGCCGCTAAACACAAAACGCGGCCGCCATATTGATTTTATTCAAATATTATTTATGCACAGATGGACTAATCGGGACCTATAATGGCGGGACAAAACAATTGGCCTCATTTAACTACCTAGAGAATCGAACACGCGACCTCTTCATTACCAGGCGACAACATTAACCACTAACCCAAGGCCGCCATATTGATTTTATTCAAACACTATTTATGCACAGATGGACTAATCGGGGACCTATAATGGCGGGACTAAAAAATTGGCCTAATTTAACTACCTAAAAAATCGAACCCGCGACCTCTTCATTGCCAGGTGACAACATTAACCACTAACCCAACTCGATTTTCGAACTCAACCATTTTGTTGCCTTTATTTACACACAGGCTAATCGAGACCATTCAATATTGACATCGTCGACTTGTAATCAAGGGGTCCCAGGTTCGATACCCGGTGGAGGCACATAGTGGTCCGAATCACCACTTTTCAACTGTAGGTCCACTCCTGATTAGTTTTGCCGTGCATAAAGTGGACTTAAAAAACTAACTCAATCTATCAATCAATCAATATTGACTCTACCAGGAATCGAACCCTCGACGCCTCTTGTTTTACAGAGCAATAACCTTAGCCGCTAAACTTTCGGGGTACAACACCTTCGGCGCCATCTTTAAATCATTTCTTCATGTCTTTGAATCATACGCAATGGTTGCGCGCGCATTTCCTCCAAAAACACACACACACACACACACGTGTTAGGTTAGCATACATCAACAAACAACGTGACAAATCCATTGACCCCCCTCCCCCCACCACTTCCGATGTCTTCAAGGTGATCACACACGTTCTGCTGACTCAACAATAAAACCACTCGTGACCCGCTACGACCGGATGTAACATAACACCAGGCGCATCAAATTTTTGCTGACGCGTAGGAATATAATGCTGCCATTACTACTCGTGCCATTGGCCTTGGGGGATGCGCACCCCTGGATGGACTCGCCCAAATTTTCTTTCTGGATACGTCACTACCAATAGCTCTGGCACTGATGATAGTATAGTGTCGATGATCCAGAACAGATTGTGGATTTGTCTGGTGATGATGAATCATCATCGGTCGTTGATATTGTCTCATTTTTGTGCGACACCGTGTTTGAGTGTTACAAGATACCCTAAATCTTTAGTGGGATAACTGTTATGATGAATACATATCTTTTATGAATTATATTATGAACATCGTATCGAACGTATAGAGTTAGTTTCATCGTAGTGAAAATTGAGTTACAGTTTTTGCCCAATTTTATTCCAAAAATTTTGGTGCTACTATTATGGAATCTTTCTTTTTTTTAAAAAAAAAAAAAAGAATGTACCGGCATTACCGATACATAAAACTAAGTAATTACTAAATTTATTTTGTGCAATATACAGAATACTTGTGACTGTACGTTTAAATGGAACGTATTCCAAGTCGATGCACATGATTTCTTCCTGGCGGTTTAACGAACATTTTTCCGATCTGTGAAAAAGTTGACGCATTAGCTGTGATATGTGAATTATAGTGGAAACATTAAACTTGGAAATTTTACTACAGTATTTCAAAGTACAGACTTACAATTTTTTTCTTCTGTGTCTGAAGCTGGGTTGTTAAAGGCCCAAGAACTTACTCATTCTAATGGGTTATATTGGGTTCCGCTGCAGGACCGGAACCTTTTTGATCGCACAACTTAAATTCGGTCCAAATTGCGTTTTGTTTTGTTGACTGTATTTAAATTGAGCCGGAAAATAGGTTTCAGGACCGAATTGAATAACTTTAAACATAAAGATATTTTTTACGGTTTGAAACCATTTTACACTTGCTGATTTTCTCTCCCGGTCGGGAATTGAATTTATATTTATAATTCCTGGACCTTTTTACAACCCTGGTATTGTTAAATCAATTGTTAATCAAAAGTTCGTGTTAAAAAATTCGTGCTAACCGGGGACTCAATTTTATTGTTGCAATACAGTTCTTTCTACAATACGTATTATGTATGTCATCATAGAAAACACTACTGCAGTACTACAGTAATTAACTTGAAAAAAAATACTCACAGAGATAATTTTCTGTGACAAATTCCTGTATATTGCGCTTGCAGACGGGAAGGCAAATGCCTGGTAACTTCACGGCCAACTGTACTCATAGCTTCCGTAAAACTAGCGGTCAATTCGGATGTTGCAGCAAAACGTTCTAAAGTGTCTAATAGAATAGAAAAACACATCTGAACACACAACTGAATTTGTTGGTTAAATACGTATAAGCTCATTGTTGACGCGATTGTCGAGCAATTGCACCCAAGTTTTAACCTTGATGTTACTTGTACTGGCTATGTTTTAAAGAATAGAAAAACGCATTTGAACACATTGTTGATCTGAATCTGTTGGTTACAATACTGTAGAAGTTGATTGTTGACAAGATGATAGAGATTGTTGAGCGATTTCTTACATACCTAGCAGAGGAACGACAGAGGAAAATCTTTGAAAGTTCGTTTTAAATGAGATCTAATGACGCAACGGACTAAAAAGCAGTTCGTAATTCGTGGTAACCGAAATTCGCGTTAACCGATAAAACTTTATATAAGATATAATACATCCCTGCCGGGACCAACATTTTGTTCATGTTAACCGAGTGTTCGTCTTAAGCGAGTTTGTATTAACGAGGGTTTCCTGTATTGGGTTCCGTAACAAGACCGAAACCTTTTTTCTTGCACAATTTAAATTCCGTCCAAGCTGCGTATTGTTTCATTTCAATACGGAACTTTGACTCCATTTAAACTGATCTGGAAAAAAGGTTCTGGACCGTATTAAAATTGATCCGGAAAAAGGTTACTGGACCGATTTGATATACTTTACAGATAAAAAGGTCCTTTACGGTCCATAACTAATTTACGCTTGCTGATTTTCTCACCTGGACCGGAATGGAATTTATTTAAAATTCCTGGACCTTTTAACAACCCTGGTCTGAAGATTCTGCGTTGCTATCATTGGTTTCGTTTTGTGACCCGCCGATGCGACGATTACGCAACTGAAGCCGCCCCCGTGGCGGAGTTGTTAGAATATCGCGCTACGGCGCCAGGGGTCCCAGGTTCGAATCCCGGCTTTGGTATGGATGTTTGTTAGTGTCCATTCAACAATTTCGTCATATCATTACTGATCCCCATCTTCGCAAATTAGCCAAACGTGGCACAAAAGCGAAGTAAAATAAAGCAAAATAGATTACGGAACTGAAAAAATCAAGGTGCGACCATTATACGGTGAAATACGGTATTATAGGATGAGGTGATATGTAAGTCAATACTCTTCTACTGTCAACGTGGCTTGTGTGTAGGGTGAGTCAAAAGTCAGGTAACATAGAGATTTATAGTACATATTTGATTTGATTTTAAAATTTTGGGTGCGTCAGCACTAAGGCCATTTTACACCCGTCATATTATACGGGGTCCAGCTCCTTATCGTTACACATAACAACTCTAACGTTGCAGAACTAAAATCATAAAATATTAAAATCTTCTGACTTTCGTTAAAAGCTGAGGCTGTAAAGGAGCACTCAGCACACGTAAGGACAAAACACAGGACAACACAAACAGAATTATACTGGCCATGGGGCCAGTCGCCATAGAGCCTCGTTAGTCTGCAGTCCAGGGTGTACTACGTGGAAGTGAGGTTGACTATTGGGTGCACTACATGGAAGGAACACCCCTTACACCCCTTTTAGTACATATATCTTGAATGTGTGCACCTTGACCATCAATTCATTTGTGCAGGCGCCGTTTCCTATTCTCCAGAACCTTTTGCAGAACGTCCGGCATAATTAGTCTGCACAATACACAATGCGTTCCTTCAGATGCTGGATGTTATGAATCATAACTGAGTAGCTCGATACCCGGTGGAGGCACATAGTGGTTTGGATTTCACTTTAAGCTGTAGGCCCAGGTATACACGCAGCTTTAAACTATACGAAGAGACAAAATCCATTGGTCTGGAGACCGGGGTGGCCACTCAACGGGACCACGGAGACCGACCCATGCACCAGGAAACTGGACATTCAGCCATTCACGGCCAAGGAAAAGTTGCTGTGTAACCTGACTTTTGACTCACCCTGCATTATACGTTTGTCATTGAGATATAGACGACGCTTTGCAGAAAGCAACCAATCCAAACGATCTTAGATCCAATACTGCAATACCGTGTCTTGAGGTTTCTAACAAAAAATGATTCCTCATTAATCTTAAATGAAGATTAATCTTAACACCAAAGGAAATACAGCAGGGAGCACAAGGGGATGCTTGCGCGCGCCTTAATGTTCTTCCGCACCGCCTTCAGCACCACCTACGTTCAACTGAAAACACTAACATTAACATGTAATATTATGTCATGACGTTATATTGAGCGCCGAATGATAGCTACTGAAGTAAGACCGTTATTATCGTATGAAACAGGTAAGCACTGAAAGAGATGCAGATACTTTTCTGTACTGGTTCAGCCTCTGTAAAGATCAGCGGCCGTTTTTTTTCTTTCGTCAGCATTGATCTTAGGATTTTTTTCTTCTTTTGTTTCTTAAAGTGGCCTGTTTGTGGTTTTTAATAATTGCCTATAGTTTAATGTGAGCTATGTTTTTTCTTTTTTGCATTGTTGATAAACGGTATGTTTTCCGCCTACTTGTTCTTCCTTACACTGGAGCAAAAATTTCAGCTGCTTTTAAGGTATCACCAGGTCGTGCTCGGGAAATTATTTAATGCGAGTTGTAACATGAAGGGTAGTTTTCTTCTTAATACGCTATGTATTTGTTCCACGTAACATGTCTAGTAAACGTACCATTTCAAGCTTTTTCAAAAACTGTTAGGAAGAGGCCCAACATAAATTTTACAGTTCGTTGTTGGGGATAGTGCGGCAGAAGGGATTTTAAAGATGACACAGTTGCTGTGTTCTTCGCGTTTTGTCTTGTAGCAGACGGAAGGTATAATGTACTATGTATTTTGCACCTCCATTGGTTACATTGAAAAGATTCAAAAATAGTTTTTTAAAGGCAAGGATAATTTCATTTGTATTTCACTACATAGTTCAATAAGACTCCAACGTGTATCTGAATGTTTACACTGTATGACCACTTTCTTGGAGTGTAAGACATAATACATATCATCATGGGCGTCCAAGGGGAGGGCACAGCCTCCCTGGAAAATGAATGTCAATCTAAAGGTATTATATTTCACACATATAATTTCACTTCAATCAGTAATTTATGTTAATCAGTGACAGCGATTAGTGATGCAGTTGCTATTTTTACCCAGGCACTATGCTAAACTTTATCTACCAAGGGAAAGTAAATTGTCCTTGCCCCCCCCCCCCCCCAAGTTTTGGCACCTTGCTCCCCCAGTTTTGAAAGGTTGCATGCATGTTTCATGTTTTCCTTATTTTCAGAATCGCACCCCCTTAATTTCTTTCTGCACCCCCTCAGCACCCCTAGATGAATAATCCTGGCACCACACCACCGCTTAAATACAGTGATTTGCACTTTGATACTAGCAGTATAATGTTACTGAAATACAGTGACGTGCGGTGACGTCGACACATGGGGTAGCAATCAGTGACGTGCTTTTTTTGTGTCATATTTGCTTCATTACGAAGATGATTCGATAAAATTAATGCAGGGACAAACACAAAGAACATCCATGCCCAGGACGCGGTTCGAACCCGGTACTCCTGGTGTCGTAGCGCGCTGTGATAACCACTACCCCACGGTTCGTAGATTTGGTGTTTTGCGTCCACTTTATGCACAGAAACAAAACAGGTAACAAAACACACTTTTTGGTAGTTTCTTCAATAATATTAATTTGGCTTATTGAATTCTGAGATACATTTTCATTCCAAATTATTTCCTTATTCACACATAGGAACAAGAATGAGCGCTCATCATGGGTTCGAATCCTGGCCTGGATTGTTCATGAATTTCATCATATCATCACTCATCCTCATTGTCGCGATAACCAAATGTGGCAGAAAAGGGAAGTAAGATATACCAAACCAACGACAATATGAACGCGCGTACTCTTGCCCAAATAAATACATCCGTATTTATGACTGTTAGAGGCCAAGGGATTAGCATATTTAAATAAAACACTACTAAAACGAGAGTGAGAGAGAGCTTGAGCACATATTTGTAATTTAATCATTATATCTTCCATATTTGAAGAAAAAGAAAAGAAAGCATAACATTATTGTCTACACATAACACGTTCCCATTTCATAAATAATAAAACAACATCCCATATTATACATACATATTGTACAACGTGTAAAAGGTTGTGTAAATACAGAGAACATAAATACTGCAGAAAATTTTCCCTTTAGTTCTTTAGAGGATTTACAAAGGAATCGAAGGGAAACCAATCTCCTATCTGTCCTATAGGAGATAGACTGGGGGACCTGAAAACACGGGCTTTCAACCATTGCAGTGGGGGGCGAAGGGGCAAGGGAGGTAGAGGCAGAAATCTTCCCTTTTCCTTCGGGCGGCCGTTTTTACCTGGAACTGGTGAGGCGGAGGTTGAGCGAGCTAGCCCATCTTTGCCCGCGGATGGCGCCGAGAAGCGCGTTAAAAAAAGTGTTCCATATGAACTATGGCTTTAACAAGACAATAAATATTGTGATTTGAAAATAATTAGAGATGTGAGATTGATTGATCTATCTCTGCTAGACTATTTACTCCTTAGTGCACGTCACTGATGAAATATAAAGTGCAAAAGCATAATCATGGGCATCCGCAGGATTTTTTTCCATGGAGGTACAAAATCAAGGTATTGTTTTCCGGGGGGGGGGGGGCAACGAAGCACATTGCTTCAGTTTGAAGTTACATGTTCCTGTAACGCCCTTGCACTAATTAACATATATAACTGTGACTCAAATGAAAATATATCTGTCAAATGTGCACTTTTTGGTTAACACTCATTTTCTGTGGTGGACGTCTATTATGAGCATAATCACCAAGTAGCACATTCACTTCTAGATGCACCCATAAGAACGAACATTCACAATTTCATGTTGGAACGTAAATACTTTATATTAATTTCTTAGAAGTTAGGAAAGGCGCTACTTATTGATAAGATAAAACATAACTTACTGCCATTAATATTAATACCTCATGTAGTACATATCTAGCTCATATAAATTTTGCAATTGAAGGGTCTGCAGAAAAATTTTGCACGTCCAACTTCACAGCCAAAAGTGAGGTATTGATGATATCAGATAGGCAGCGCCATCTCTGATCGCGGGAAAGAATTAGCAGTGAGTGGACTATGCCCTGTTTGCCGTAAATGAGTAAAGTAGAGCGCCCAAATATCGTCCCCTAGTCACTTTTGCGTACCTGTAGACCATATCAAATGACGCAAGAGCTCCACAAATTTATGGTACCTTCGCCAGCTATCTCTTTACCTAGAAACCAAGCCAAAGCGACTGTACAATTAATTATTAGTACCAAAATTATTAATGTTAAAGTACTCATGTATTTCAAAACAAAAAAAAAAAACGCTTGCCTAATTCCGTTCTCTTAAACAAGGTCGGAAAAGGGAGGGTAACGTGGAAAACAGTGTTTGAATTATTGTGTCACTTACAGCGTTTACCAATTTTAGTCTTCAATTTATCACAAATCAGAAACAATATTATGTTTACTTGAAAATAACAATAACCTTAATGTAGTATTTGTTTGTATGATGAGCCTTTAGCCTTCCAAGCATGTATCACAAAACGTTGCACAGTTTTTGGCGCCAGAGCAAGTTTCGTGGAACCATATGAGACATTTGTGCATCGGATCGTGTGGACGAAATTAGGAACACGACGGGGGACGAAATTAGGAACACCACTCAAACTAAGATGGCGGTTCCTACCTTTTCAACAAGTGACCTTGACGTAACACAATGCTCACACCCTTCTATATTGACAACGCATAGTGGCGTGTCAAAGAGGGGGTTGATGGGGGTTTTAACCCTCCCTTTCGCCCAGTATTCCTAAAAAAAGAACGTCAAAAGTAGGAAAATATGACAAGATGAGAGCTGCTACCAAGAAAAGTATACATAACCCCTCCTTTTCGAAAATCCTGGGCACGCCACTGACAAAGCACCTAATCCAATGGCATGCAGCGAATATAAAAACTACACTTATACTGGGCCTAAATGACTGCTAACAATGATTTTGCAAGAACTCGCCTCATCACGAAACCGAAACTTCTTCATTACACCGGACCATAAATTGTCTTGAGCCGAAAATTTCCACAAATGTTTCTGCATTCCACAATCCTGCAGCTGGCGCCGATTGCGCTCCTAGCTACAGGGGCGAGATACCGAGGGGGACGAAATTCGAACCCCCTACCTTACAGAAAATATGGGTAGAAAACTGTTCACAATTTTAAGTATGGCAGCAAGACATGTCTAACTTTGACCCGAAGTGAAGTCTTACGCGTGTTCTGATAGGTGTTTGTTTCACATCTTTGCTAATAGGAGGAATCCCATTGGCAGATGACGGAGTCAAGGCATGATGGCGGACGTTGTAATGGGAATACTATATTTAACCCTAGAACAGTACCGTGTTCCAATATTACAGTGTGGCCTCCCCGATGGCGGCATGGTAGCGTCGTCGCCTTGTAATCAAGGGGTCCCGGGTTCGATTCCCGGTGGAGGCACATAGTGGTTCGGATCCCACTTTAAACTGTAGGTCCAGTCCCGATTAGCCTTACTGTGCATAAAGTGGACTTAAAACAACAATTCAATCCAATCCAATATTACAGTGTAACTAACCCTACGTAAATTTTACGTACATGAAGGAATCGATTTTCAAAACAACCTCTACATCATGAAAACGAAATCACGATTCTTTGTGAACATTTATTTTCCTTATATTGGAGTTTTATTCTTAATTTAAAATGTATAAACATGGCTTTATTAAACACAGAATATTTTAAGAGAAGTTGTGGAGTGACAAGCCCGTTTGTACATTAAGAATGAAGGCGAAAAGTTCAAACAATGAAAAGCAAACAATCATGATATTCATAACGCTGTTTGTTAATAAGGAATTTTAAAGTCTTACAAGAAAATAGTGTATGCTTCTAAACTTTTGTTTTGAAATTCTAACTATCCAAATCGAATTTACAAATACCAAAATTACGTGAAAGATTTTTCTCGTTTTACGTAAAATTGACGTAGAGTGCACAACATTACAAATCATATCAAGACGATCAGCGCTTGCACCCTCCTTGCCACAGTGCTGCCTTACGTCCGACACACAACTTGAGGCACTGCTAGGCGGAGAGGTAAGTGGGTGCGAGGTAGCAGTAAGGGAGGGATTTGAGCGCAAAGCATACGTAAATTTTACGTATGGTAGTGTTCTAGGGCTAAAGGCAAATTGGAGGCTGAGAGTGAAAAAAAAATGTGGAGAGGTTAGGTCAATTGTTCCTTGGAACCCCCTGTACCTCCTGAGAAAAATCAATAAAAATATTGATTGGGGAGCATAGGGCTTAGGGCCGCACTGAGACTGCCAGAGGGCGGTGGCAAATTTTCTCAACAGGGCTCCAATTGTGAGCAGTTTGGGGGGAAAAAAGGGCGCCGAATGTGTATTTTCGGAAAGGTACTGAGAGGGTGTTCCGGTGGGCCAGTCCGGCCAGGCCCGTAGCCAGGCAGGGGCCAGGGGAGGCTCAGCCCCCCTGGTAGGGCCACCAGCCCCCCTAGCATTGTTGCCAGCCCCCTTGACATTAGGTAAAATTATGTTGTATTCTAATTTCTTTGATGTGAAGAGTGAAAATGTAGACAGCATATATTATTTTGTTCACAAGTTTGCGAGGAATAAATTCAGAGAACATAAACAGCAGCTATTAGATTTGTTCATTCATCTTGTTTGCGAGCAGAAGTCTAAGTACAGGCAAGTGTTTAGAAGATTCTCTAGACTTTAGAAAGTTCTTTTATAGTGTAGCTTCTTTATCTGTAACTTCCCTGCCCTTGTTGCAGCCTCTCCTTTGACAAATATCTGGGACTTTAAAGTCATCATCCACATTATTTCCACAGCTGCGTCAAATGCCAACAGATCCATAGTTTTGGGAACGAAGAGGAGTTTTATTGCTTCGGCCGGGACACAGTAGGCATTATGATTGAAGCCAATATTGTACATTTCTACTTGTATGATATAAATACCTGTATCATCAAATTGATTCAAAACTTACATTTGCAACACATGTTGAAAGGGTCGTAAATGAGGCACACAGGAACCTAGGGTACGCAATTAGAATGAGTAAAGAGTTTATGAACAAAGAAATAATGAAAATAATATTTAACGCTTTAGTCCGAAGCAAAGTAGAATCTGCAGCAGAAATATGGGCTCCTCAAGACAAAAAGTACACGCATAAAATAGAAATGCTACAGTCTAAATTCGTAAGGTACGCCACTTATAAAGAAACAGGCATATATCCCCGATACGAATCATACACTTCCCTCTGTAAACACCACAACCTGCCTTCTCTCAGCAAAAGAAGGAAGATGCAATTGCTCTGTTTCTTATACAAAATCATGAACAATAATATTCAAGTGCAACATCTTCTAGAACAAATACACGTACGTGTTCCTATCTCCAAGACACGATCCAAAGGGGGCCTCTTTTACTGTAGTAACAGAAGATCGAACATTATAAATAAATCACCTATCAGGAGAATGTGTGAACTGTACAGCAGATGTTCCGAAAGGGAACCAAAATTAGACATATTTCACATGCCTATTGGGACATTCAAAAAAGTTATTCAAGGAATGGAAGAATAAGTGTCAACAATGTAAACATAAACGCAATATTTGTAAATATATATTTCTTTCGTAGTTTATACTCAATTACATATATGTACGTACTTTCTAGTGTGTCAATTATTTACAGGTCATTTATTACACACATAATTAATATATTTCTTTAATGTAAATAACTTCTTTCCTTGATTTATCCTTGTTTATTTTATTTCCATATTTTATGTAATTTATAATATATTATATCAGTATCTTATATATATTGTACAGTGTCTCTCAAAAGTTTTAGGACAACGACATTTTAAACTAGGCAACCCAATTTACACAAGGCGTTGGTGGGTTGCGTGTAGAGTTAGGCTCAATTTCAGGGTTGCCACATGCACAATAGATATTTATAAAATACGCGAAAAAATAAAAACAAGTATTATTGTATAAAATTATTAAAAATATCACTATTATATCGCAATCGACAAAATTTATTCTCAAAGAAAAAAATAGGTTTTCTGGTATTTCATCGCTGATGAGTCTACAGAAAGGAAAAGAGGTGAGAGAAAACGAGAGGTGACAAAGGAGAGCAGAAAGAGAAAGCGAAAAGAGAAGAGGAAAAGTAGAGGAGAGAAGAAAGAGAGGAGAGAAGAGGAGATTGGAAGAAGATTCTAGGAGAGATGAGGATAATGGAGCAAAGAAGAGAAGAGAGGAGGAAAACGAGATGAGAGAAGAGGAGACGAGAAGAGGGGAGTGGAGAATAGAGTAATGGAGAGAAAAAGAGAAGAATGAAAAGAAGAGGAGAAGAGTGAAGTGGAGTCGGAAATCTAAGACAGGAAAGGAGATACGAGGAGTGGGGATGAGTGGGATGGAGATAAGATGCAAGAAAAGTAGGGAAGACGATATGAGATAAAAGCAGAGCAGAAGGAGGGGAGAGAAGAAGGAGAAGAGAAGAACAGAAGGGACTGAAGAGAAGAGGTAGTTTCAGAAAATATCGTCTCAGCGTCAAGAATTGATGCATTGGTTAAATTATCGACATGAAACATTCAATAACATTTTGAAATGTATTGGAGAATGTATTAGATCGGTTCGAAATGCCTTTTGGGTTCTTTCAGAGCAAGATAAAATCTTCCATGCAAGATCTTTGATTTTACCTGCGATTATACCACTAAAAACATGAATGTAATTTTAATATTTATAAGAATTCTCCAATTTTTGTCCACTTCTCCGTTGAAATGGAGATTTTGTAATTTAATATTTCCCCTTCCCCCATCGTTAATTCCAAACTGAATCATTCCGTTTCACACGGACAATGAACACAATGGGATAGGTCTAAAACTTACGAAAATTTTCTGCCACTGGAAGGGTTTGAACCTACGACCATTAGATTGACAATCCTGAACGGTAAACACTACCCCACAAGTCTTCGCTCCTGAAAGTAAGTAGAAGGAGCTGACCAATGTGAAATGTAGATGCAACTCTCCTCCTACATGTAATGTGCAAACAATACTTGTTTGTAACAAAGAAAACGAAGGTAGTACGACTCGGCGAAAACATTTAATGGAGAATTGCACATGATGAGAACTTTTCATTCGATATTTGCGGAGGTATCCTTCCATTGAACTCGAGTGGGAAAAGGGGTAAAATTAGTATGTAATGAATTGCCACAAATATAATTAGTTATTTCATTAATATTTGTCAATGTCTTTGAAGCAGTACACAATTATCGTTAGAGTATCATAATTCACGATCTTATACATGAAAATATCCCTTTGAACGTGTGTCAATTCATTTATTTCTTTATTTTTTTTATAAATTCCATATGCAGAACAATGTAGCCACTATAAGCTACTATTACAAATAATGTTACCATGCTCTTGTTTGATAGAAGGGGATTTAAAAAAATAAAAAAAGAATTCCTAGTATGGAGGATCGAACCTGGGATCTCTAGAAGTACAACCGAGAACTCTAACCACTACACCACGCCCTTACCTTCGATAGAAACAACAATTTTTAAACATTCTGTCCCTCCAATATTGTAAATGTCGTTGGGTATACATGTAGTTGAACTTTTACTTTATTTTTGGATTGCTTTCTTGTAGTATAGCAGATATCTTCGAGAAATTATTTTCGAAGTGATGAAGAAAAACGAGAATTTTGGTACGTAGTTGTGAAAATGCGAGTTATTTCTTCAAATTTGTTATTGTGATTAGACATTATTAATGGAAAATATCTAGAGGCTTGAACATTGCAGGACGATATTCTTTTCCTGTGATACTACAACAGACGAAATGCTTGTTTACTGACGCAAGTCTCGTGTTCAGAACAGTCTTATGAAATGTATTTGATCTTTGCGTAAGTTAACACGAAATAATTACACCGTTTGCGAACTACCAAATCTGCGCAACGTTAGACGTAAACAGGCGGAAAATTTTATTCATAAAATCACTTCACATTTGACAGTATTCATCAAGAGAGACTCGTGGGACACTGTGTTAAGGTGCTGGAGGAAATCCTTCTTATTTTTCTTCCTGGAAGAACAACAATTTTTAAAGTAGAGCAACAGTCGTTCCGCCCTTTCTTATTTCTTTTAAATTCTTCCACATTCCTTTAATTGGGTTAAAAATAAATAAAAATATTGCTTGCATTTCTATCATTGGCGTAGACCAGGCCCGTACGCAGGATTTCTTTGAGGAAGGGGCCAGACCCAAATTTATATATATATATATATATATATATATATATATATATATATATATATATATATATATATATAAGAGAGAGAGAGAGACAGATATTACAAAATAGTTCAAATAGTGCAAGCGCCATTGAAAAGTCATGATAATTCTATGTTTAGAAAATAATATATTTATAAATTAAATGTTGCGTACTAGGAATTATTATTACAATAAAGAACATGTCTAATTGTGAGTTAAGAAAAATCAATAATAAAGAGACATCTCGCATCACGATTGCAGTTCGAAAAAGTCGGGACAGGAATTGAAAGTAACACACTGTCCTGACTAAATCGGTAAATCGGACGTTTCCTAGCCTTGCATTAAAAATCTAAAACCATCCAATATAGCGGTGTCCGGTAAAAATGGCAAAGGAAAAAATGGCAACGGAAAAAATGGCCAAGTAAAAATGGCAAACGGAAAAAATGGCAAAGGTAAAAATGGCAAACGGAAAAAATGGCAAAAGTAAAAATGGCAAACGGAAAAAATGGCCAAAGTGAAAATGGCAAGTTTTCTTCTTTGGCAGTTGTCCTCTCTCAGGTGCAGAATGATCGCTTTCACTGCTACATTTTCTTGCTGGATGCACCTGATTAGCTTCCACAGTCTTTACTCTGTAGGATGTTTGAATTTGAATTGCATTACTCCATATAAACCATATACATTGGTATTTGGAGGGTTCAGTACAGTTCACATAAAAAATATAGTTACAAAATTTCTATAATTTACAATTTACTCTATAATATTCGTTATTAACTAATAGGTTTTTTTTAAATTTGTTTTTGAAACTTGTCATATTTCCTGATTTAATATCATTTGGTAGGTTATTGAATATTTTAATTGCCATATGTTCGGGTTCCTCTTGAACTAATGTTAAACGTTGACTGCCAAGGCCAGATTGTCTGAATGACATCGTGGGGCCAAGTAAAAAAAAATGTGAAAATGGATCAACTTGGTGTCATTAGATCTGTGAAGCACAAGAAATTTCAAAACAATCCAAAAAACCGTTGAAAATTCAATTTAAATTTGAGACCCAGTTTTGGGTATCGTGGCCTGGAGAAGAGAATTTTGATCAGAAGGCCATGAGACCCATTTCTGTGTCTCACTTTTTTTTGTAAATGACTTCGTTTCTTCAAATAACGAAATTCAATCACTTGAACTATCAAGCTCGTCCAGTGTTGCACGCATATTTTCTGTTTCTTGTTCATACATCGTCAACAGAACATACTACAACAGAAGTGCTTCTTCCATAAAATATTGCACGAAATGCAATCTACACGTTCAATCACACTGAATATAGTATTAATTTCTTCTTCTTCCTTTATTTTTCTCCTTCTTTGTTTAATTCTTTCCTGAAATACAACAAATTTCAAACAACGATGCATTTTTTAATGTGGCCTGTTGTATTGAAAATCAACAAAATAAAGTCATCATAAATAATCACAGAGCACTAGGTTTATTACTACAATGTTACGGCCATTTGTACGCCATTGTTGTAATCGCCCGTTGCTATCTAGTAGTGTTGCTCACGGGACGGGACATGTCCCGTCTCGTCTCGTGTCTCGTCTCGTTTTCGAGACGGGACAAGCCTTTTGAAATTCGAGACGGAATGCCTTTCTCGTCTCGTTTTCGAGACGAGACACGACACGAGACGGGACGGGACGGCTTTTGAAAAGTCTCGTCTCGTCTCGAATGTCTCGAAAAAAAATCGCGGCCTGAAGCAATTGCTGAGGTGAGACACACAAGTGGGTATCACGGCTTCATGAATGACGATACTTGAGACCCACTTTTGGGTCTCATGGCAGTCAACGTGTTCTGAAGTATGGCCTTAGAAGCTCATTATTTCGGGTGTTATATGTATATTCTATTGAACTTCGTAGCGCAATATTTTTTCTCGCATATAATGACATTTCATATGAATGGAGGGTTAATATTTTGAATTTCTTAAACCTTCACAGCATCATATTCAGGCGAATGATTATGGTCATAGGAACACACAGGATTTTGTTTTTAGAATTCCTCGACACTTGAAATTGTTCCTCCACCTTATAACATTCTTCAGATCAGACTCTTGTAGCAAGAAGAGCTTATCTCCAGCTTTCCAAGATTTAACAATTTTCAATTTAAAAAAGTAAACAAGTTCGTCCCTCTTAGTGGGGGGGGGGGGGGTTTAGATAAGGGCTGACTTGAAGTCCTACTGTGTGACTGGTCAGCAGGTGCGCGCAAAGCATAAACTTGTTTTCAGTCAAGATGAAAACCCATTCAATGCTGCACTCCTCTTAAGTTACATCAATCACACATGTTTCAAATTATTTACAAAGGTTAACTTTTATTAGTAGGCCTATGTGATTCTATAGCGGCAGTAACTCCTGCCAAAAGAAATAAAGAAATAAACGGCATTATTTTTGGAAACATCAAATAAAATGTTTCCATTCAAAGACAAATTAATGTTAAAAGACGTTAAATTATATTAAATTTTAATTTCAAACTGTGAAATGCAAGACACATAATTTCTCAATTTTCACGTAAAATCGTAATAGGTAGCCTATATTGTATTTGCCATTTTTATTCTTGCCATTTCTACCGTTGCCATTTTTACCGTTGCCATTTTTTCCTTTTGCCATTTTTTCCCTTTGCCATTTTTTCCGCTTGCCATTTTCACTTTGCCATTTTTTCCGTTGCCATTTTTTCCTTTGCCATTTTTACCTAAATTCAATATAGCACCCTGAAGACTTTTGCGCAAGAAACAGATTCATTTATGTAAGAACAAAATTGAAATTTTTACACATTTCTAAAATCGACGATGTTATTTTCGTAGTTACTGATAGGTTCACATTTAATTATTTCAGGGTTCGAGGGGGCATGGACCCCATGCACCCCCCCCCCCCCCTGGGTACTAGCCTGACGTAGACAGTGCGACAGAAATTTTGGAGAATCTTTCTCTTAAATTTATTGTTTACATCCACCTTATGCTCAGATAGGTTTAGAGACAATCGTGAACTTTTCGTTTAATAGATAATATTTGGTTTTAAACAACGGGAGAACATTGGTCGAATTTCCTTTCTTGCTCTTTTGAGAGAATATATACTTCTACAATAGCAATCGCGTTCGGAAACGGTGAAAAAAAATGACTTGGTTTTCAAAGGCAGACAAGCTTGGTATCGTAGCTTGCTCGCGTTCAAAGTGACTCACGCTATTCAAGGCCGCTTCTTATCGCAAACCACTGTCGATGCAGTGTCTGCACCCAGCAAGTTACAAGTGACCAGAGTCGAATTTTAAAGAGAATCTGAAGAATGATAGATTTCAAGTTGGGCACTAGCTCAACATGAAATAGTTTAAGTGATAATGTCTGACAAACAAGAAACCTTATTGAATAAGTATCGGGATAGTAATATGAGTATCCGCTCCTTTTTAACAATGTAAGCTCGAAGACAATCTGTATTCCATTTGTTTATATTGGCAACTTAGTCAACCGGAGGTTATTATAAGGAACTATTTCGTAGATGTTCATGTAACCGTTATAAAAATACAAATAAAATATATTCACAAGCTTAGATATACTAACAACGAAGAAATAAATTCAGAGTTAAATTTCAAATGCATGTGTATAGAGTAATTCTAGAAGTACAGAGCTATATCAGAGTGTTAAACATCTTTTTGCAGGATAACGTTTACAATATTGACGCGCAGAATAATTAAGAACTGTTGCTCGAAAGGAAACAAAGGGCGTAGTGTATTGGTTAGAGTTCTTGAAAGCATTGATTGCGGTCCCAGGTTCGATCCTCCATACTAGGAATTCTTTTTTTATTTTTTTAAATCCCCTTCTATCAAACAAGAGCATGGTAACATTATTTGTAATAGTAGCTTATAGTGGCTACATTGTTCTGCATATGGAATTTATAAAAAAAATAAAGAAATAAATGAATTGACACACGTTCAAAGGGATATTTTCATGTATAAGATCGTGAATTATGATACTCTAACGATAATTGTGTACTGCTTCAAAGACATTGACAAATATTAATGAAATAACTAATTATATTTGTGGCAATTCATTACATACTAATTTTACCCCTTTTCCCACTCGAGTTCAATGGAAGGATACCTCCGCAAATATCGAATGAAAAGTTCTCATCATGTGCAATTCTCCATTAAATGTTTTCGCCGAGTCGTACTACCTTCGTTTTCTTTGTTACAAACAAGTATTGTTTGCACATTACATGTAGGAGGAGAGTTGCATCTACATTTCACATTGGTCAGCTCCTTCTACTTACTTTCAGGAGCGAAGACTTGTGGGGTAGTGTTTACCGTTCAGGATTGTCAATCTAATGGTCGTAGGTTCAAACCCTTCCAGTGGCAGAAAATTTTCGTAAGTTTTAGACCTATCCCATTGTGTTCATTGTCCGTGTGAAACGGAATGATTCAGTTTGGAATTAACGATGGGGGAAGGGGAAATATTAAATTACAAAATCTCCATTTCAACGGAGAAGTGGACAAAAATTGGAGAATTCTTATAAATATTAAAATTACATTCATGTTTTTAGTGGTATAATCGCAGGTAAAATCAAAGATCTTGCATGGAAGATTTTATCTTGCTCTGAAAGAACCCAAAAGGCATTTCGAACCGATCTAATACATTCTCCAATACATTTCAAAATGTTATTGAATGTTTCATGTCGATAATTTAACCAATGCATCAATTCTTGACGCTGAGACGATATTTTCTGAAACTACCTCTTCTCTTCAGTCCCTTCTGTTCTTCTCTTCTCCTTCTTCTCTCCCCTCCTTCTGCTCTGCTTTTATCTCATATCGTCTTCCCTACTTTTCTTGCATCTTATCTCCATCCCACTCATCCCCACTCCTCGTATCTCCTTTCCTGTCTTAGATTTCCGACTCCACTTCACTCTTCTCCTCTTCTTTTCATTCTTCTCTTTTTCTCTCCATTACTCTATTCTCCACTCCCCTCTTCTCGTCTCCTCTTCTCTCATCTCGTTTTCCTCCTCTCTTCTCTTCTTTGCTCCATTATCCTCATCTCTCCTAGAATCTTCTTCCAATCTCCTCTTCTCTCCTCTCTTTCTTCTCTCCTCTACTTTTCCTCTTCTCTTTTCGCTTTCTCTTTCTGCTCTCCTTTGTCACCTCTCGTTTTCTCTCACCTCTTTTCCTTTCTGTAGACTCATCAGCGATGAAATACCAGAAAACCTATTTTTTTCTTTGAGAATAAATTTTGTCGATTGCGATATAATAGTGATATTTTTAATAATTTTATACAATAATACTTGTTTTTATATTTTCGCGTATTTTATAAATATCTATTGTGCATGTGGCAACCCTGAAATTGAGCCTAACTCTACACGCAACCCACCAACGCCTTGTGTAAATTGGGTTGCCTAGTTTAAAATGTCGTTGTCCTAAAACTTTTGAGAGACACTGTACATGGTGGTAAAGATCTGAAATACTGAGTGTAAAGATAAATAAGAAATGTAGAACACTGTAATTGGGCATTCGCCTGTTGTGTTCAGTAATAAATAAATAAATAAATAAATAAATAGTGGACCTCCCCGATGGCGCAGCGGTAACCTCGTCGCCTTGTAATCAAGGCGTCCCAGGTTCGATACCCGGTGGAGGCACATGGAACAGTGGTTCGGATCCCACTTTAAACTGTAGGTCCAGTCCCGATTAGCCTTACTGTGCATAAAGTGGACTTAAAAACACCAAATCAACCAATCAATCATCAAAAATAGTAGGCTATATACCTACTGTGTGTATTAAGCGATGGTGTGAGTAGCAGTCAATTAACACGTCAATAGATGTTTTAGAAGATATAGAAAAAACTGTAGTATTTGCATGATATTTCTAAATTTACCTTCATTTAATACTGTTAAACTTTTGAGAACTGGACTTGATTTACAAAGCCGTGAGCCCCCCTGGAGATCAATTTTGGCTACGGGCCTGAGTCCGGCCCTAATTAGGGCTACCTAAATTATGAGGAATGTCCGGCATTTTAGAAATTTCGATAATTTGCATTTGGGCGATAACTGTGTGTCATGAAATATGTTGCTCTCTATTTTACTTTAAATGTCTTACAAATGAAACCTAACCTTTATAATATAATACAAAATGACTGACATTTAAAATTTTATTTGGATAAATGTGGCATGGTGTCAAATATGTTGTGCTCTTGTAATGGCAACGTCTACCCTGAATAATTTTCAAGTCAGTTCAATGAAGAAATAATTTTGTAGTTGCATAAATATCACAATATCCAATATAATTCTCTTAGGAGTTTCATTTATTCCTAAAGTCTTTTGAACAGGAGAAAGAAACTATTTATACTGCTGGAGGCCTTAGAAAGAGCGTTTCGCGGGCTAGCAGCAGACGTCGCTCGCACACTGTTGTCGATACTCGCGTGTCGTCTGCTCCTCAGCAGATCAAACGGCCGAGGTAGCAAGAGGCAGAGGTTACTCACCCTTCCAGAAGGGTGCAGCGAGCTATACCGCGTTTGTTAGAACCTGTCGCTTTTCCCGCGCTAGGGATCGCTCGACAGTTTCGGTGCCAATGAGAAACGAGGAAAAAATCGTCTGCTGGGCAGCGAGGAGCGAATGGAAGCCAGAAGAGAGGCGCTTACGTAGACGCTGTTGCTACGTTGCGTATTTTAATTGGCTGCCTGGCTTTGACTTTCCCCAGCACGGAGAAAAGCCAGCGATCAGCTAGCGCGGGAACCGGGACAGGTTGTAACAAACGCGGTATAGCTGTGGCAAACGGGCTCGCTCATTCGCGGACCTGATTGGTTCTCGCAGACACACCCCCATATTGCCGTCTGCTGCAAGCCCGCGAAGCGATCTTTTTAAGTCCTCATGGAGTATAAAAGGTAAAGCGAATTCCAAGTTCTCACGGTTTCTGACTATTTCATTGTGTTTAATGGTATCTTACCGGAATAAAGAAAATGCTACACTTCTTAGCATAAAGACAGAGCTGTAACTTGCTTACAAAATAAGACATTTGAAAACCACCGGCTGGTAACTAAAATTACATTTTGCTCAGAAACATATCGCCTAGGGCATAGTCTGACACCCCCCTTCATGTTCCACCCATGGGCGTCGCGAGGGGGAGGCCCTACCAGTCCGTCCACCCATTTGTAAACTGGCATCGTTCATTTCAAATTAGAAAAAAAAGCAGACAGCTTGTTATTTTTAATAGTTAATAACAGAAATTATCTTCACTTAGTATTGGAACAGAATACTGAAGTAAAAATTGCGTTAGATCGAAAAAATTGAACAAAAAATACAGGAATAAGTGTTTCATTTTCTACCATTTAATGCATAGAGTAATTGTTCCACACGTTTCAAAATTCCAAAAATTAATGCTTTATGTGGGTGGGGCTCGCACAACATCAATTTTATGACTTAAATTCCTCCTACACTTTAATGCTTTTTCTTGAACAAGTTTTCTAAAAGTTAATAACAAAATAGAATAAATAGGCAATTCAGTATACTAACTATATGAAAAAATAATAAATAAAAAGAGTTGTTCTGGATATTCACCCATATCGTGAATCTAGAAGAAAAATATTTACAAGGATATTAAAGTAATAATAAATTTGAATAAAATTGTTTAATTTTCATTTGCTTATAATAGTTGTTATACATAATAATCAACCATAACCATAAAATGTGGTAATTACTATTTTGACCGACCTCAGTGACGTTGTGGTTAGCACAGCGCGCTACGACCCCAAGCTCGAATCCCAGCCTATGTATAGGCGTTCATTCATCATTATCATCATATTATCATTCATCCCCACGTTTGCGATTAACCAAACGTGTCAGAAAAGCGAAGTTAAATTAACCAAATCAATCAGCCAATAAGAATTATTTTCATTGTTATTATTTCTACTATTTAAATTTTAGAAATTTCCTGACCCCCCCCCCCCCTCACCACAAATATTTGTAGCTACGACTATGCTCCCACCCGCGCTTTCAATGCGCCACTGAACTCAAAGAGCAAGAAAGAATGCCAATCAAACATCCTGGAAGTATCCCTCAATTACAAAAGAACTTTTTCTTTGATATGCATTCGATTTGAATATCCATTTCATATGGCCTGAAATATATATTTTGTTGACTTTCTAGCAGAATCGAAGAGAGAGAACATCAAATGCGGGACCTCCCTTTGATAATTGACGTATCTGATCCCTCAAAGAGATAATTCGTTTGTGAACTTTCACCTTCGGTAAAATCACACGTAACGACTCTTAATATGCTGGCTTTTGAGTCCATCCTAGACTTTAATTTCATCAAGTATCATTTTACCATTTCGACTGCCAGACAAGTCTCGTCTGCATTTTCAAAATGATTGTGACACTACAGATCCACCAAGCTTTCTGAAACCTCGGAAAATGTGCGAACTACAGGCTTCCTCGTAACTTCAACTAGCGACACTAGCGCCACTTGTAGTATCGACGATCGGAATCCAAAACATTGATTTGTACTTATATTTTTATCTTGTTTTACGTTTTATTTCCATCTATATAGGTTAATCGCAACGATGAATATCAACTGACGGAGTAGATGATGCATAGAAATTCATTGCTACATCATGAGATATTGTTGTTGCTTGCTATTGGCTCTCACCGCGTATCCTTAGCGGTTTCTAGCCATCGTTAATGCTATTTTTTATCCTAATTCCCCGTCTTCTTGGCTCCGATCTTGTTGTTTCCTACGGCACGTGGGCGACACACTTGAACTTTCACTGGTGATTTGCACTGTGAGAGTTGCGTCGTGGTCGGTACGTTAGACGTATGGCCTTCGTGTTGTTTACACGGAGATGATCTGTTTCCCAGAGGACCTGTAGTGTTCCCATGATGGATGTTCGAGGATTTCTTAACAGGGTTGGGATTGACACCGGAAATGGGACACTTATTCGAAGAAAAGTTTTGTGTAACCATTCCCGATGGTCTTTTCGGAAGGGACATTAAAGAAATAGATGCGTTATTGTTTTGGTGGTTTTTCCGCATTGATAGCCCAGATAGAATATAAAACTTGTTGCAAGTCTGAAGGAAGCTTGCCCGCAAAATATTACCAAAGGCCCCATCTACACCCACACACACCCACCCAACTCATTTTTTTTAAATGGGAAGGGGGTTATGTGATATATATATATATATATAGTACACTGTTTTCTTACACCTAGAAAATGATACGTTTGTTACAATCATGCAGTCATAGCTTTTTCCTGATTAAAGTTAGGTTGAAGAAATCTTCACCCCTGCATCTCTCGTGAAATTCTATCCTGATTTGATTCTAGTCTGACTGCCACGCGTGAAATCTGGGGTGGGTGATCTACGGTCGGAATTTTTTCGGCTTTGTTCCAGCATAAAGCGGTTCTAGGGCCCACCCAATCTGAAATAAAATGGTATCGGGGTGGGGGTAAAGGTGACCTCAGCGTGGTGCTGATCACATCACCTCCAAGATGGTGGACATCGAAAATATGTAGAGCTCTACCCCCACGCACTCTAAATGTGCCTTCATGGCGCGGTGCTATGTGCACAAGGATTTTTATCTTTTCTTTTACCTGTATATATTGTATTCGTTCCTGTACGCCTGAGTAACTAAATTTGTTTCTTGCATACGCATATACGACCCTCTACTATGTCAATGGCTGAGGGCCTCCTAAAGCATAGGCGGAGTACTGGAGGGGCCAGGCCCCCCAACTTAAAGAAGACTAAACAAATAACACATTATTAAGTTCAGTTACTACATTTTTATTATTAAGCCATACAGCAAATCTTGACGTTTGGCTTGATGGCATGTGCGGTAATTGCGCCGCAATAGCGGGTAGACGATTTGATTGCTGTGTACAGTTTGAAGAAAGAAAAACGTAAAATGACTTTGTGTTGAGTCAACAGTTACTGCTGAGGCATCAAAATAACTTTTCAATTTAATTTTTCTAAAATTTCTGAAGCTTACTATTGTACCGTAGCTTTTTTAAAGTAATACGAGTATTGTATCAATAAAAAAATGAAATGCAAAATGCAATAACCGTACTGTTTTGCTTCTTTTAAAGTTGACAACCAATATACTAATTAATATTTGTTTACTTAAGCCAGGAAATTTAACATTTTCAAATCTAAAAGGCCTAAAACTCAGTGTTTTTAAGTTTTTTTTTGTTATTTTTAAATTTCAAGGGGAAGGCCTCCGAACCCCTTATAAACTAGGGGATATTCAATAACCCTCAGGTACATCATATGCTTTTCCCAGGGTCTGGTTCCCCCAAAGCAAAAGCTCGCCTCCGCCCATGCCCTAAAGGCTTACTTGTCTCCCCCCCCAGCCCCCGCACTGCAGGGTTTTGCGGCTTTCAGATCCAGCACTGATGCCTAGTAGGAAGCTTGAGGCATGCTCACAATGACAAGCTGTGAGCTTGTTGCAAGCTTCCATGCAGCTATCTGTTGTCGGATTAAAAATGATAGATACTCCAATTTTGACTCAAATTAAAAATTAACCATTGGACCTACATAAAGAAAAGTTAAATCAAAATTTAGGTTATTCAATAGATTACGTGGGAGGAGCGCACGTGAGATCAGCGCACAGCAAGATTTTGTGGGACTAGCGCATAGAATCTCAGGTGTTAGTGGGATTAGAGCACAGTATGATTATCAATAAGAACCTTCCTTCGCACTTTTCTTTCCAGACTTGGGACTGGACAACGTGTAGATTAATACACGAAGGTGGTTTAAAAGTTCTTCTATCAGCAGCTTCTATTACAGATTCGTCAACTTTTCAGAACGATCTTCAATGAAATTTACAACTTACGACAGAGAATTGAGGCAACGAAATAAATCTTCAGTTTCAATATATTTGTCTAAAATTGTTTTTATACGCCTGTCGGTTTCAATATACTGTTTTCTTCTCTTGCGACCTGGAATGCCTAGGTCTTTAGCTATAATTTTGGCGCTCATCTCCTCAGCGTCTTCCATCAGTTTCTGAATGAGGAAATAAACATTTGGTTTATGTATTCCCACCATCCTATTTAACTTGTTATTCCAACCTTCCACAGGGTTGTTTGTCCTGTGTCTTTGTCTATAAACATTCCACATGGTTTTCGGCAAAGAAGCATTGTCCAGTCCAGTGTTTTCCTACGTATTTCACACAAAGAGGTTTTTACGTTATCATATTTTGGAATTTCAGTAACTAGTTCATAACATCTATTCGTCAATTTCTCAAATTCTTGTTTGTAGACGACGTTCACTGGCATAGACAGTTCCTCTCTTGCTCTTTTTCTGCATACAGACATCGTTTTTACAACTTCCAACTCTGCAATATTCGGAACACACTGATGAGGTTTTCTTTCCAAAACGTCGTTGTTTAATGTTGTGTTTAGTGATCCCTTGCACTTCAGCCGGCGTTCCTTTACACATCTCCAGTAGATAACATTTTCAGTCTTACGGCCAACACAATACTGATGTCCGTCCAGTAAGAGACAAGGTTTACCCTTGGCACTGGTAATATCTTCCATTGCACATTCACCTGCAAGGAAAGAAAGAAGAAGATTTGAATGTGCGCTTCACCCACGATCTTTTTCTCTCTGTGCGCAGATCACACTGTGCGCTCCTCCCACGACACCATTCAATACCGCGTTAATCTATTAACCAAATTTCTCTTTCGAGTATACCCTCTATTTTTTTACCGTCGTGACAACAAAAAAGTGCCGGTTATTATGAGTTTTGGAAACAATCGTTCTCTCTGAAATTCCATAAATAAAAAAAGGACTGTCCGATCGTCATGAAATTTTAGTAAGGTTCAGGCAGAAAGGTTTAAACACAATTCTTAATTTTCAGATTTTTAAAATTTGTCACAAAAATATACTTAATCAATTTTGCGAAACAATTTTCTTTTTATATTGGGTAGTCCTACAAATACAACATTGTTTTGACACTCTTTGCATCTGTTTTAAAAATCTATTATCATTGCGAATTAACATTGCGAAACCGATTTTATGCAGATTTTTAATCCCACGAAGTAAAGATGCAGGTTGAACTTGCAACACCGCACGCACTGACTCGCAGTGACAGCCGACAGTTTCCACGGTTCAACGGACATCGCAGTGTGCGGTGTTGCCACGTTGTACATAAAAAACAGTGCGCTTACATCGACACTAATTGAAGGGTTCGGGTGTAAAACATGGTAAGTGACATTTTGGCCATTTCTGAATACATTAAGAAATAAGTTTATTAGAAGCTATACTGTAGATAAATTGTTTTCGTGCTGTGTGTACTAATTTCTAGAGGCATGCATATTTAGTTTTTGACGAAAACACAAAATGTGAAATAACACATTGTAATGTTAATTGAAGACTAGAATTGGTAAATGCTGTAAGTGCCACAAGAATTCAAACACAGGTATCCACGTTAAACTATGAAAGGTGCCATGCTTTACAATCTGGTAAACGTGAAAAGTTGCTGGTAGCCCTCTAAGTAGTTCAAAGGACGTGTAAAGAGGTCACTCGTATGAACGTTCTTACGGGCTCATGTGCGGAATGATGCGATTTTCCAACACTTTCGCTTTTGGCACTTACAACATTTACCACTTTTAATCCTCAATTTTTCATGTTTCTGAAATATATGAGGTGCATTTTCCTACCCTCTTTTGTCACGAAATAATGCGAAATGAACTGCAAAATACGAAATAGGCTCTTAAACATGAAATGTAAAGATTATTTACCGACATGACACTTTCTGAAGTCAGAATTATTCTGAATTATTCACGGAAAATTGATTAATTCTGCTGCATATATTTGAGAAGCAAGAATGGACCAATCCTATTTAACGTCTTTTTAGACGAAATTGCTAAAATATGCAAACGACGAACACACAGAACGAAAATAGGTATTTGGAGATTTAAGGCCAGTATATATCCAAGCACTATTATATGCCGATGATATCGTACTGATATCAGATACACCGGGGAGACTTCAGCAAACAGTGGAAGAATGGTATGAAGAACTTAAAAGGAAAGGCATGAAGATTAATATAGAAAACAGTAAGATCATGCGGGTGACTAAAGAGGACAAGGAAAATGAAGCCTTGAATATAATATGTGAAGGGAAACAACTAGAGAAAGTAGAAACATATGAATACTTAGGAACTATCATAAGTAGCAGTGGGAAAATTGATCAAGAGATAATGAATAGGACAAGGAAGGCAGCATCAGCATATTATCAAATGAGTAATACTTTAGTGGGAAAAAGAGAGATCAGTACAAAAACAAAACTGCAACTCTACAACTCAATTGTAGTTCCCATCATGGGCTATGGCACAGAAAGCTTAGCACTCCAAGATAAACATCTAAGTAAATTTCAAGCAATAGAGATGAAATATCTTAGAAGAACAGTGGGGAAAACTCGAAGAGACAGAATAAGAAATGAAAGAATAAGAGAAGAGGTAAAACAAAAGAAGACAATGACTGAAGTAGTAGAGGAACGCCAGCTGAAGTGGTATGGACATGTAAATAGAATGAATGCAGATAGGAAAGCCAAGCAAGTGATGGAGATGAGGGTTGAGGGTAGAGGGTAGAGTAGGAAGAGGCAGGCCAAGAAATACATGGGAAGATAGAATAGAAAAGATAGGATTAAAATATGGAAAAACTAAGAACGAAATGAGAAGAATGAGTCGAGACCGGACGGAGTGGATGAGATGGACAGAACGAGGTACCCGACGCTTAACGGCATAAGGGAAAGGAAGAGAAGAAAAAGAAGATTCCTTTGTATAGGAATAAACTTGATATTCTAGTAATGACATAAATGTGCTATTAGAAGGGATATGTTTATTTTGTGTAGTAAGTGCAGTTTTTAAAACAAATTTAGGATTATATTCACAATTTTAAAACCAAAATGTAATTTCATATACCGCTCTTTCACCGCTATAACAGCGAAATTTTATTTTATTTACCGCTTTTGAACTGGAAATTGACTCGGATTTTGTACCGATTTTATTTTTTTATTTTTTTTATTTTTTTTACCAAAAAGATGTTCCTCTACCAATTTCAGAAGACTTCACTGAGTCCAATGCAAATTATATAACATGGTAACTTCACTCCAGAATTGAAGGATGGCACATTTTTCGTTTTGATTCAGAAATAACCAAAATGTCACTTACAATATTTAAACCCGAGCCCTTCAATTGTTTAACAACACAAAATGTGTTTTCATTTTCTTTTTCCAAAACAATGATTATCCAATTTTTGTTGTAAGTGTTCGAACGTGATTTTCCTTCTGCTGCCTCTTTAGATGGATTTCTCGTATATTGAATAAAACTCTGTTCAATATCTCAAGAAGAAATGGGAATATATTTCAAATTTGCCAGTTATTTATTTATTTATTTATTGAAAATTCCAGTACAGCAGAAGCCATTTTAAACCGGAAAGAAACAACAGTAAAACAGTACACTAGTGTTAAAATGAACACACGAAACAAGATAAATTAAAATAAACAAAATATAAAAATAAACATAAACAAGTCGAGACAGTTCCAAGGTAAACAGATGTGTTTTACAAAAGCATTACTTATATACAATTTTTTCTATGTTGGTGATAAAAGATGGATATGAACTGAACTGATTTGGTAGCCTATGAAATAGTGAACGTTGAATGAGTGAGAGTCTTGGAGTTGCAGTGTGGGAAGTTTCCTTGCTCCGTGTTTTGTGTCTAGGCACTCTGAGGGAGAGTTCGTGGAGTGGGATGCTGCATCTTAGGTTTCTATTAATGATCTTATGTAGTAATTTCATATCTGCAACGTATCTACGTGATTCTGGAGTATTTATGTTTAAGTTTACAAGCAGATCTCTCTTAGGTAGGTGTCTCAGGGCCGGCACTCTATATCGAACGATAGAGAGGAAAAAACTGAGAACATTGTCGATCTTGGAGGTATGAGAAGGGGCAGCCATGTTCCAGATGGGTGAACAGTATTCTAGAATGGGGGACACAAAAGTTTTGAAGTAAATAGAAAGTGCTTTCGGGTTATGGATTTCGGTGAATCTGTAAAGTAAGCCTAGCATACGCATTGCCTTTTTTGTGATGGTTGATATGTGATTATCGACAAGAAATTCACCTATATCGGTCACACGGCGACATGCAGTTATTGCACGAATATGGAGTGTATGTTGAGAAATGTTCTGAAATATGGACGTAATATGATAATATGTAAAAGTAACTAATATATGTAAATATGAGCCAAACTTAATATATGTAAACACATGAAAAATAGAAACTAAATTTTCGAGTCTATATGCCATGATGCGCAAAGATAATACAAGATATTACTGATTGCAGCTTCATACATAAATATGTGTTTACATATAAATTTACATATTTTACCTTCCCAAAATGATAAGAATATCCTGAATATGTACCGTAGGCGACTACTGCATACATATTGCCTTATACATAAAATTATTACATCTGGCAAGCCGACGTATCTGGCAGACATGTTGATCCCTCGCACCAGTGTGCACAGCCACCATACAAGAAATAATTTCAAATGTAACCTTTCACACTGCAACACACAGACATGTCAGTCGTCCTTTTGATATTCAGCTGCAAAAACATGGAATGCCCTACCGAAGAGCACGTCGAGCATACCTAAAATAGAATCTTTCCAAAATGAAGTACAGAATCTTCTTTTAGCAGAGCAGAGATTGTGTTCAAATACTATGATGTAACTTGAACGTTTATGTTATGTATTTTGTCTGTCTTCTTTTTAATTTTTCTTTTATGTTGTCTTTTCACCATTTATTTTATAATTTTATTCATGTAGTAGTATTTATTATATCAAAAGCAGTATTTTGAGAGAGTGTGGAAGGCCTGACGCTAAGGCGTAAAGAAGCACTCTATGTGTGACGTAGCATTGAACTACATTCAGGCATTTTGCCCGATTCCAAGAGTGCGTAAGTATATATATGCTTTGTGAGTGTCCCTTCATCAATTTCATCACTCATCCTCATTTTCGCATTTAGTCAAAAGTGACAGAAAAGCGAAGTAAAAGAAACTAACTTAAACACCATTGTTCCAACCAAAAACAGGAAACCAAAAGTTACCTAGCACGAACTTATTTAAAAGATACAAATTTTGTAAATAATCCTACATATAACATTTTAGTAGTTACGCCATTTGAGGTACAAAAACTATCAAATTGTTAAATGTAAAGTTTATCAAATACAATTGTCTACAATAAATAATTACTATGCAATTGAAACTGACCTATTCTTAATAGTACCTTTACTGTTAAGATCATTTTAATTCCAGCGCTGCCACCTATTGAGTAATGAGACAACTACTTTTGCAGGACAAAAGCATTTGGTGCTCATTACAATCAAATTTCTACAGAGACTTTTGGACAAAGATTTGTCAAATTCTTAATACAATTTTAAAGGTGAAAATATGTCAAACGTGTCAATAGAATTTCAAATAGGAAAGAGTATAAAGTATTCTTAACTTTTTTAAATGAAAGGTTAAAAAGAAGTATTAAATATACTGCTGGACAAAAAAAACCGGACACTTGCATTTTTTGTGATAACGCATACATTCTGATTCGAAGGCTAACTAAATTATTGGAAATATATTCAACAGAAAACAAACTTTGAGGATGTTCTACATACATTAATAAGTTAAATTAGAACAAAAACGAAAGTTACAGAAAACTACCAAACTGAGAGCGTACTTCATAAGTAATTGCAATTCAGATGTCAAATATTAAAGTGTCCGGTTTTCTTTGTCCAGCAGTATATATTTCTTTTAAAACCTAAGTGTATAAGTAGGCACAAGTGCACGAATCCTCACAGTGTTCCAAACCGTTTTTACTACAGATTTTCACAAGTATAAAGTGTAACAGATATTCATACTATTTCGAAAGCTTCGATTTTTTTAAAAAAAAAAGAACGGGGGCCTCTCGACGCATGGTTTCTACAAAAGTTGTTTACTTTTGTAAGAGAAATAAAAATATGAAAGAAAAAAGGTTTCCATTTAAAAAAATTGAGTGACCTTCAAATTACCTTCAAAATTGCCGCCTATTCAAACATACATTATGGCATTCTCCTTCCCCCCTTGAAGTCAATTATCTTTTATTTGAAACATTTCTTTCAAAGACGCTTTGTTTGTAAGATATTTCGAGTTATCAAATTAAATTGTCCATCCTGTGGGCCATTTACATACGTAGTTGATTGATTGATTTACTGTTTTACGTTCAATTTATTCACAGTAAGGCTCAACGGGACTGGACCTACAGTTTAAAGTGGGATCCGAACCACTATGTGCCTCCACCGGTTATCGAACCCAGGACCTCTTGATTATAAGCCGAAGATGCATTTACATACATATACACAGTGTGTCCGAGAAAAAATATACCAATAAAGAATTTAAATAACTCAACAATCGTTAACGACAGAAATGTCAAATAACGTTTATTTGGAAGAGAAAATCATAGATTTTTTTTAACCAAAGAACAAAAAAAAAATCACCTTAGTAGATCTCAATGTGTGCTCCTTTGGTGGTGTGACAAACATCAAGGCGGTACTCAGCCTCCAACAGTTCTTCAACATTTGATGAGTGACGGAGCCACATGCATCGATAATTCTTTCACGGAGATCATTGAGGTCTTGCACAGGTGTTTGGTAAACCATAGTCTTCACATAACCCCAAAGGAAAAAGTCCAAAGGAGGCAAGTCTGGTGACCGTGGTGGCCATTTAATGGATCCACCCCTCCCAATCCAATTACCAGCGAAATTGTTATTAAGGAAGTTAGTAACACAACGGGCATAATGTGGGGGGCCCCATCCTGCTGAAACATGTACCCATGAGGTATACGAGGTACAGCATACTGTTGCAACATTTGCAGGTAACTTGCACCTGTAACTGTAGCTTCCTCAAAGAAAAAGGGCCCAATTACGGAATCTCGTGTCGAACCACACCACACATTCAACTTGGGGCTGTCGCGTTCATGTTCAATAACTGCATGGGGATTCTGATCACCCCATATTCTACAGTTATGCCTATGCACTTTTCCGGAAATATGGAAGGTAGCCTCATCTGAAAATGTTACGCGTGTCAGGAATTCATTGTCATCATCAATGCGTGATAGCACTTCACTAGCATAATCAAACCTAGCGGGTTTATCACTGCACTTTAGTTTCTGAACAAGCTGTAACTTGTAGGCTCTAAGCCTTAACCTTTTATGTACGATATTATGCACAGTAGAACATGGAATTTGAAGTTGAGAACTAGCACGTCTCACAGATTTACGCGGGCTTCTCTGGAAAGCTTCCTGAACTGCAACCACTTTATCCTCGCTCACACGCTTCCGACCACTACCTTTCTTCCTCAACAAAGACCCTGTTTCCAGCAATTGTTTATGCCATTTAACAATGTAATGACGTTCTGGTGCTTCCTGTCCATATTGTTGCCGGAATCTTGTTTGTACCGTTACAGGAGACTTCAATTCTGCAAACCAAAAGCAGCACTCAACTTTCTGACGAAAAGTAAACGGCGCCATTGTACAGACTACTCACGAACAAAGCCGTGCATGCGCTTAATTATGTTACGATTTTTTCCCTTCTGGTGCTAAAAAAATCTTTCTTCCCTTTTCCAAATAAACGTTATTTGACATTTCTATCGTTAACGATTGTTGAGTTATTTAAATTCTTTATTGGTATATTTTTTCTCGGACACACTGTATATATATATATATACGAATCATTCCTTGACATATATTTAATAATACATAACATATTTAGTGATTCACTTTTGTAAGGAGTAACATAATAAATAGATGCACATCATATAATTCACACACACGTGTGTGTGTGTGTGTAAGGGAAGATCAATGATTTCAAATCAGATTTAAGATCAGTCTCCAATTATTTTGCACCCTGAGGTATGGGGGGGGGGGGAGATTTTTACATAGGCGAAGACATATTAAATCTGTCCCATGGTTTCAGAAACAGTCATTGACATTCAACACCCGCTAGTTGGAATCTGATCAGTTTCCGACGTCTCCCACCGGAAGACAATGCGGGACTCAAAGGAGCTCTACAGGATTGTTGTCTCGGTCCAGAAGCCTCCTGCTTTTAGGAACTCTGCTCCCGAGAACCATAAATAATTTATGAGGTCTTTGTGACACTTAGAAGCCCGACGACAGAGCAGCATAAAATTAATGAAGTTTTCTTGGGGGCTACGTACCCCCAAGCCCCCTTCTTTATAAAGCGGATGTGACGGCGTAGCATGAGAACTTATATACAGATCCTAAGTGTGTGGATGCTTCATTTAATATTCACTTGTTTACTGAATTCAAAGTTGAATCTGTGTAGTTTATTCAGGAAGTAATATGCATTAAAACTGTATCTTATATTATATACAATGATGTGCGTCTACGCGTAAACAACGATAGTCTACATTCTACACGTAGACTATCTTATACACGTAGATTACGTAATCTATGTAAACAACATGGCGAAAGGTGATAACTTATCAAAGGGCGCCTTGGAATTAAAATAAAATTATAGTGCGTATCAGTTTCTGATGAGTGAGAAGAAATTTTCATACGCTCCCTTCCAAATTCGAACAATTTCTCACCTAGGAAGAAACCTAACATAGAAAATATTCTAGTGTTTTATGGAAGAAAGACTAATTTTGCCTCATGACTGCCAGCTGTTGTTGTTTTTTGCATACTATTTATCTTTTTCGATAGTTGATGATAGAAGAGAAGAGAAATTTTGTTGTAAATGGGATTCTTTTCATTTCGTTAGGAACCAATATAGTTGAAAATGTCATTTTCCTTTCATGAAAGCCTTGAAAATTAATTTTAATGCACTTTAGATTGTCTACGTAGTCTATGTAAACTACAACCCAATGTAATCTACGCGTAGATTACATGTAGACAACACATGTAGACGTAAACGTATAGTCTACGGCACATGACTGATTATGTATGCTCTAAAATGCATCTCATTTTATCCAGATCCGTGCGCACATCCTATGATGGGAAGGTGCGAGGAGGCAAAAGCCTTGATAAAACTTTAGTCGGAGGAAAATCTGTATACTTGCCATCTCTCCGTATTGTACAGAGCCCTTTGGGACGGTCTATATAAGAGAGTATGACCGCGGTATTCGGAAACCACCCCCAAGTGACGCTGCACCAAATATACACTTAATGGGAGTAAAAGGTGAAATATAGAAATTCGAACTATTGATGCTATTTAATAAGGAATCGGACCCTGTATGGAAAACACATACTTGTCGCCTCCACACTTGCTCGCACTAACCTAAGCCTCACTTGCTGTCTCCACACAATACAATCAAGCACCGACTTTTCTGCTTGGGCTCCTCGCCTATTATATTTCATTCTTCGTCCTTGGCAGAAGTCTGGGCCGTGCACGTTCTCATCTATACCCCGTCCCAGCTAATTGTGAAGCAAGGCTGCGCATAGCGTCAGAGAAGCAAGGGAAATCGAGTGGCCAGAGCCAGTGACGTGCGTCTACGCGTAAACAACGTTAATGTACATTCTACACGTAGACTATCTTATACACGTAGATTACGTAATCTATGTAAACAACATGGCGAAAGGTGATAACTTAGCAAAGGGCGCTGTGGAAGTAAAACAAAATTATACTGCGTATCAGTTGCTGATGTGTGAGGAGAACTTTTCATACTCTTTCTTCCAAATTCGAACAATTTCTCACCTAGGAAGAAACCTAATATAGGAAATATTCTACTGTTTTATGGGAAAATACCACTCTTGCCTCACGACTGCCATCTGTTGTTGTTTTTTGCATACTATTTATCTTCTTCCATAGTTGATGATAGAAGAGAAGAGAAATTTTGTTGTAAATAGGATTCTTTTCATTTCGTTAGGAACCAATATAGTTGAAAATGTCACTTTCCTTTCATGAAACCCTTGAAAATTAATTTTAATGCACTTTAGATTGTCTACGTAGTCTATGTAAACTACAACCCAATGTAATGTACGCGTAGATTACGTGTAGACAACGCATGTAGACGTAAACTTATAGTCTACGGCACATCACTGGAGAGCGAAGCAGTATACGCTGCTGGGAAGGCAGTCGCTTTACCCCACTCCACGCAATTCCGTTCCTCTCACGTGTACATTGGTGGAGCCATCTACCGTCACTACTTGCGCAGAGAGGTTTGTAAGGGGCGATCTTCCACGCAGGCGCCCAAAAGTCAACCTCACTTCCACGCAGTACACCCTGGACTGCATTTTGCAGACGAACGAGGTTCTGGCCACTGTCACTATAGCCAGTATAATTTTGTGTGTTGCCCTGTTTTCTGTCCTCGTGTGTGCTGAGTGCCCAAGTGCTGACGCACCCAAAATTTTAAATTCAAATTCAAAATTCAACTACTTGCGCAGAGACTTCATTTCGTTTTCCTGCTCTACAGTTAGCTGGAAGAGAGTATACTGACTTACCCTACAATGCATTATTTTTTTAATGAAATGAAAAAATATATATTCTGTTCTCTAGACAATATATACACATGAAAAAATGTTTAAACAAATAAAAAGTGAAAAATATTAATTTTATGAACAATTTTCATAAATGTGACAAATGGCAACATCATGCATTGAGTTGTGATTATTTTTTATTCTTAGAATATATAAATTTCAACATAAAACATCTACAAATGAAGTTTTATTCGAAAAATAGTGAAAAATATTAATTTTATGCACAATTTTCATGTGACAAATGGGAACATCATGCATTGAGTTACTTTATAATTATTATAAGATATAAATTACAACATTATACAGGGTTGTTCACAAAAAAAACTTGCCCGCATCATATCACTTGGTCCGAAACAAAACTTTCTCCTAAACGCTAAGTTAAGGAGCTCTAGAAACAAGAACATAAACAGATACGGGGGAGGGGTGACGTGACCAGATGGGGAAAGTAGTGGAATGGGCGATTGTAGATGAATGATTGATTTGCTTTATTTTACTTCGTTTCTTGTTCCACGTTTGGCTAATTTGCGAATATGAGTGATGATATGATAAAATTGATGAATGGTCATTCACAAACATCCATGCCCACGCCAGGATTCGAACCCGGGACCCCTGTCGTCGTAGCGTGATGTACTAACCACTCCGCCACGGGGGCAAGCAGATGAAATAATAGTTTGTGAATGTCTGACAAGATGAGAGGTTCCAGTTATTTTTGTGCTCAACCCTAAGGTCCTGTTCAGCCCAGTTCGGTACATACCGGAAGCACTTCACACCAGTTCGTTGGCGAGCGCGGGGGTAGTACAAGGGAGGGGTGAGGTGGGGACAGAAGGCAACCATGTCACACATATAACTCGTATCAGTCTCAATTCTAGTTTTCATTCAGAACAGACGAACACAAACATCCATGTTCGAACCGGAATTCGAACGTTGGACCTCTGGGGTCGTAGCGCGCTGCGATAACTACTCTGCCACGGAGGTTGGCATAAAAAGTTATAGATGAATTACTAGTATAAGAAAGAAGCAGTGACGGCAATTATGTTCCAAAACAAGGGGAGAAGGGTGCCAAAACTAGGGGGGGGCAAAGACAGTATATTTCCCTTTGTAGATAAGGTTTAGCATATTGTGGGGTTAAAAGTGGCGGGACAACTACCCCCCCTAATCACCGCCACTGGAAGGAAGGAATATAAGAGAGAGAGAGAGAGAGAGGGAGAATTAAACGACAGATACATGGAAAACGGATGAAGAAATACACGTAGAAGGAAACAAGGGAATATTTCATCAACCTTGAAACTGAGAAAACCAGATTATCTTTTCAAATTATTATCTAAAAAGATCTTAGCTGAACATGATGTTTGTTCAAGAGTGTATTTGTATAACACGGTCATGCCAGGTTCAACCATAGGATATTAATAGCCATAAGAATATATTTATCTCAATACAATATCAGAATGAGCTACATGAGACTGTATATTGGTATAGGCTACGCGTGATACCTCCCAGGGCACGGGAAAACATTAAGATTTGCAGTAAAAGAACAAAACTTAGGACTTACGTTTTAACATATAGATTCAGAATCTATTTATCTTGATTATGCAATTAAGAACAACATTTTGCATCATAACGAAACGCACTAAAAGTCATAGTAACAGCAGCACAAAAATTATCACATGAACTTCCTTTAACTTCCAGCAACAAGATTCATATCTATCAGGCGGGATGGTGTACTTCAACAGTCTGTTCATACGTCCGGGAAGGACATGTCATGTACAATATATTCTTCATAAAAGTAACATTACATTGTCAGTGAATGTTAGCCAAATACTTTAATCCTATGCGTTGAGTGGCCGACTCAGGACTTCACTACCGAAGGTTGAAGATTTGAATTCCGTCCTTGCTACGAGAGTTCCATTGCAGTTACTCACTTCATTGCATGTAATCGTAATTTCATCTTCATCCTTGCAATTTACCAAAGGTTGCAGCGACGCGAAACCATGAAAAACTGTAGAAAACTGTATTTTATTTATTTTAGTGTAGCTTTGACTTAGAGTGTGAAACGACGGTCTTTCATTAGTTAGGTAGATGAAGTAAGTACGCAAATGAGGTTCCAAATGAAATTCCGTAATTACATTTCACAACATTTCTAAAACCAACTTTTCGTAGTGTACCTGTTTATAGACCTACTGTAGAGGAAAAGGTGGTGATATGGAACCCAGTGTCATTCTGAGCTATTTAGTCTGAACTGTAAAGTCAATTTTGAAGTCTGTGGTATGTTGATCTTCCTTATTCTATTGGCTACCCATTCCTAATTTGAATGTACAATCTTGCACTTACAGGCTAAACTACGTAAAGATTATCTAGTAAAGTACAAGTAAGTCATTGTGCAAAGGTGTTGGTAATGTGGACCCCTCTGTTTTGTGAAATTTTTAAAATTACAAAATGATGATAATTTTTAGAAGAGTATTTTTTTAGGTATTTAAGTTAAATAATGCAAATAGCTGTTTCACTTTATACAAAAAATAATAACCCAAAGTGAGAACCATTTTGATTTTTTAATATATCTATAAAAAGTCATACATTATCTCTGTAAGCACTACAGCATATACAAATATTTTAAAAGATTTTCTAAAACGTGTGCGTAACATGGGGTCCGCTTCCATATTTCCAGCACCATTGTTTATGTATATATCTTTAGTCTCGTTCGTTCTAATGTTTCACCTTGAAGGATAACATGTAGATGAAGTGTGTGGTTTTAAAAGCATCCGTAAAAAGTTTCAGACAAACGAGGTCTTACATACCTTTCCTAAGGTTTGAAATTTGAGAAGAGAAAAAGGTGCTTCTCCAACATCCACCATTGCATAAATGGCGACTGTAGCGATCCTATTACTTTCAAGGCATTATTATGGTGTATTTAAAGGGCATAGGCCTAAATGCACTATATAGTACAGTACAAAGTCTGCGGGGAAACATAATTTCAACAGTGGTCGATTGACCTTTCTTTGGGAAGTTCTCTTGTTGACTTCTAGCCACATTTAAAACCTTGCATTCTGCTTTTTTTACTTATTTATTTTTGCCTTTTGCCTGTCCGGATTAAGCGACGTTCGGCTTATTGGGATCCGGATAACGAGGTTTTAATGTAATTGGTATGAAAATGACACGGTATTCAGGAGATCTGGGTTCGAGTCCTGGTCACGAGTTTGCAAATTTCGAAACTTGTATTATTCCGGCTAGTTTTTATTTACTTTTTATGTTGGACGTGGTCACCCAAGGTGTATATCAAGTAGCGATATTAGCAGGAAAGAAGGCAGATTAATTTGGTTATTTTTCTTCGCTTTCCTTCTACCGCGATGGCGCAGTGCTAACGTCGTCTCCTTGCAATCAAGGGGTTCCGGGTTCGTCACCCGGTGAAGACACAAGTGTTTCGGATCCCACTTTAAACTGTAGGTCCAGTCCCGATTAGCGTGCATAAAGTGGACTTAGAACATCAATCAATCAATCGATCACTTCTGGCTAATTGCGACGATGAAGATGATAAAATAATTAAATGTATCACCCATCCCCAAACCGGAGTTCGAATCGGAACACCTGTCGTCGTATCGCGCTGTGCTAACCACCTTACCAAGGAGCTCGGCAAGAGGAAAAGGGAAATTTAATTTCCTGGATAATGAAGGAGAACAAGGAAATCTTCTCCTAGGAAAAGAAGAGGAAAATGTTGTTTGTGTCTCTTAGACCCATCATTCTCAATTCGGAGAGACCACGAAGCGGTCGCACTGACCGCTGAAGTCGATTGCCACGCGCTTAAGTGTGAGAAACGAGACTCGTAATTTCATATAGCAGAGCTCTTGGAAGTCCCAGACGCTGTTTGGTCCAGAGCTGAGGGATTTCACGAACGCTGCCGAGGCTGTAGGCATAGGAAATATTGAACACGAGAAAAAACATGCAATACCCGTTAGCGTTTCAATGCAGTTTAACAATTTATATTTTTCAGACGATGTTGCAGTAACTATTTTCATGTTTAATCAGTGGCTGCAGCCCCCAAACAAATTATATTTTGTTGCCATTAGTGCAAAAATTAAATATTTATACTTCCGCTATCTTACTGCGTCTCGTTGCGCTGTGTGGAGCTTTCAAATTCACTTGGCACGCGACGAGCGGCAAACAGGTACATGAAGCCGCTCCCCCCCCCTCGGGGACTGCCAGTACATCTCCATCTTAACTCTAACGTAAGCACTGCTTCCACTTCCCTCCCTGCTAGGCCCTTGTCAATGCTAAAAAGCGGACTGCGTTCACTGCAGTCTAATGTATGGTGGCGCTGCCAAGTGGTAGAAATCGAAAGCTCTCACACTATGATACGGTGATACCGCGCATAAACATGCGATTACCGAGAGAAACACTGGCCGGCCATACAACGCGTCCGTTTCGCTTGTCAGTAAGTGCGTGATAGTTTAAGTTTTCGAATCGATTCAAAAATTTATCTGTTTTCTGGCAGTAAGTTACATAATCTGGTGTTCTAAATGGTAAATCGTACAAGTAAAAACGAGTGATTGAGAAGTTCGCTACAATGAAAGACCGCCGCATGGAGTTCATCTTCAAATAGTTAAGGTAAGGTATAAGTAGCATGTGTTTAATACAAGTTACTGCCAAAAATAAATATATACTACAGGGTGTTTCAAAAGTAGTACTGCAATCTTAACTGGGATCAGGAAACTGGAAGGTATTCACATATGTTTTACTGCATTATGAAGGTCATCCATTGAGACATTTCAAGTACTTTGAATTGCCTGTGGGCAATTCTTAAGAAAATGCCAAATTGGTATCAAAACACATTACTGATAACAATCACCAGGGAGCAATTTTAAATAGGTGAAACTAATAATACGTGCAAGCACACAGCAAAACTTATAGCGAAGATTTACAAACTACTTGAAACGACCTTATACATATAGTGTTGTTTGGATATGGCATTTGGGTCGTGGATGGGAAAAGAAATTACAAGAAATATGGGAAAAATACCATCATTCAAACGTTACTAAAAACTATCGAATTTACGGCAAAATGTGTGTGAATTGTTTTTCAGATAAAACATTATGCTTTAAAATGAGACATGTTTCATTAAAATCCGTTTAATAGTTTCTCAGATATTCAACTTTGAATTTGATGACGTCATCGCATGATGTAATTCTTTCTCAGGTTGTGTCTCGGCTGATTTCCAGTCTTTGGCATGCATTTAGCCGATAGAAGGAAAATAATGAAAAAAAGAACAGCAATTTTAACCTATTTCTTTCATGACCAATTATATCCAGAATAACTCCTTTACATTTTGTAGGGGGTGTTAAGGGACATTTGACTCGTCATAGTTCATATAATGGGGCTTTTATCAGTCACATAGTTACACATATTGTTTTGTATCTTCTGATCCCATTGCAGTCTCAGAATGATTTTTTGATATGTTTTAGAGTATAGCATGAGGGACCTAATATATTTTTTTCACGATTTTTGGTGATGACATGTTTTGAGATATTCAGGGTCAAATGTTGAGATCACGTGACAAATTTATATTTTTATTCAAGGGTAGGCTTGTTATATATTACTGGAAAGCTTGTTCAATTCCCTGTACAATAAGCTTTATTTGGGCTTCCTAGGCGAAACAGGGGCGGAGTTACAGCACATTTAGTATAGCTAAGCGGGCTCAAAAAGGGCAATTTATGTTAACTTTGACCTTGTATAATTTAACAATTACAAGAAGCACGAAAGTAAAACTTTCCATAGATACTAAGTTCCATTCATAGTTTCAACTCCCCAAATTTAATAAAAATCGGATATGGTCAGGTTGGAAGTTGCACATAATTATCTGTGTTGATTTGGCATGGAATGACGCGTAACTTTTACAGGATTTTATGTGTAAACGCACGGCCATGAAAACAGGCGGCTGGGCAGAATTGCGCTGTTGCCACATATGGGAGAAGCCAAGCGAGAGCGGGACAGAAGTTGCTGGTTTCCGCGCACTGTGTGGCAACGTCAACCGGGCTGCGTTGGCTAGTTCGAGCGTTAGACCAACCTCTCTCCGGGGCACTTTTGTGTCATCCCAGACCTCTGGAGCATATACTGCCCGTTTCTATCACATGGATTACAAAGACCAACTCTACAACGAGATGTTTCATTCTCTTAAACCTCCGAACACACGGTGTTGTGCTCCGACGTGGCAACAGCGTGAACTTCTGCCACCCGCCTCATTTCATGGATATGCGTTTAGTATTTAAACAGTTACAGGGGCCAATTGTTTTGCAACGCTGCTTGGAAAGCCTCGCCTGTTAGTTCATCGGAGTTAGCAAAAGCAGGCGTGTTCCAATCAGCATCAAGGTTTAACGAGCGTCGCTAACACGCCAAGAGCAGAGAATGAGCACATCCCTTAAATGATCCGGCGTATCTTGTGCGAATTGGAGGAAATTAACTCCGCTCCGGTGCAGCTTCTATATTGTTTCCGGAAGCTCCCGGAGCAGGTTGAAATCCAAACGAGGTTTCCACCGGATGGTTGTGTTCACACTCAGCACGAACCCTCGCCGCTTCGATGCTCTCGGCTGTAATCGATGAGCGTGATCAGCCAATCTCAACTGTTCTTGTCATCACAGGTTGATCTGGATGCACCCCGAAGCACCTACACTTTTTTCCAGCCATGTTCCAGACGATTCTTGTTGATTAATTTGCTTGGTCGACTCACATAATGCCACATTGAACTAGCTGTGCTTCGATTCGACTGCTTATGTACTAAATATCTTCCTGTTTGGGAGTCACCAGGAAATTTGATGGGGGGGGGGGAAGGGAGTCGAGGTCATTGATATAAATTGTATAATTCACATTTAATAATTATTATAATAATTTTAACAACACATACGAGATTCCTTTTTACTATTATTGTACCATAGAATTTGAATTTGATGAATTTAAAATATTGGGTGCGTCATCACTAAAGCCCGGATTTTTATGTAATATCAACCCCTGAAATATGTACATAAATATGTAATAAAAATGTCTGAAATATGTAAAAAATATGTAAATTCATAATGAAATATGTACTATAAATATTTATTCCAAACGTTACTTCCTATTTTTGTTACATTTTTTCCTCACAAAGGGATATGTTTATTTCAAAAAGACTTACAATAATTGAAGTTACAATATTACAATGCTTACATTAAGTATTTTTTATGTTCTTATAGAGCAAAAATATTAACCACAATTTGAATATATTCAATATTTAATATACAATGTCACCAGGTACCATTCAAAATGTTCAGTAGTAAATTTTCGTTGCCCAAATTTTTCACTCAAAAAGCACTTACAAAAATTCAGTTTACCTTTGATCTTGGGGCAGGCACTGTATTTAATTATTTAACTTACAGTATGTTATCAGGTACATTTCCAAATGTTCAGAAGTAAATGTTTGTCGCCGATCAGATAATATGTTCTTGTACGCAGAGAAACTTCTCTCCACGTCACAAGAAGTAACCGGAGCGTACTTCAGGAGCTGAATGTGGTCGGGAGAAATATCATTGGGAGGGTTAACTGTTTCACCATTGAGAATGCGGCTCACTGTAAATAAGCTGACGTAACCAGGGTTTCTTTCAGTCACTGCGTCAAATTTTCTTCGAGCTTTCTCTCCCACATCTCCTCCAACAGCAGACAGTTTCTTTCTTGCGTCCTCATATATATCCATGGCTTTCAGGAGAGGAAGCATTACCACCACACCCCCTATACGCCTTCATGACGTGGTGCTATGCACAGGGGAGCACTTTACCTTTACCTTTACCAGGAGAGGAAGCCCAACAGTTTCAAGTTTTTTTTTATGCTTGTATCAATCCAACCAAAATTGCTGTTTATGTATGCCATATCGCAAGGAAGTTTGGTGTCCTTGAAGAGATTGTAACGTCCCCGGCTGTCAGCCTGGTTTGTAACTTTATAAATTATTAAGGTTGTATTTTCATTAGTTGATTTTGTGGTGGCATTTCTGATCTGTATGTTAATTAATACCCTAAGTTGGTAACTTTGGCTGTATTCCATATACCTTAAGCACCGAGTTCATATGTATGCCAGTAGAGGCGCCTCGGTAGTAGTTATTACTGTGCGCAGCTGTTCAGCGCAACCATAGTAAATCTAAGTAGTTCCTAGATTCGCCACATGCTTACGCTGCGATCGGGGCTCCCAATGCTATAAAAGAAGCCTGATTGAGGCCCTAGTATTCAGTTGGTTTGTGGACACTGACTGGAGCACATCGAGGGCTGGCTCATCAGCTTAGGCTGAGAGGTCCACCTCCAGCCCTGACAGCCTGGTCTGAACCCGGTTAAGACTGTGGAGAGGTATCCGAACCTTGGTTCGACCCCAGCCTCGTGCTGAGGAACAAGGTACCCGAGCCTTAGTTGGCTCGTCCCTAAGTCTTTAACTGAGCGGTAGGTAATCGAACCAGATTCGATCCCGGCTTCGTGCTGTGAGGAGTCTCTTGTCATACCGACTGGTTCGACCCCCGGTGTTGTCACCGCGTACCGTGGGAAGGCACCCGAACGTAAGTTCGTACCAGTATGTATATACTGAAAGTAAAAGTGCCAGAACGTTTCTCTTTTGGTTTATATATATCCCCACCCCCTACTCCTCGCTCTGAGAGAGATATATTCTTTAACGAAGACCATGACTATAATCCAGATAAGTAAATGTTAGTATGAATGTCATTTGCACCCTATTAAAAGTTAATAGCGCCAAGGTAAAGGAACTTTAGAATTAACAAGGGGCACATTTTAATAATATTAAATTTTTTAATAATTGTATTAATTTTGGTATATGCAAGTTTTCTCATTCTGCCATTGTGATCGAGTGTAGTTTTATGCAAAGGAATTTTTATTGTAAATTGGACTTCGTAAATTATAATAATTGTAAGCAAGTTTTGGCAAAAGCATGTTCAAAGAGCCTTTATTTAAATAAATAGTTATGCAATATTTAGTAATCGAGTTTCCCATATTTTCACCCAGCAAGCCCTGAGTGTATAAGAGTTTCTCATACTCCCGACAGAAGTGAGTAGCAATAATGGGTAATGCAACAGCGGCGGCCATTGGCGCACCGTTCGCCTGCACCTTGGTTGCCGTTGGTTCGTGTCTTGACGAACGTTGCAAGATTTTGAGCAGAGCGTACCGATACAGCTGAGTCCGCCGAAAATGAGTCAAGCACAGATTTCACTTCTTCAAAATGTTCGTTGTAAAACTTACTTGCCCGGATCCAAGTGCCCCATCTAGTAAGAATAGGTTCCGGAGGAAGTGGTACACCTGGCAATGCGGCAATGCGGCGAATCAACGAACTGCTATGTACGTACAACGAAGGCAAATCGCACTTTTAAGTTACTATATTTTTTTAGACCTGGAAATGGGGAGGGGAAGTGAGAAGATACTTTTTTAACTAGTAAGCCAAAAGTTCATTGGATTTTCCTCTTAAGGACTGTTTTATGTAAAAAATATTTCATATCTTAGGAATATGTAACATTTAGTAAAATATGTAAAAATATGTTATATAAAACTTCACTGTGACATCTCTACTGACGTAATTCGTCAATATATTTTAATTCCACGCTTGTACATATAAAAGAAAAAAAATGTAATTACATAGTCATCACTTAGGCTATTTTACACCCGTCACATTACACGGGGGCCCAGCCCCTTACCATATCTAAAATAGCATACTTGCGATGTCGTGTTACTAAAATATTAAAATTTTCTGTCTTTCGTTAAAAGCTGAGGCTGTAAAGAAGCACTGGGCACATAGAAGGACAAAAAAACAGATCAACACACAGAATTATACTAGCCACAAGGGACAGTGGCCAGAGCCTCGTAAGTCCGCAAAATGCAATTCAGGTAGAGTCTTCGCTTTCTAATCAGTTGGTCTCGGGTTGCGTATTTCACAAATGCACATCGGATTCGAAACCGGCGAATTATTAGCCAATCAACGACCAGGTGTGAAGGTGACGTCATGACGAACTTGTCACCATTCACTTTCTCTACAGTCGAGGGAGCCACCGTCACGGTACTTTTTCTTTCCAAAGTCCATTATACTTTTCTTGCAGAAGATGTGCATTATGTAACAAATCGATTAAAAAGAAGGGTTCTTAATACCTTCTGTACAAAACACAAGAAAATACTTTGCTCTTGCACTAAAAAAATACCACCACAAAGACTTGTGAGATTTTTACTCAGTTATTTTCTTTTTTACTGGTTTTAGAAAAACTTATATTTCTAAGTTACGCACATTCTAAATGACTTACGAAATAATTAAACGACTAAATTGCAGTTTTAACATTAATTTCCATTCGGGAATCGGCATACTATATTTATACATGAAGAATCCTTTCTTTTAATTTAACGTCAAATGTGCTTTTGTCTCACATCTACGCACTAATAAGAACAGGAAGAAAAGAATGAGATTCACACACACGCTCTCTCGCACACAAGTGAATCAATACATATTTATGGCAAGACATATTCCAAATGTCAAACGAACCCATCCCCAAGCATAGCTTAATTACGATATAACAATTTTGTTACTACCTAGATGCATACCGTATAAAAGCACTTATACTTATGTGAGAGGTACCTTTTATATGTAAGGGGATTCACTCCTGTGAAATAAGGAGAACACGAACGACATTCTCTATTTAACGCTTCTATTGACTGGGCAGTATGGGGTTATAGCGTAATAACGATAGAAAGCATGTTCGTTTACCTGTAGAGATGATCGTCCCCCTGAATTGGTAGATACGGCACTGTCCTGAAATGAACCGTCTTTAGGAAGCGTAACTCCCCGCTTTTAACTCTAGCGTAGCAACAGTATTCGGTCTTTCACTTTGGAGACAACCGCTGTTGACTCTACAACATTCGTACTACAACTAGGAACGAGATCTGTTCTCTCGAACTATTTAAAGTGGATTCAAATTTCCGATCGTTAACTCCGTTGAGCCAGTTCCATCCTGTCGTTAACCGTGCTTTTTTGCATAAGGCTGACGTTACGTTATTTCAACTGATTTCCTGTCGATTCCCGTGTCAGCGGAGTTTTAAGGATCCACTGAAGGCCGCCGGCGTAAAAACTTGTAATATGCGCCTCAGTCGGACCCTTGACGAAGTGATTAGACTATTGTGCTACGACGCCAGGGGTCCCGGGTTCGAATCCCGGCCTAGACATGGATTCTCTTTGTGAGTGTCCCTTCGTCATCATCACTCATGGTCATTTCGCTATTAGCCAAAACTGGCAGAAATGTGAAGTAAAATAAACCAATTCAATCAGTGAAGTTCTTACTAAGATAAGGAAGTCTGTTTCACTTTTTCCACGCTAAATAGTTATATGAGTACTTCCGATTGTTTGTGTGGAATTATAACATCTCTCAATTCACCTTAATACTTTTTTTTTACTACAAAATTTACTTTGCACTTTTGTTATGTTGCATCGTTTCTCTGTCACTGTAGGCGAATAGCGACGATGATTAGATGAAAATGATTTACACTCAAGAAGAATAAACATCTTTACCTAGGTTATAAACTTAAAAATGAGATCGGTAGAATTAATTACTTGTAATTATTTATGTAACACACTTGTTGAATGGTTCTTTTATCATTTCTAAATTTGATGTTTCTTATTTTCAGCTCTGTCGCAAGATGTCTACGTGATCAGATGCACCCCTTTTCGTGTAAGTACCAGATTTTACTTCTTTCTACGTAACTGTACTCTGTCGTGTAATTTATAAATTAAGCGATCGTGATTTCCTTCGTAACTATACTCTGCTCATTCAGTAGGTATTACAATAAGGATAGAGAGTTTTGGAATCACGCATAACTACTGAATGCGATCTTCTATAAATGTACCTAATATAGGTAGAATAGGTAAGGGAAATAGGTTATCCTCCTGCATTAGATATCTAGGGTTAACAGTATCTAGAAACGTACTTGAAGTTATCGGTGTCGCATATTATTAACTCAACAACATAAGTCATAATCCAAGTATCGTGATGATTAATTTATTTTTTACGGCTGGAGATAGTTTGCACTGTGCATAAAATACACTATAATACAGATGGTTTAACACGAATCAGTTCCCGCCACTTGGTCTTCCTACCGGCAGCCTTCACGTGAGAGATTCAACCCACTAAGAGGAGTGCTGGGAATAGCACGTGCCCTATTCTCTGCCAATCAGAGCTCGGAGTTTTCTTTCCGAAGTAAAGCTGCAAGTAGAACATGGCAACACCGCAAGCTTTGACTCGCAGCGCCCGCCAGAAGTTTCTGCGGTTCAACGGACATGGCTGTGTGCCTTGTTGCCAAGTTACACGTACGTCGTTACCCAGCTGAATAAAAATCTGTATAATATCACAATGTGAATTGACAATGATAATGCATTTTAAAAACAGATGTAAGGAGCGTCAAAACTAGACCAATATTGTATTTGTAGGACTACCTAATATTAAGAAAAAGTTTTCTCAAATTTGCTACAAACTGTTTTTTGAGAAATTTTGAAAACCTGAAAATTAATAATTGTGTTTAAAACCTTTGTCTGCAATCTACTAAAATATCAATGATCGTCGACCCCCGTTTTTCATTTACAGAATTTCAAAGAAAATCTTTGAAAAACTAATAAAAAACTACATTTTTTGTTCTCACAACGATAGAAAGTATAGGGCATATTTGAGAAAAAACTGGTTAGCATAGATTAACGCAGAATGGAATAAGCTAAATTTTGATGTAACTCGTTTTAATGTTGGTCTACTGGTTAATTTTTAATTGGAGTCCAAACTTGAGTATCTATAATTTTCCATCTGACAGTAGATCATTCCACCCCGTGACCGGCCTCGGTTTTCGCACTAGTTAGCACAGCGCACTACGACACTAAGCCGCGCGTCAGGCTAACTTTGCTGCAGGTTTGTATCAATCCGCGCGAGAACTGAGCTCAGAATCTTGCGTGCCAGACTTGCTTCAACCACCGAGCTGCTTACATCGCAGACACTAAGAAAATCCTCAGTGTTGCCAACCGCACAACACATCAAAACTCGCATTCATGTCAAGCGGAATGTATTTTTGCTTATTTTTGTCTCCTGAAACATTAATTTTTTAAAGTTCTTTCTGCGCATACATTATGTAATAAATGTGTTATATCGCGAAATATCTTCGAAATTTGAGAGCATGTGTGTATATTTAGAGCAAGAAAAAACAAAAAGTAAACAATGATATATAATGACAAATTATTGTTTTTGGTTTAGAAATAAATAAATTAACTTGGTTGCTTCGTTCGCAATACATCCATTACTACAAGACACACACACTTCAAATTATACCACCAAAAAAAGCATGATTTGCTATTTGTGATATATACAATGGGGTGCATTGTCTGCTACTATTACTCTGTTTCCACGCTTGATTCATTGTACCCCCCCCCCCCCTTCCTGTTGACGCATGTCTCGTCCGCGGAGATTCTTTTGTCGTCATACAATTGTTTCCTCTTCCTACATTCAAACCGCAAATCATTCAATACTCGTGACACTGTTCGTGTGCATATTGACGGCAAATCACCTCACGACCTGTTTTATTTTGATTTTTGTTGCAGTAAGGAGGAATATGCATTTAAAACAACTTGATTGACTTTGAAGAGCTTTTCCTTTCGGATGATGTCCAAAATAACACTCGGGTAAAACCACGCGCTGGGAGACCTCGATTCAGCGATTCTCGTTGCTGTATAGCACGATTATGAATCACGATAGACATAGGGTTAAAATAGTTGGATGTGCAACACTGGTATCACGGATTCCACGCGCTCTGCAACGTATTCAGTCTCGCATGACTTGCTCTTGATCTTCAGCTATTCTTCAGTGCAATACACACTCCAGTTGGCGAATCTGCGGATCCAAGTTCGTTTGCACAGTGATTGCAACCGATCAGGTCCACACATGCTAATGGATGTATTATTTTGTCTGTATTTTACAAATTAAATGACTGTTTTCTTGCAGGTATGCAGTTGTGTCGGAATAGAATCCTTCTCAGCGGAACTATATTCTCGCGCGCACGTTTGGATCTACGTACATATGCAAAAACCTGCTGCAAAGTTAACTTGTCGCACAGCCTAGGGATCCTGAGTTCTTATGCCAGCTTGGGAAATGGTATTCTTGACGAGTATCCTTTCATCAATTGCATCATATCACCACTGACCCTCATCTTCGTGATTAACCAAGAGTTGCAAAAAAAAAACCTAATTAAAATAAATAAACCCAATCAATCAACATTTCATCACCCCATAGAGTCTGGATTTTTTCAACGTTTAGTCGATTATTGCAACCACCGCCATCTGTTGGCTGAGCGTTTAATTACTAACTCTTTAAGCCTGACTTATGCACCAATCAGCAAGAGCATACGATTACGATGTGACGTCACAGATCTGAATTATAATTGTACGAAAGATTTGATAGCTTTTCGAGAAAATGAAAGTAAGAATTGCAATTGATAATCTTACGTTGCACGAGCATTTCTTATTGTTATGAGCTATAACAATTATGTTTGTTTGTACTGAATTCTTTGCCCAGAGCCAGAACAATTGCCTATCAGAGTCAGAGAAGTAAACACAAATATAATTCCTCCGCTCCATAAAGTTAAAGAAAAGCTTCCACGTTAATTCCAGTCCGATTTTATTTCTCTGAATAGAAAATAGGTACTTCAGGGAACTATTTTATGACTCAAACGTTTTTTCTAGACGTACAGAAATTAATAGGTAAAATGTATCCACAAGATAAAAGTCACAGAATAAACATTGGATCTAGCATGGAAACAAGTTTCAATAAACATAGGATGTTGTTGAACTGCTACAAATTTCAAAGGTAATTTTTGTTCTTAGATTCAAGGTTATATTGACTCGTAAATGTTAATATTCTCTTGTTGATTGTCGCAGGTGAGAGATGTGTAGTATTTTTCCACTATTCGCAAGAATCTTTGTTTTCGTATATCATGTATCATAGTGTATGTAATTTCACGAGCACGACTTTGAAGTAAGGGAATGAGTTTGAGGTATTCTACTCAATTTCACGGACATATAAATTGTGTGCATGGGAGCTCTTTTTCAGTTACTGTAACACACTTTACTTTGTAAAGATGAGTAATATTGTAACCTAGTTTCGTTTTGTGCTTCAAATATTTCTCAGCCGGCCCCCGTGGAGAAGTGCTTAGCACATCGCGCTACGACGCCAGGGGTCCCGGGTTCGAATCCCGAACTGGGCATTGATGTTTGTGAATGTCATGTCATCACACATCCCCATCTTCGCAAATTAGCCAAAAGTGGCACAAGAAGCGAACTAAAATAAAGCAAATAAGTCAATCGGATATTTTCTGTGGTAAGGCCCAGGGTTTGTATCGTTTCAGTATGGTTCTTTAGAAGATGTTTTGCTTCATGAAGGAAGGATATTTAATTTTTTGTTCTCTTTCGTCTTAGAGAAAAACGAACGAAGCTGTTTCCCACTCAAAAATCATTCGCCCTTTTATGTAAAATTGACACCTACTGAAGGGCGGCAACAGAAATTCTGTTCTCTGCTTCAATTGAAATCAAATGGAGTAACGCTCACTACAGTAAAACGTGCGGAACCAGAAGTCAGCAACTGATCTCAAACAGGTCCGTACCCAGTATTTTTTTGAGGGAGGGGCCAGATCCGAGAATGTGTTATTTTATTCCCCCCTCTCTTTTTATATTCAACTCACCTCATCCCAACAATCATCCACACAGCTGTCACATGGTACAACCTAGTACTTATGGTTTATGTTCAATTCTCAGAAGTATTCGAATAGCTCTGTGTTTTCTTTTGAACATCCAAGATAATAATAATTCCATGTTCAGAAAATAATATAGTTATAAATTAAGTTATACGTATTAGCAATTATTATTATAATAAAGAACTCTAAATGTGAGTTAACCAAAAGAAGTAGACATTTTCGTCTCGTTGCCAGTTTCTGCGATTGGGTACCAAAACTGAGCGGGGCGGCCAAGGACAGTTTACATTCTCTTAGTAGACAAGACTTAGAATAGCGCAGGGGCAAAAAACGGGGAAAAAGTGACTGGGACAACTGCCCACGCCCACCTAATCGCCGCCAAAGGTTGTAGAACTAAAACTACAGTAGTCTGCCTCTCTACACCACGAACACATTAATTTATGCAAGACCAAAATTGAAATTTTACAAATTTGAAAACTCGTCGGTGTTATTTTCGAAGCATTCTATAAGTTCACATTTAAATATTTCATAGTGGGGGGGGGGGGCATAGCACCCGTGGCGCCTCCCCTGGGTACGAGCCTGAACTCAAAGGTTATCAATAGAGCCCGGAAGTTTGGCAAAATGCCTCTTTTTATCTACTGGATATATTGATAAATTTTTTCCGGATATACGTTTTTTATGTTGTTTCGAATGTTTTAGAAGCCTTTTCATTTTGCCTATTTTGCCTATTTGGGACCCCACTGCCTATTTTTAATTATAATGCCTTTTTTTGCCTTTTTCAATGAAATTGGACCATTTTTTTAAAAAAAAGTGTGTATATAAATTATTTTTCTCCGAAAAAACGTTGTTGGCATTTATTTTTCTTCCGTTTATTATGTGAATAATTTTCGCTTTATTTAAGTAATATTGAACTCACGCATGTTTCAACATTGCTGAAGGAGAAAAGTGTGAGAGAAAAGTATTTCATGCTGAGTTAGGATATTGGCTTTCGGTTAACATTTCCTTGTGCATGATTGACTGCTGAAAACCTGTTGCAGAACATATGCACAATTACGTCATCACGTCCAGCGTCCGTGTCAGGACGTTATTGACAAGAAACAGCACTAATGCCCAAGGGCCTTTGCATGCATTCCAAAATCAACTTCTCTGTCTTTAGTTTAGTTCTGCACTTTGGAGGGAAACGATCGTGTATTTGTCATCATGCCGAAATTTAATGTGCCATTAAGTGGTAAGGTACATGGTTACGTGCGTGAATTTGGTGAAAATTGAAATGCTCTTCCCAATGTAGATTTTAACATTTTGCCAGAAATTATAGATAAAAGTAAGCGACTTCCAAATGTGCCTTTTTTTGTTTATTTTGCTTTTTTTTACATTTTTAGTGCCTATTTTCTACATTATAAATGCCTTTTTGCCTGATTATTTTAACGAAAATAAATGCCTGCACTTCCGGACTCTAGTTATCAATAAAGCTTAAAGTCCACTGAGACGCGGAGAAACACGGCAACATAATGCAACAGACCCACCGTTTTCGGTGTCTCAGTGGGCGATCACCTTTAACATAACCTGCAGACTTCTGGCACGGAAATTCCCGCTTCGGTTTCCCAGGTTTGATCCACCATACGAGGTGTTCTTTCTTTAAAAACAAAATATTTCTCCTTCTATTAAACAAGAACATGGTAAGGTTATTTGTAATACCAGTGTACGGTGGTTACATTGTTCTGCATCTGGAATTTGCTAAAAAAAAAAAAAAAAAAAAAATAAATGAATTGACACACGTTCAAAGGAATATTTTCATGTATAAGATGGTGAATTATGATACTCTAACGATAATTATGTACTTCTTCAAAGGCATTGACAAATATTAATGAAATAACTATTTACATTTGTGGTAATTCAGGACATACTAATTTTACCCCTTTTCCCACTCCAGTTCAATGCAAGGATACCTTCGCAAATATCGAATGAACAGTTTTCATCATGTGCAATTTTCCATTAAATGTTTTCGCCGATTCGTACTACCTTCGTTTTCTTTGTTACAAACAAGTATTCTTTGCACATTACATGTAGTACATTTCACATTGGTCAGCTGCTTCTACCTGCTTTCAGGAGCGTAAGCTTGTAGGGTAGTGTATACCGTTAAGGATTGTCAACCTGACGGTCGTGAGTTCGAACCCTCCGGTGGCAGAAAATTTTCATAAGTTTTAGACATATCCCATTGTGCTCATTGTCCACGCCGTGGGAAACGGAATGATTCAGTTTGGAATTAACGATGGGGGAGGGGAAATAACAAAATCTCCATTTCAACGAACCGAGAAGTGGAGAAAAATTGGATAAATATTAAGATTACATTCATGTTTTTAGTGGTATAATCGCAGGTAAAATCAAAGATCTTACGTGGAAGATTTTATCTTACTCTGACCCAACCAAAAGGCATTTCGCATCCATCTAATAGCCTACATTCTCCTACATTTTAAAATGTTATTGAATGTTTCATGTCGATAATTTGATCAATGCATCAATTCTTGACGCCGAGACGATATTTTATGCAACTACATCTTCCCTCCTCTCGTCTCCAGTCTTTTCTGTTCTTCACTTCTCCTTCTTCTCTCCCCTCCTTCTCCTCTGCTTTATCTCATATCGCCCTCCCTCCATTTCTCCCCTCTTGTCTCCATCCTACTCTTCTCCACTCCTATCTCCTCCTCTTCTTTTCGTTCTTCTCTTCTTCTCTCTTTCACTCTATTCTCCACTCCCCTCTTCTCGTCTCCTTCTCTCCTCTTCAAACTCCTCTTCCCCTCTTCTCTCATCCTGACTGCCTTCCTCTCTTCTCTCCTCTTTGCTCCATTTTCCGCATCTCTTCTCGCATCTTTTGCCTTTCTCCTCATTACTTCTCCTATCCACTTCTATCCTTCATTTTCTTCCCTCCTTTGCTTTTCCTCTTCCTCTTTTGCTTTCTCTCTTCTCCTATCCGTTGTCCCCTTCTGTTTCATCTCTCATCTTTTCCTTTGTGTAGACTACACCGCCTTGAATAACGTAGTGTGGAAAACGGCACAGTTCTGCGCGCCCTGGCTGGTTCCACTCGAAAATGATCCGCTAGAGGCGCTGGTGTTGAACCCGGTGCTTGGTATTGGTCTGCTTATAATGGAAGTAAATGGAGTTTTCGCTGCAACGTCTGATTCTTTTACATGAAGCATTTCTATGAATGTGATAATTGCTATGATATTTGGTACAGTGTTCGCGAAGATATTAACGAACATTCTAGACAGTCGACCACGTCCTGTTATCGTCATACTTTCGTTAATAATACGGGAGAAAAAATACGCGTGGAATGCTCTTGGCAACTAAATTTTTGTGTATGAATTAGGTTCATTATTATTATCATCATAATCATTTCTTTTAAAGATATACACACTGAAGCATTTGTATTCTGGATATTTACTGTCTCTTTTCTTCCACTTTAAACTAATCGCGGCGATGATGATAATGATGATTCCATGAAACGACAAGGGGAACCCCACAAAACTTTCTTAGTGCCATCGACATGAGTGTAAAGCAACTTTCAAACCAATGGGACAAGCGACACGAGATGTTCACACTGTCACACTAGTGACACACACTTCCAGACTGTAAAATAGCATTCATTGCACATGAGGGTCCAAACAGCAAACGACACGTTCATATGGCGTATTCGCGTGCTACTTGTTACTTCGGTCGGAAAGCTCCTTAAAGGAAGGGTGCTCAGACCGAAGAGACGCGCTACAGGGGGAGTTCCCAACTAAGTGACAAGCGACATGGTGCCTTCAGTCGATTGGCAAGCGTTCGCTGCTAATTGTGCGAACAACAGATAGGCGACACGAAAAACCGCACATTAGAACAACAGATCTAGGCGACACGATAAGTCACACGTGTCGCTTTGTCGCTTGTGCGTCGCTCAAACTGGGCCATTTCCTCAATAGTTTGCAACATGTTGCCGTGGTTTGTTGTTCGCGCATGCGCGATGCAATGAGTGTCTTGCTTTAGGGAGATTGTGCACCAAAGCGACAAGAGGCACGCGACACTTATCGCTTGAGGATTTCACCAACCGAACGCTGGCATGTGCTTCCCGTCATGCCGCTACGATGTGAAATGTTGCTCTTGATTGGCTCGTTTCCAAGCAACATGTGTCGCTTCGGTGTGAAAGTTGCCTTGGACCGAAGGACCCGTGTCGCTTTGGTGTAAAATCCTCGTATCGTTTGTCGCGTGTTGCTTTGGTGTAAAATCTCCTTGAGGAAACGGTGCAGTCAGAGCTTGTGTCTCTACGGTTCGAAAGGCTGCATTGATTACGGACTGCTCGATTACAAGCGACACTTGTGGTTTGTCGCCTCGGTATGAAATATCTCTCAGGATACTATTTATATTCTAATAACATAGAAAAATAAAACTCTAGTACACAATCCAACACCTGACGTCCGGAATCACATTGCGATGTTTCTTCTTGTGTTACGCATGCTATTTATTTATTAATTTTATTTTACTTTTCTTTCCAAATTAATGTCATTTCGTGACTGTAAATCACTCCACAAATATAACTGTTTCCATCAATTCACGTACCGCCTTTCAAGACAAACAAATCTACATAATATATTCCAAAAACTAACAAAGCCGCATTACTTTCATAAGAAAATTAGCACCGACATTGATCGCACTGCCATCTATGTTTATCATCCGTCTGGAGAACCAGTTTCTTGGGTCGTTTTCCACACTACGTTATTCAAGGCGCTGTAGTGTAGACTCATCAGCTATGAAATACTAGAAAATCAATTTTCTTTCTTTCAGAAAGTATTTCTCATTTGCAACAAATGTAATATTGATATTTTTTTATAATTTTATACAATAACACTTGGATTTCTTTCTTTCACGTATTTTATAAATATCTATTGTGCTTGTGGCAACCCTGAAATTTAGCCTAACTCTACACGCAACCCAACAACGCCTTGGGTAAGTTGGGTTGCCTAGTTTAAAATGTCGTTGTCCTAAAACTTTTGAGAGCCACTGTACCTTCCGCCTGCCACGTCAGGACAAAACGCGAAGTCCACAGCAACTTCGCCTTCGTTAAAATCCCTTCTACCGCACTATCACCAACAACGAACTGTAAAATTTCTTCGTGTACATTGGGCCTCATCCTAACAGTTTTTGAAAAAGCCTGAAATCGTACGTTTACTAGACATGTTAGGTGGAACAAATACATAGAATGTATTAACAAGAAAACCACCCTTCACGTTACAACTCGCATTAAATAATTTCCCGAGCACGGCTTGGTGAGTGCTCTGTGTGAGGAAGAACAAGCAAGCGGAAGATTAATCGTTTATCAACAATGCAAAAAGAAAAGAAAAAACATAACTCACATTAAGCTACAGGTAAATATCGAACACCACAAACATACCACTGGAAGAAACACAAGAAGAAATATTCATAACAACAATGCTGACGAAAGAAGAAAAAGGACCGCTGCCAGCAGTACAGGAAAGTATATACTCGTTTATCGGCATCTCTTTCGGTGCTTGCTTGTCGCATACAATTATAACGGTCTTACTTCAGTACCTAATATTCTGTGCTTAATATGACGACATGACATAATATGACACTCTAAAGGTTAGTGTTTTCAGTTGAACGTAGGGGGTGCTGAAGGGAGTGCGGAAGAAAATTAAGGGGTGTGCAAGCACCCACTCGCGCCCCCCTGGCACCGCACTTGATTTCCTTCGATATTTTTGAAACAATATTATGGTTCGAAAACACTACAATACAGGGTTATTCATAATGAATTACCTAAAACAACTTAAATTACTCCATTTGTATGTGGGTGGATCAGAGAAAAGTTTACAAGTATTCTGTGAATGCACGAAGTAGGAGGTAAGGAATTGGTTTACCCGGAGGTGCAACAGATAGCGCCATATACGCGTGGCGAGTTTCGACAACTTTACGTTTCCCTTCAGTGGCGTAGCAGCAGATGCAATGGCGAGATGCTTGCAGAATTGGTCTGGCGTGGAAGCTCGAAGTGTCACACACTTGTTGTGGGCGAGTATTGTTCCGGCAGCGGATATTCATCGTCAACTCGTGGAAGCGTATGGTGAGAGTGTGTGTGTTATCAGGGGACAACATGTTGCTAAATGGTGTAGGTTAGGAGTTCCCAAACGTTTTCCCGCTGAGTCCAAGTCAGAATGTAGTCCTAACACTTGCAACGCTCATTTAGTGTGGTTAAGTTGCTTGCCTTAAGTCAAAGGTCCAGGAACCAATAAATTCTAATGGGTTCCGCTACAGGACCGGAACCTTTTTTCTCCCGCACAATTTAAATTCGGTCCAAGTTGCGTATTGTTTCATTGTAAAAAGTTCCTCGACCGAATTTACATTGATCCGGAAAAAAGGTTCCTGGACCGTATTTAAATTAAGCGTGAAAAAAGGTTCCTGGACCATATTTAAATTGAGCCGGAAAAAAATGTTCCTGGTTCTTCACGGCCTAGAACCCATTTACACTTGCTGATTTTCTCTTCCGGACGGGAATTGCATCTATTTACAATTCCTGGAAATTATCAACCCTGAGATTGTTAAGGATCCAGAAATGGGTTCCATTTGGTTCCGTAACAGAACGGGAACCTTTCTGCTCGCACAATTTAAATTCGATGCAATTTTCGTTTTGTTTAATTGAAAAAGGGTTCCTGCATTGTATTTAAATTGATCCGGAATTAAGGTTCCTGGACAGTAGGGGCATTTAGAGATTTCTAAGCCCTCATTTGGGGCTCGAATCATCATGTGGGGCTCGTCGTAGCCTTTTATGATGTATATTTTGAGGACAGAGTTGGCAACACTGTGGGCCCTTACTGTAGCCTTTTATGAGGGGGGTCCATTGCCCTCTGTTTACATCTGGCAACACTGCCGTAGATTTTCTGACAGTGTTGTCAACCTACTGGGTTTTTCACTGTAAATTTTCATTAAAGGACCTGAGGGGCCCATGTACCTTTTATGTCTGGCAACACTGTTGGGGGCACAGAGTTGGCAACACTGTGGGCCCTTACTGTAGCCTTTTATGAGGGGGGTCCATTGCCCTCTGTTTACATCTGGCAACACTGCCGTAGATTTTCTGACAGTGTTGTCAACCTACTGGGTTTTTTCACTGTAAACTTTCATCAAAGGGCCTGAGGGGCCCATGTACCTTTTATGTCTGGCAACACTGTTGGGGGCCTAGTGTTGGCGACACTGTGGGTTTTTACTGTAGCTTTTTATGAGGGGGACCTATTGTCCTTTTTTTATATTTGGCAACTCTATTAGATGTTTTTTTTTTTTGAGGCTTGGGTTTTGCCAACCTATTCGAAGAAAATTCCACTATATGATTTTTCACTGGCTAAGCTAACCTACAAATAGGAGTTGGCAGCACTGACGAGGCTCGAATTATTATTTCAGGCTCGAATCATTATTTGACGCTCGAATCATCATTTGAGGCTCGTCGGTGTTGCCTACCCACTCTACAAAAATTCTACTATATGATCTTTCACAGGCTAAGCTAACCTACAAATAGGAGTTGGCAGCACTGACGAGGCTCGAATTATTATTTCAGGCTCGAATCATCATTTGACGCTCGAATCATCATTTGAGGCTCGAAATCGAATCGCTAAATATAAAATAAAATAACAATGCCTATGAACCTGTTTGGCTTCAGGAAGCAGGCTATGGAGGCATTCGCCCAAAGTGCACCATCGCCACCTGCAAGCTGGGACCTGTTACCCTCCCTATTATCTAAACTCAACGGTTTGTTGATTATACACTTGAATAGCATCCTGACCCAGTACGACGAGGATGTGGGCAAGACTTTCTACATATTCAACAACAACTTGAATTATTACCAATTCCCCATCTCCGGCAAACTGCAGTTTGACATGAATCCCGAGAATAAAGGAGAGGCCAAAATTTCCTCCGGCAAGAACATCTATCGCATCAAACACGATAGGATGAACAGTACCACCACGTACGATGTATCTGCTGGCGATTGCCTGTACATAGAGCTCTTGGACGACTACGACAAACTCATCCCTCTTTTCATAGAAATGAAAATTAGCTATCCTATAATAAATAACAATAATGCCTAACGATATTTTTGGCCATACGAAACGCGACGACCATGGCGACGAGCTTCTCATGCTCGACGTCAGGGTCAAGAAGCTGCGAAGCGATCTGCAGGCCCTTCAGTCCACGCTCAACTCCAGCCTCCAGTCCGAGATAGCCAGCTTGCAGTCTCAGTGCTTGGACCCTGTACTCAAGATTGATGCAGAGCTAAAATCGCTGCTGCAAAAATACACCGACCTCGCGTCGATAGACAATCTCGACAAGCTGGCACTGAGTGTGGGCAATCTGCAGAACAAACTTCTGAAGCTGCAACAAACGCAAACCTCAGACGTTGAACAGCTGAAACAACGCTTGCAGGATCAAACAAGCAACATCCAGACCGAACTGCAAACTATCATCCAAAGCATTAAAACACAAGGCGACTACGATCGCGTGAACGCTAGTATTGCTAAATTGCGCGAACAGTTTCAATCTTTCGAAATCCCTACGTTGGAAAGCATCAAGGCTGAGCTTCAAACGGATGCTTTGCATGCGGCCATCGACGAAGTAAAAACTAAACTCCAAACGCTGGAGGATTTTATCAACAATCTACCGTCATCCAGCGAACTGAACGCCATTGCCCGTAGCGTGGCCAACATCAAACTCCAACTTGAGACCTACGAGGATTTCGGGAAGCTGCAAGGCACCATAACCCATATTGAGGATGCTCTTGCTGTCATTAGAAATGATCTGGCGAACGTTCACGATGAGCTGGAAACCAAACTGCCGGGCATCAGGGATACACTGGCCAACGTCCAACAGCAAATCGCCAAACTGGAAAATCTGAATGCAGAATCCGAGTTGTCTCATTTCCATCACTTGATCGACGACATACAGACTAAGTTGGAAACCCTGCAGCAATCTACCCCCACCCAGGATGACATAACACAACTGCAAAAAGGCATACGTGCTGCTGCCGATGCCTCCGAGTTGGACGCGGTGAAAAAAGCTTTGGAATCGCTCCAAAACACGGTGGCCACCCTGCCTACCTCTCAGGAACTGAAAAGCGTGAAGAGAACTCTCAACCGAATACTCAAATCCGACGACATCAAAAACATCCAATCCGAAATTGAATCGATACGGGGGTCTGTCGCGACTTTACCTACCAACCAGAACATCACCGAGCTGCATGAATTGTTTGCGGAAATTAGAACCCAGGTCCACGACCTTGTAATACAGAGCTCCAAGTTGACGCTTGTAGAAAGCCTGCAGCAGATTATTGCCAGCGTGAAAGAGCAAATTGGGAGTATCGAGGCAAGTCAGGAATCGACTATAGCTAATTTCAGCACCCAACTACATGACTTAAATGAAAAATTCAAGAGCCTTATTGTCGATGTAAAGATCAAACCAAACTACGACACTGTTGTTCATGCTATCGAGGAACACCTGGAATCGGTGAATGGCAGATTGGAGGATGTGGAGACTGAGGTTCGAACCAACGTAAACACTCTAAATGCCAGCATCGACAATCTCAAGTCTACGATTGTCATCGAACTGTACAGCATACCAAACAGAGAGTTCTCCTCCCCTTTCAATCCAGGTTACAAACTCTACATGTTGACTCCTGCAAAAGCCTATCATCAATTTTTCCTCGCTGGCACACTTCAGTTCGTCAAGGTTTCCTACTGGTCTTTGCCTCACGCAACCCACTACCCAATCATGACCGTGACGAACATTGGCGATGAGCCTAAAATAAGAGGAGTTGAGCTGGTCGATTTCACACACCCCGAAAGTCGCGAGACTGCCTATGCCGAAGATGCCACTCAAATTATCGACATAGAAATAGGTGACAAGCTGTACATAGAAAACCCAGCATTGTCTGCAGCCAGAAATCCCATCCAGGCTATATTCTTATTTTCGCGCCATGTCTAGGCAGGGTATCGTGAACGAGCTTCATAAACCTGCACGACGAAACTACAAACGACTGGCGGTGGTGACCAAAGGCGTGGATGATCTTTGGCAGGCTGACCTTGTGGAAATGAGTAGCGGCAACCTAAAAAATTTACATAAAATCAATAAAGGATACAAGTATCTTCTTACTGTTATAGATACATTTTCAAAATTTGCGTGGGCTTTGCCCCTCAAGGCTAAAACAGGTGTGTGCGTAATGGAAGCATTCAAAACTATTTTCAATGAAAGTGGCAGGCGACCTCGATTTCTTCAAACGGATAACGGAAAAGAATTTTACAACTCGATATTTCAACAGTTTGTTCAGAAGCAAAATATTCAACATTACTCGACTTTCAGTCACATCAAAGCCAGCATAGTGGAACGTTTTAACCGTACTCTCAAAACACGCATGTGGAAACGATTCACGCTTCAAGGTAACCACAAGTGGGTCAATATGCTTCCGGAACTCGTAAACAACTATAATCACAGTTTGCATAGCACGATACGCATGAAGCCTGCCGATGTCAGCAAGTCTGATGAGGCACAATTGATCTCTACTGTTTATTGCCCCAAGTACCGGCCCACTAACAAAAAACCGAAATTCAAAATTGGAGACCAAGTAAGAATTAGTAAATTTAAGCGCATGTTTGAAAAAGGCTTTACCAAAAACTGGAGTACGGAACTTTTCACTGTTGCTCGATTGTTACCCGGTAACCGTCACACGTATATAATAAAAGATAATCGCGACGAAATTTTGAAAGGGCGATTCTACGAGGAGGAACTCTCTAAAACAAAATACCCCAATACGTATCTTATCGAAAAAGTATTACGTAGAAAAGGTGACAAACTGTTGGTGAAATGGTTGGGACTCGAGGAAAAAAGTTGGATCGACGCAAACGAGGTGATTGTGTAACGGGTGCTTGGGATGTGGTGAGGCGACTGCCAGATTTTCCCCCGGAGCGTCAGGCTAGGAAAAACGGCGAACTGTTGCCGGACAACATTCGCTGCCTTATTGTCGGACCTTCAGGGTGTGGGAAAACAACTTTACTTATTGATAATTTTCTTCTTGCTCCCGACTGGTTAGATTGGAAGAACAGGCACTTGTATGTTTTTTCCAAAAGTTTGGAGCAAGCAAAATATCAACAGCTGACAAAACTGTACGAAGGGCTGAGCATAGCTACTTTTGCCTCCGAAGTAATGCCACTAGACTGCTGCCATGAAAATTCGGTGGTGGTCTTCGACGATGTCATCCTGCAGAACCATAACGAAATTCGCAATTTTTTTACACAGGGGCGGCACAGAGGCATGGACTGCTTCTACCTTGCTCAGACTTTTTCTAAAATTCCCAAGCAGCTTCTCCGAGACAACGCTAATTTTATTTGCTTGTTTCGTCAAGACCACACCAATTTAAAACATGCTTACGATGATTATGTAGGCGGGGACATGAACTACAATCAGTTTTCCAAATTTTGCTCTTCATGCTGGAATCAAGATGATTTCGGATTCGCCACGATAGACATGACGAGGAAACCCAATGACGGAAAATACAGAAACAAAATAAACAACTTTCTAAACGTTGCGACGTTACAAGAAACGTCTTGACGTATTATAAATAACAAATAATGAAACGCAAACTCGCAGACGACAACTTGAAGCTGCGCGACTACCTGGCCAAACGCTTCAGGGGTTGGAAATCAGAGAATCGCGGAATTTACGAAGAGAAAAAGCGACAGGACCAACCTATTATTGATGCTATAAGTGGACTAGGTAAAGACATCAAAGATGTTACCGAGCAAAATAAAGATTTAATCAACGAGCTCGTGCCACTTGCTGCTCGAAATTATGCTGTGCCTACACCGATATCCAGTATTCACACTACCCCGTTCGAACTTGGAGCTGCACCTCTGAGACGTCAGGTTCTAGGCAGTACCTCTTCGGACAAGGTAGTTGAATTAGGTCCGTTGGCGAGAGATTACCTGAGCACCGGGAAATTTGAAAAGGACGAGGTGTTTGGATTGTACCCCTCTGTGGAACCTAACGAGGGTGTGGTTTGGAAAATTGGAAAGTCAAAAGTTACGTTCGAAGGTGACGACGTGAAAATTAATTTGGGCGAGAAGAACAGCTGGACTAGGTATCCTGGCACTGTGGGCCTGTGGGAACTTATCACCAAAAAGCAACCTAAAGATTATACAGACGAGGATTACCAAAGTTACACAGAAATTTTAATCATAACGGATGCCCTGTACCAAAACAACGATGCAACACAGAATCGCGTAAAATCAAGCAGTGGAGAAAAATACAGGAACCTCATCAAGCCAATATGGAACCAAATTGAAACTGGCAGCGGTGTCAAACTCTACAATACCCTACCTAAAGAGTTTGTTTGGGTAGACGACGTAAGGAAGCTTGTAGATCGATTGCTGGTTATCGCAGGCGAAGAAAATGCAGGCAATCGCAACTTCCACAACGAGAAGGTGGGCATCATGGACATGATTAGCACCAAGCTTAGCAACTTTATTGTCAACGACAACAAAGGTATAGGTTACCTTATCAAAATCATCAACACCCTGCCTCCCAAATTCTGGAATGTGGCCGAGGGTCGAGGTCTCGTGAACGACATCATCAACAAGCTACCCTTCGAGATGCATCTACCAGGTTACCAATACTGCGGACCGGGTACTAAACTGGAACGGCGACTGGAGAGAGGAGACAAGGGGGTAAATCTGCTGGATGCTGCATGCAAGGATCACGACATTGCTTACAACACATATACGAATTTAGATGCGCGTCACGATGCTGATAGAAAATTGGAGCATGCCGCGTTCGGGAGACTCGTCAGCAGAGACGCCTCGCTGGGTGAACGGGTTGCAGCATTGGGCACGACCATTGCCATGAATACAAAACGAAAATTGGGGTGGGGGCTGTAATTAAATAACATACAGTAAAAAAATGTCTACGCATATAACAGACTTACCAACAGAAGTGTTATACAAAATATTTACATTTACTTTCGACGATAGTCACGAGGATGTTAAAAAGCTTATTGATTTAGTTAAAATAACACCACAATTTCGCTTGCCCTGTGAAATGCTACTTCTGGATCATCTGAGAAAAATAAGCGGTGTAAAATCTTCTTCTTCTCCCTATGCTTTTTTTTTCGGGCTGCTGATGAAAAATTGGCTGATAAGATGGACGAACTTCACGAGTGGAGACAGGGGAGGAGACGATATACAGACGACTGGTATGCTTCAAATGCTGAAACCAGCAGGATCATCGATCACTTGATCGCATTAGGCAATGCCGAAATTTTTTTCTATAAATAACACACTGTAAAAAATCTACGAGACCAAAAAAAATATTTCTTCGATATGAGTGAAAAAATTAGTGACGTCCAGGCATTAAAACAAATGCTAAATTTGTCAGTCGAATATATAAAAATTCAGGAATTGGAAGTGGACAAACCTTATGCAATAACTTCTGGTTCAATTGTTGCAACCCAGTTTGGTCCTAAAGTACGTCTGTTGCTCAACGGACAATACAGTCTATTTTTACCAGATCGATACGCTAGCATGTTATCCGACGAGAAGCTATCCATTTTAATCGAGAACACAACTCGAATCGTGTACAAGGGGACAAAAGAACTTCTTGGTAAGAAAACAAAGCACATAATCGAATTTGTTTAATAGCTGCAAAGTATATATAAATAACATACCGTAAAAAATTACACGGGAGGGAAAACAAAAAATCTCTGAACATATATAAAATAACATACCGTAAAAAAAAATTACATCATGAAGGCCAAGGGCGTCGTGTACCAGATACCATATTCGAATCTGAAAACGCTGGGTGCCCTCGATGGGTTACTCACCAAGAAACAACGCGAGAAGAAACGTTCATGCTTGTCCAAAGGACACGGAATGAAATTGCTGCTCAGCACTCCACAATTGAAAAAGTTGCAGCATTCGCGGAAGCAGCAGAAGATTGGAGGTTTCATATTCAGCATTCCGGCCATCTTGGCAGCTTTGGGTGCAGTGGGCAGCTTGGCAGGAGGCAGTGCTGCCATTGCCAAAACCGTCATCGATGCAAAAAAGAACAAGGCCGAGCTGGAAGAACAGAAACGTCACAACCTGGCTATGGAAAAAAGGGGAAAGGTGTGACCAAAAACCGAAAAAACAACCTCGATGCTTTGAAGAAATATATAAAAAAGAAGAAGCCCTGTCCAACTTCGATATTGAATCTCTGATCGAACTGTTGGGAATAAGGAACTTTAGGGGTGTTTTCATGTCCGATTCTCTACCCTCTGCTGTGAAGAAAAAGGAGTATGGCGTGGTCAACCTGGACAGTTACAAAAATCCTGGTACACATTGGATATGCTACCTCAAAATTGACGATGACAAAGCATTTGTTTTCGATTCGTTCGGTGGCACACCGCCTGCCAGGTTGGTGAAGTATCTCAGTGTTGCCAACCTCTACTACAATGGCAAACGCATCCAGGGTTTCACCGATGTTAACTGCGGCCACCTATGCCTTTCCGTTCTCGCATACATGTCTAAAATAAATAACCCCTCAGTGGAGCATTTTCAGAAAGCATTGTGGTACCTAAAACACCATGGGAGTGTTCCATCTCACCAGCGAGACTTCGGTCTTGAAACTCGCGTTGCATGACGACATCATCTATCCTAAATCTATTGCTCTTCGTGCATTCTACAGCATGTACCTGATACCCAATGTCACGGAGCACAATAACAAAATTACTGTTGGAAATGAAAAAATAGTTATCACGCCAGGACAGTACAATCTGTCTACCTTGCAAGCCAAATTGCCAAGAAATATACTGCTATCACAAAATTCTGTAACTCACAGAGTTGAAATTGTGTCTGCTACGGAAACAGTAGACCTAGGCACTGTTGGAGAGCTTCTGGGATTCGAGAACAACACAAAGCTCGAACCTGGCATCAAGCACATCGGTGCCAACATTCCTAAATTTCTAGCCATCGAGACTCTGAACATACATTGCAACGTGGCAGAAGGCATGATCACCAAATCCTCGGATGGCATCCCAGGCAGCCACAAGCAGACAGGTATCATCGCTACGTTCAAACCAAACTCTGAATTCATGGAACCGATTATATACACACCCTCACCACCGATATACTTCCCCATATCTCGTAATCGCATAGACAACATAGAATTGGCAGTGACAAACGAGAAGGGGGAGGTGGTGAATTTTGCCGGAGCTACTACCACCGCCGTCGTGGAGATTAACGTATAATAAATAACAATCATGGAGCAAATCGAAAGTTACGAGTTGCAGTCCTTCCCACCCAATCGTCGCACGTTTGCCAATTTGAACGAACCGAACAGGGAGATTGAATACGATGTGGACGTCGGGGATGGGTTTATTCACCCTCACAGAGCTGATTTGTATATCAAGTTTGATGTGGTGAAGAGAGACAACGGCGAAGCATTCCACGCCAATGCAAATTTAAGACTTGTGGACAATTTTGTGCCGTATCTGTTCTCGCAAGTGGAAGTTAGAAAGCATGGCACCGTCATCGATAGGGTTGACTACCCTGGGATTACTTCTACAGCTGTGGGAACACTGAAACTCTCCAAGACCGATGCAGCATACTACCAGGCAGGGGGATTCGAAGCAGATACAAAAATCAAAACTCGAAGCCACACAGTACTGTTTCCCATGCGCTTGCTTCCAGGCTTTTTCTCCGACTACACGGAGATTATGTGGAAGGGTGGTTTACGCGTCACTTTTCGCAGAAGCGCCAACGACAACGATGTGCTGATGCGTTACAGCACCTTGGGTGCAGACGGTGCAGCACTTGCCAACACACTACCCGACGCTGCCAAGTGCGTCATCCAGTCCATGGAGCTGCGCATGCCTGTGGTAGAATACGAATCTAATTACGGTCTCAAGTACAAAGCCGACATCTTGAAGAACCCCCAAGTACCCATCCAATTTTACGGCTACCAGTGCGTGCAGAAACCTGCTTCCGGCAGCCATTTTGAATTTGATGTTACTACGCAGTTCAACAGCATCCGGTACGATATGCCTGAGTTTGCGGTCGTGCTCTTCCAGATGGGGAAAGATAATAACCAAGAGAAAGATTCTAGCCAGTTCGATAATTGCAAAATTAAGAATGTTTACCTCAAAAATGGCAGGAATGAAGTTTTCCCACGCGAGAACTACAATCTAAACATTACGAACAACGATTACCTGAAACTTTACGAGGCGTACACAGCTTACAAGAGAGTGACCTCCAGCAATGTGGACGTGTACTACAACCCCAACGAGTTCATAGCTCGCAGACCCATGTTCGTCATCAACACATCTAAGAGGAAGCAGGTGGTTGTCAACGATCGTACCAACATAAAGATCGTATGCGAGTTCCACGACGCCTTGCCTGCAGATACTCTGTGCAGCGTCATTCTTATTGCAGAGAAAACATTTGTGTATGACGTCAAGAATGAAAGAGTGACTGAACAGTTTTAGATACAAAAAAAAAATTAAAAAAATAGCACACAATAAGAAATGTGGAATTTTATATACACAAGTACAAACTACAATAAGCAGTTTCCCAGAAGTTTAATTTTGCTGTACCATGCATGTAATCGAGGAAGTTGAAGTAAATTAAAATTGATTTTTTTTTCTTTTGGCATTGCCTATTACTTTTTGTTGCACTCTGGGCAGGCCTTACTAGTTTGGAGGCGATAGTGGCCCCACGGAAGTGTGTGGACCCCACATTCAAGAATACACCTCTTGTCGTCGTGTGCATCCAGAGCAACTTTCCTAACAATATTAGTTGTAAGCACATGATCAACGCTTTGGATACGATGCTCTTTTTGTAGAATGGGCGATTTTGTTCTGAGGCACTCGAGGTAATCCTCAAACTTGAGGTGCTCCCGAACCACTTGCCTGCTTACACCCTTTGCCTTTTTTGTTACAGAACCCTCAGCCCGGATCGCATAGGCTTTGGCACGAAGTCCAGCAAACTCCACAATCACATCCCCGTCTTTCTCGTCCTTGAGTTTGCCGGGTATTTTTTTGTTCCGGGGCAGAATTCCATACCGGTTTAGCTGGGGATAGCCCGATGTGTCGAAGAGCTTGACAAGAGCTGGAACTTTGGCTATATCACCATACGCATCGGCTGTGTGAACATGGTACACCAAGCTGTCTGTGTCTGTGTAGAGGAGCGAGATATTGTGGTTGTAGTGTGCACGTAGTATGTCGTAATATGTCTCGAACATGCACAACTTGCTCAGATCCAAAACTGCAGCTCCCACATAGATGGGCTTGTTGAGTAGCACCTCGCCCCGGTTCATGTGAACCAGAGACATCTGTTTGTTGTAAATTGTTCGAGACCTGAACAGCGGGCTTGCAACAAGTCGACGACACTGTGTTTTCTTCGTCACCAACCTCACATCAACGCGATTTCGCACATTCTCCATGGTCTTCCCAAATACTGCATTGTTCATTAATTTGAAAAAATCGCGATCAAGTTCCGAAGTGGCATCAGTGCGATGGTTGGTGTTCAGTTCGATGTACGGCTTCAACCATGGAGACTGCCTGAACAAGAGCACGCGGTAAACTGCTTTGACCGAGACCCCTTGCTGCATTAACCACTGGAGGTTCCGGTAGTGTAGCACATAACGCTTTTTGGGCTCCAAGTCCATGATGAGCTTCGGTTGATCCGAGCCAGGTGGACACTTGAATTCCGGAGCAGGCGAAAGGTCACAGAATGTATCCTGCAGCTTCTCGGGGAAGTCAAGGTCCACCTCGGCAAAAAACCCAAACTCGTCGCACTCTTTTTCGATGTCGTGGTATAAAGGATCAACCCACTCAAACTGTCCTGTTGGGAGTGGCTGCATCATGGAGTGCCCGTAAAGATTATTCACATCAGTGTACATGATGTAGCTTGATGGTTGGGAGGGGTCGTAACCAGTGGCCATGTGGTGATTGTTGGCGTGTGCGAAGCGTTGCGACACTTGGACCATGCCGCCCCGGATAGCTCTCTCGATGAAAAGCATGATATCAACATCGAAGATAAGTGAAAGTTTAACTTTAGTCAGCAGAAGCATGGCCGACCATGCCAGTCCAGGAAGGCTGTAAAAATATACAGGGTCCAGGTTGTAAATGTTTATCGCAGTCGCCCGAAACGCCTGGAACACATCGGCAAGAAGCGTCACATCAAGCTTCAGGTATGCATCGTGGTAATCACCAAAAGTTCGGCAACCCAACTTGACCCACATAGACTGAGCATGCTTGTACTCCTCGTCGGTAATACCTGAACCTCTCAGCTGGCTGTAGAATTTATTCTGGGGAGGCAGCAACTCTTCTTCGAACTTGGAAGGGTCTGTGACGTATTCGTAGGGGTAGATACCTTTACGTCTGATGAGTGTGACATCTAAGTTCGGGAAACTTGATGTGGTAATGGCTAGTTGGTCGTCTCTGAGCTTCCCAGCAAGAGCATCGAGGCTTGCCTGGAGGAACCTCAGAGAGTCGAGGAACCGAAGCTCGATGCTGCTGCTTGAGTCGGGGATCGGCACCCACTTGCTGATGCTAATATAACGCTCCTCGTTCTGTGCCAGGACATTGATTCTCGCATTGTCGTACCCTAGATGTGTGACCAAGTGATGGAAATCATATCCCGAGCCATTGTGAAAAAAGACCGGTATGAAGCGCGGGTCCCTGGCTCTCAAGTTACATCTGTTGCACCACGGGCCAATGTAGCTTCCGGTCCCATAATGGTCATGGTGGTGGACCTTTTTGTTATCGTCAGTGAAGACCGAGTTGCAAACAGGACAATTTAGAGCTATTTCGTGCTGATGCTTGTCTTTGGGAGACAGAGGCAGCATGGGCTTGGGGGCCAACAGCACCTTCCCTATCTTGATGGCTTCCTGTTGCATTCTCTCCAGGAAGTGTTTGACCGGGTCGGGACCGCGATACACATAGGGCTCGGAGGCAATATGTTGGTCTCGCCACACCACAACATAGGAGTAACTCGAGGCCTCGTGGATTTGGAAAGGAATGGTAGAGGATGTTTCGGGGTTGGGCTCGCAGTTAGACAGAGGTTGAAGAAAGGCCTCGAAGTCTGCTACAATAAAGGCAGGATGCTTCACCATAGCACTGAGCATGCGAAAGCACTCTACTGCACCAGGTTCGGGCAGGATAGTTCGTGCAGGCTTGTTGGTACCACAGTAGAGCATGTGGCGAGCTAGCTTCTCAGCAGCAATGTTGGGTCCTCGAGAGTGTTTGAATTTATATTGTTTTAGGTTGTCGAAAGTGGACAGGCACCTGCGACACACCACGATGTGACCATTATGTCTATTTTTCTGATTTGAAACAAGTCTGGAAAGAGAGCGAATAAGCGTATAATGGTGGCAGGTGTTATTCTTGATAAGAAGAAGGTCAATTTGCTGTGCACTATCATAATCTACATCACTTACCCGAATAGGGTAGACGATGTTTGCCTCGGTGAGACCGTAAACATTGATGGCTAATTGCAGGCCCAACAAGTCACGAGCACGAACCTCAAACTTGCGAATATGCGAGACTTCTACAGGGTAGGCAATCCCGGCCATTGCATCCTCCAGTTCCGACTCATACTGCGTGTAGTGGTTAACACGGTACGAGTGGTTTTTCCAGTGAACAGGGTGCAATGCTGCCAGCACCGACCAGAGGAAGCATTTGGTGTCTTTGTTCTGAATATTGAGAACAGCTTTTCTTGCTTCAACCTCGGGTGGCAGGGCAATATAGCTAGACCCTGCCAGTGGCGGGAATTTGTTAAGTTTCAGACGAAGTTTGTGGGGGTCGCCACACAGCGAACCGCCCGAGCCTTCAGCCTGATGCTCCTCGTGCTTTGCCACAAGCTCCTCGACAAACTTGTCGTAGATGCTGTCGAGGTCAGTGACATCTGCCTGATGCAGTGTTTTTGCTTTTGTGGCATGGAAGAATTTATATATTTCATCAGACGGTTTCTTATACTTGCAGCATAGCACAGCATAGAATTTAGTGGAGTGTGTAGCCAATGCATCGTTGAGGATGGATATTATCTTAGCTCGCTCGCTCTCCAGAAAACTACGCACATCGCAGAAGCTGTCTGATGTTATGTTAAAGTCTTCTAATAAATGCTCAAACGCAAATCGGTCTGCTTTCTTCGCCAGCTTGACGCGTTTGGCAGGTGGCGATGCATCGAGGGAGGTTACTTCTACCTTTCGCTTGGAAGGTTGCGGTAGAGATGTTCCAGTGCTCTTGCAAGTAAGCTGGTGTCGCTTGAAGTTGGCAATAGAAATATTTTTTCCACACTTAGAGCACAGTTTGGTCGCACATATTTGTTTTCCCGGCACACAAGTACGACAGTGCCTTTGAAAATATTTACTTGACACAGCAGTTTGGCACGTAGGGCAATTTTTTACAGAACGCATAATGCAGAGATTTTTTGGGGGTATGTTATTTAATATCCAATGCTGTGCAATGCAAAATATAATTGTTCACTTTTTTTAACTATTCTCTATGACCTTACTTGGTTTTTTTTTTTCGCCAAATTATATGCTTCTAGTCTCCTATACAATACAATATACGTACAATATTGTCAACAGTATCATATTTGAGCAGGTCGCTTGTCACCTAAACACTACAGCTCACAGGTTGGCAAAATCTGACATGAAAGCAGATAATACGCATAAGTTTTATTTATATATAATATTCACGGGCGTACAATATTGTCAACAGTACCATATTTGAGCAGGTCGCTTGTCACCTAAACACTACAGCTCACAGGTTGGTAAAATTTCACATGAAAGCAGATAATACGCTTAAGTCTTATTTATATGTAATTTTCACGGGCGTACAATATTGTCAACAGTATCATATTTGAGCAGGTCGCTTGTCACCTAAACACTACAGCTCACAGGTTGGCAAAATCTGACATGAAAGCAGATAATACGCTTAAGTCTTATTTATATATAATTTTCACGGGCTTACAATATTGTCAACAGTATCATATTTGAGCAGGTCGCTTGTCACCTAAACACTACAGCTTACAGGTTGGCAAAATCTGATATGAAAGCAGATAATACGCTTAAGTCTTATTTATATATAATTTTCACGGGCGTACAATATTGTCAACAGTATCATATTTGAGCAGGTCGCTTGTCACCTAAACACTACAGCTCACAGGTTGGTAAAATTTCACATGAAAGCAGATAATACGCTTAAGTCTTATTTATATATAATTTTCACGGGCGTACAATATTGTCAACAGTATCATATTTGAGCAGGTCGCTTGTCACCTAAACACTACAGCTCACAGGTTGGTAAAATTTCACATGAAAGCAGATAATACGCTTAAGTCTTATTTATATGTAATTTTCACGGGCGTACAATATTGTCAACAGTATCATATTTGAGCAGGTCGCTTGTCACCTAAACACTACAGCTCACAGGTTGGCAAAATCTGACATGAAAGCAGATAATACACTTAAGTCTTATTTATATATAATTTTCACGGGCGTACAATATTGTTAAGAGCGTCAGTTTCCGTAGAGCTCTCTTTTTCCATCTTCCCTCTATACAGTGAAGCTGTAGAAGACACAATTAGCTAACCTAGCATACAACATACTTTCCTAATTAACCCATCCGCTTACCTAGTTGTCGAATCGACGGGTTCCTGATTTTCATCACGTAGTTCCTTTTTCATTCAATAGATGGCAGAGGTTGTATGATCTTTCAAATCTATGACGTGTATGTTTGGGCTGCTAAGTTTTTCATACCATTTCAAGCGTGTTTTGTTCAGTAATTTCTCATGTAAACAAACCTTCATTTGTTACGTCTTGCAAACATGTTGCATAAGAATGTTGTAGAAGATTCTGCGATTGAAAAGTAGCTTTTCGATAGCGATGAAGAGGAAAATGTGGATTTTGGAAGTGGAGGTGAACACGGGGGTTCATTTTGTGTTAGTGAAACTGAAGAATGTAGTGAAAGTGAGGAAGAGGTGGCTGTGGCAGGAAAAATATAAAAGGTTGAGGAATGGAAATAGAATGCAAAGGTGTGTGTGATCAAATTTATTAGGTGAGTTTCTAATTATCTTTCAAGTAAACTGCATATGTGCAAACTTATTACTGTACTTCCACTTCAATATATAAAATTGCTTGAATAGTTTTCACAATATTTGACATCTTGTCTTGCTGTGCAACCTTCACAGAAGATACCCAAATTTAAATGGTATTTCATGGCAAAAAAATTGTTATTTAAATGGTATGCGAATGGGTTAATATGGATATTGTCACACATTCCTCTTATTTTATACTGTTGTAAATGGAAAAGATTATGTACGGTAAATGTTTTGTACATTATAGGGAAAAAATGCAAAATATCCCCCAATTTTAATTCGATCCACCTCTGAATCGAATTTTTACATATTCTCACGCCGGCACATATGTTTTTCTATTTTGCTTCTTTTACTTGCCTTGCTTAATTAACTCTCGCTAATTAGCATTTTTTTGGAAGAAGTCAACTAGAACAACATATGGCGGTATGAGAAATATGCAAATTAAAGAATATTTTAGTAATATAAGGGCCCTAGCAATTAGCTTCGTCGACTAAGAGTACTCTTTTAAACGTCTTCAGCTAGAACGTATTACTACGCGAGGACGTTTAAAATGTTTGGGTGTTGAAAAAGTTTGACCTACTTTTTTATTTCTATTGTTTGCTAATAGATGGCGCTGATAGTACCTCCTCTTTCTCTCTCCCCTCTTCTCCTCTCCCCCTCTTTCTCCTCCTCCTCTGCTGTATGACAAATAGCACAAACATAAAATCAAGATTTTGGAGAGCAAAACATAAAATTTGCATGCATCTGATGTCGAACTAGGAACTTTATCTTTCGGGGAGTCAACATTATTTTTTTACTCAGTCGTCATATAACATGAACACACGCAAACATTCACATGTGCTTTTATTATTTTATGTTCGGTAAGTACAAGTATATTCTTACATAAATTATTGTTTAATTTAATAAATTGTAAACTCGAAGCCTGCTATACTAACACTGCTTCTGTCTTTCATTATACTATTGAAAGCGAATGTTGCGTGCATACGGAAATAACACAGAAAAAAAAAGCGGATGGAAGCAATTTAAAATCAGTGGAGCAAGGTTAGTATTACGAGAACGTAAAAACATGTGCTTTCATTCAACTTCGAAAAATAAGAATAAATATGTGCATACAGAACACATATGCTTTCTTTTCACAGTTGTAAAATCATATAAATTGTACATGAAGTAAGTTACGGGAAGGCTCTTTCTTTTATGTCTGTGTATATGTATGTTGTACAATTAGGTACAAGTATTGTACAATTAGGTACAAATTGTTGTACAATTATTTCCCCCAGTTGCCCAGTTGGAGTTGGGGGCATAACACTGGTACTATTTGTACTCACAGTGCTTACTCATGTATTTTGTTTAATATTTTATTTCAAATTCACTGTCAGAAACTAGTGTTGCCAGTTCCTGGATGTAGGTTTACCTACTCTGTTGGTTGTCACTGTCAAGCTTCCAGTATTCGTACAGCATAAAAAGCTATAACCCCCCCCCTCTCAAAATATATACATTGTATACGCCAAGATGCTCAATAGCCTAGCAACACATCATGAAAAAACATGCCAAGAGGACCCAGTGGGTTTATAAGTCAGTGCTGCCAACTCCTATTTGTAGGTTAGCTTAGCCTGTGAAAGATAATATAGTAGAATTTTTGTAGAGTGGGTAGGCAACACCGACGAGCCTCAAATGATGATTCGAGCGTCAAATAATGATTCGAGCCTGAAATAATAATTCGAGCCTCGTCAGTGCTGCCAACTCCTATTTGTAGGTTAGCTTAGCCAGTGAAAAATCATATAGTGGAATTTTCTTCGAATAGGTTGGCAAAACCCAAGCCTCAAAAAAAAAAACATCTAATAGAGTTGCCAAATATAAGAAAAACAATAGCTCCCCCTCATAAAAAGCTACAGTAAAAACCCACAGTGTCGCCAACACTAGGCCCCCAACAGTGTTGCCAGACATAAAAGGTACATGGGCCCCTCAGGCCCTTTGATGAAAGTTTACAGTGAAAAACCCAGTAGGTTGACAACACTGTCAGAAAATCTACGGCAGTGTTGCCAGATGTAAACAGAGGGCAATGGACCCCCCTCATAAAAGGCTACAGTAAGGGCCCACAGTGTTGCCAACTCTGTGCCCCCAACAGTGTTGCCAGACATAAAAGGTACATGGGCCCCTCAGGTCCTTTAATGAAAATTTACAGTGAAAAACCCAGTAGGTTGACAACACTGTCAGAAAATCTACGGCAGTGTTGCCAGATGTAAACAGAGGGCAATGGACCCCCCTCATAAAAGGCTACAGTAAGGGCCCACAGTGTTGCCAACTCTGTCCTCAAAATATACATCATAAAAGGCTACGACGAGCCCCACATGATGATTCGAGCCCCAAATGAGGGCTTAGAAATCTCTAAATGCCCCTACTCTGGACCCTATTTCAACTGATCCGGAAAAAAGGTTCCTTGACCGTATTTAAATTGAGACGGTAGTAGTGGAAAGGTATTGTTTCTACGCAATCCTTGTAGGTAACCTCCGTTGTGCCATATTTTGATGATTTTTTTATGGATTTTATTGCGTTTGACGATGTTCTAGCCCTATTTTTTGCTCAATCTCATTTTGGAGCCTCATCTTTGTAGGTATGCTATGATCTTACGTGATATAACTTAACCTATTCACTTTTTTACAGCCTTTTACGGGTTAAAATAACCTACAAAGTGTAGAACTGGTTGTTTCTACGCAACCCTTGTAGGTGGACCTGGTATTTAACCTCACTTGTGACATATTTTGATGATTTTGATGTTTTTTGTTGATTTTATACCATTTGACGATGTTCTAGTCCTATTTTTTGCTCAATCTTATTTTTGTAGGTGGTGGGCCCTCAACGTAAAAGCCTACGATGTATTTGGGTGGTTTTTTGTAGGTGGGGTGGGTCCTCAGCGTAAACGGCTACGATGTATTTTTTATGATGTGTGAACCCCCCCCCCCTTTTCACGATGTATGTCAGGTTCAATGCCCCCACTATTACTTTTGGAGGGTGGGAGGGGCTCGCAGTGTTGCCAAACTACTCCACAAAAATTTCACCACATGATATTTCACAGGCGAAGCTAACCTACAAACAGAAGTTGGCAACACAGACTAGTACCAAGAAATTTGCTTCTCACCCCCCCTTTTTTTTAATTTTGCCATATGATATTTCACAGGCGAGGCTAATCTACAAATAGGAGTTGACAGCGATCTATGCTGTAATATTTTGTAGTCTTCTAAGATGATAGGTATGCAGTAAGGTGGAGAGTTGGTGAGTACGCTAACTGGCAATAGTGGTGGTGCAGTGTTGATGCTCTTGTTACCCCCCCCTGTTTTTTCTAGCACTGATCTATTGCATGCTAACCAAAAACTCTTAAGCAATATTGGGAGACAGGCTTGTTTTTTGTAATGCCACGGACGGAAATATGCATACCTCTGTCTTCCACATGTATGTAATGCGATTTGAGGGGAAGAGGGTCAATTAACCTTATGGCTGACAATGTTCTATAAAATAACAATTCCTATGAACTCTGTAAATTTCCGAGCATAGGTTGTGTTCACACTTTACTTATCTTCGAGTGTACATTACAAATCTGCAAACAGATGTTGGCTATCTCGTACCGTTTAAGAGATAAACCTACTTCCGGTCGCCATTTTGGATTTCCGAGCATAGGTTGTATTCACATTTTTACTTATCTTTGAGTGTACATTACAAATCTGCAAACAGATTTTGGCTAACTCGTACCGTTTAAGAGATGAACCTACTTCCGGTCGCCATTTTTAATTTCCGAGCATAGGTTGTATTCATACTTTTACTTATCTTCGAGTGTACATTACAAATCTGCAAACTGATTTTGCCTGTTTCTCTTTGTTTTAGAGATATTCCAAAATATATATATATATTTGATAAGCGACAACAACAGAGCCATCTCTGTGTAAATGTTGGAACTCGATGACTGCTTGAGTGGGACAAGTCATTTTTTTTTTCAGTACGTCAACATTTTTAACTTTTTTTGCCAGTGAATGGGTTAGGTGACTTGCAACGACGAAGGCCTTCTAGCAATACGAACTTAGCTTATGCCGGCGTAATTTGCTAAAATATCTTTAAATTTGCATATTTCTCATACCGCCGTATCTTGTTCTATTAGACCTCTTCAAGAAAATCGCCAATTAGTGAAAACTAATTGAGCACAACAGCAAAAGAGGTGCTAATAGGGCAAGCATACAATGATATGGGGATATGTGAATTGTCGGTTTCTTCGATTCAGATAAATGGATCGAATTGAAACTGGGATATTTTGCATTTTTTTTTATATGATAGCTAAAATAACAGAGATTTTGATTGGCTAATAATTTATACGTGGTGTTTTCTGATTGGTTTAAGTAAGCAAGATTTCTATTGGCTCTATAAATCTATATAAGTCAGAGCACAGTGCTGATTTCTCACCTTTGCTGGATCGGCAGAGGAACCCACATCGCGGGGGATAGAACCTGAACGGGCTCCACCAAAGTATAGGAGACTAGAAGCATATAATTTGGCGGAAAAACCCAAGTAAGGTCATAGAGTTTTTCATAGGGAATAGTTTTATCAGGTTGGTGATATCCCATTAAATTTTATATAAAATTTTTTTAATTTTTTTAAAATTTTATATAAATAACATATCTGAAATCTCTATCGTTTGTTTGCTCATATTTTAAAGCATATAAAAAATGGAATCACCTACCTGTTTTACTCGCAAGAATGATAAGATCGAATGTGTCACTTGTGGGAAACTAATTTCAAAGAATAATTTATCGATACATAAGACAAGGTGTAACGGAGCAAATCGTGTGTTACCTTCTAAAGCCTGTGCTCAATGTGGAAAAGAAATTAGCATTCCAAATCTAAGTAGACATTTGAAAATTTGCAAACCATCGACCAGAGAAGAAACATTGAAAAGAAAAATTGATTATTCTGAAGCTGAAGCTTCTGCTCCAAAACAAATTAAATTAAATAATAAATATAAACCAGTCAGGTCTGCATTTAATGGCCGACTTCAGGATTTATCATTTACGTCGGAAGCAGGACGTGACATTCCTAGTTTCTTGCGTGAAGCGAAAACTTTTGTACTGAATTCTCTGAAAAGTAATCTTGAAAATAATTCCATAAAAGTATACGTTGATTTATATTCCGAATATGAGAAAGACGATGGTACAACAGAAGTTTTTTATCATCGTACCAAAAACCAGGCTCTTTATTTGGCAGATGTTGAAAATTTGGACGAGTTTTACTCTAATCTGTCTATTGAGTTAATTATGAAACATGACACTTTCGAGGCTATGGGGTCGGGATGGTCTTTATGTGGTAGTCCTCATACATTAACCGTTTACGTGAACAAATTCATGCCTTTCTCTGCATCGAGTTACGTTCCTCTTCCACCGACCATTCAAAGCAAGAAAGCAGTGTTAAATATTCAAAATAACGACTCAAAATGCTTTCTTTGGTGCATCTTGGCAGCTCTGTATCCTGTTTATTGGAAAAATCATCCAGAGCAAGTTTATCATTACAAGCAGTACGAGACAGAGTTTGAAAATGTAATGTCTAGCATTGAATACCCCGTGGCATTGTCAGACATATCAAAGTTTGAGTCGCGTGCACGAGATTCTCATGGAAAACGCATTGCTATTAATGTATATTCTTATACGTCAGAAAAACATCTTGTGCATCCCATCAGGATAAATAATATCAACGATAATAATGCTCATATAATTAATCTTCTTTTAATTTCAAACAACAATATTCACCATTACTGCCTTATTCGTTCACTATCACGACTAATCAGAAGTCAAGCAACGAAGTATGCAAATCACATCGAGGTTTGTCCCAGGTGTTTGACCACGTTTAATGATCGAAGAAAATTCAATCACCAAATATATACCGCACGGCAAATTGCTATTGAAAAACGTGTCGAACATGAAATATATTGCGGTGACAACAAACCAGCTCGAATGTTGATGCCCAAAAAGAACGAAGTCGAAGAATTCAAAATGTACAAGGCTTTGTTTGAACATCCAGCCATTATCGTTGCAGATGTTGAATCATTTCTGAAGCCACTGTCCTCCTGCAAACCAAATCCAGATATTTCCTCCACAACGCCATACCAGCTTCATGAACCAAATAGTTTTGGTTACACTGTCATACGACAAGATGAAATAAGTAAACCATATGTATACCGTGGACCGAATGTTATCGAATACTTTTTTGAAAAGATGGAAGAGGAGGTTGAGAAAATTGGCAGCTTCTTGCAAATATCCAAACCGATTAATTCGTTGACACCAGAGGAACAAAAAATATTTGATGAAACTGTCGAGTGTCCAGTGTGCAATCAATACTTCACAAACGAGAATCGTAAAGTGTTTCACCATTCGCACACAGACGGTCGTTTCATCAGTGGAATCTGTAATGCTTGCAACCTCAAAATTCAAAGGCCCAAATTTGTCCCCATATTTTTTCATAATGGATCGAATTACGATTTTCATCACTTTATTCGGAATCTTGGATATGACACACAAAAAATAGATATTCTTGCTCAAAATGAAGAACAATACATTTCTATAAGTAAGAAAATTCGGGGACAAATAAAACCATAGAGATGAGGTTTCTTGACTCATTCAGATTTCTCTCTGCAAGTTTGGACGCTCTAGCAAGTAAACTTTGTGACGAACAATTCAAAATTACGAAAGCTAGTTTTCCCAACATGGATATAAAACTGATTAGAAGTAAAGGGATTTATCCGTATGAATACGTAAACAATGAATCTAAATTTAATGACGACACTCTCCCTCCTCAAAAAGAATTCTTCAGTCAACTGAGAAAAGCAGGAATTACAGACAAAGAATACGAACATGCACAACTGATGTGGGATAAACTAGAATGTAAAACATTCGGAGATTATCACAACGCATACTTGAAATTAGACGTAACAATACTTGCGGATGTTTTTCAAGCATTCAGGAAAATGTCAATGTCTATTTACAAGTTGGACCCTGCGCCTTTCTTCAGCCTCCCGGGATTAGCGTGGTCTGCAATGTTGTTGCAAACAAAAATTAAGTTAGAATTATTAACAGATGTAGATATGTTACTTTTCATCGAGAGAGGGATTCGAGGTGGGATGGTGCAATGTGTACAGAGACATGCAGAAGCCAACAACATGCACATGGAAGAAAAATATGATGCAAATAAACCATCTAATTATATTTTTTACATCGACGTTAATAATCTCTATGGATATGCTATGGTACAGAAACTTCCTTATGGAGGTTTCGAATGGATAGAAACAACTTCCATAAATATTATTGATTTTGAAGATTGTGAATTTGGTTTCTTTGCAGAAGTGGATATTGAATTTCCAGACAATTTGCATGATATTTTTTCCGATTTACCACCGGCACCCGAACTCAAATGTCCGCCTAATTCTAATCAACGCAAGCTTTTATTAAATTTGGAGAAAAAAGAAAGATATGTTCTCCATTACAAAAGTCTTCAGTTTTTGATTGCGATGGGTGTTAAAGTATTGGATATTAGAAGAGTCCTCAGGTTTAAACATTCCGAGTGGCTCAAACCATACATTGAAACAAACACACAACATAGAACAGTTGCCACTTCCGATTTAGACAAAGATTTTTTCAAATTGATGAATAATGCTGTATATGGCAAGACAATGGAGAACGTGAGAAATCACGTGGACGTGAGATTGGTTTCATCTGAAAATAAATGCAGTAAGTTGGTGGCTGATCGTAGATTTAAATCACGAAAAATTTACAACGAGAATCTATCACTTTTCAATCTAGATATAAAAGTGATAAAATTCCGAAAACCAATTTATGTGGGAGCAACAGTTTTAGATTTATCGAAACTTCACATGTTTCAATTTCACTACAATGTTATGCATCCTTTCTACAACGATAGCATTTCATTACTTTACATGGACACCGACAGTTTTATTTATAACATTAAAACAGCCAATCTATATGAAGATGTAAAAAATCCGTCCTTGCTTGATTATTATGATACTTCTTCCTACCCTCAACCAAACAGATTTGGAATTCCATCTAGTAACAAAAAAGTTCTAGGTAAATTGAAAGACGAGTGTAACGGTGACATCATTCTCGAGTTTGCCGGTTTGCGTTCCAAAATGTATACATTTAGAACTGAGAGCAGCATCACGAAGAAAGCTAAAGGTGTTGGTAAAAATACTGAATCCAAAGTGTAGACCATGTGATTACAACAAACAAAGTTAGGAAAGTAGCATTAGATCCACATGATGATAAAAGTTGTATTTTGTCTTGTGGGATCCACACGTTGCCTTGGGGGCACTATCGTTTAGATAGTACTAAGAAATGCATACAATGCACTTAAAAAAAACAACTTATGGCTGGCAATATTTCTATCAACACAAGCATATAAAATAACCATGCCTATGAACCTGTTTGGCTTCAGGAAGCAAGCTATGGAAGTGCCCGTCCAGCCTACGTCGTCGTCGAGTTTCAACGAACTCCTGCCTTCCATGCTATCTAAACTTAACGGTCTGTTAATTATACACTTGAATAGCATCCTGACGCAGTACGACGAGGATGTGGGCAAAACTTTCTATGTATTCAACAACAACTTGAATTATTACCGGTTCCCCATCTCCGGCAAACTGCAGTTCGACATGAACCCCGAGAACAAAGGGGAGGCCAAGGTTTCCTCAGGCAAGAACATCTATCGCATCAAGCATGATAGGATGGATGCGACTACAACGTACGATGTGTCTGCTGGCGATCGCCTGTACGTGGAGCTCTTGGACGACTACGATAAACTCATCCCTCTTTTTGTGGAGATGCGAATCACCTACCCTATAATAAATAACCACAGTGGTAAAAATGCCTAACGATATTTTTGGTCACACCAAACGCGATGACCACGGCGACGAGCTTCTCATGCTCGACGTCAGGGTTAAGAAGTTGCGAAGCGACCTGCAGGCCCTGCAGTCCACGCTCAACTCCAACCTCCAGTCAGAGATAGCCAGCCTGCAGTCTCAGTGCCTGGACCCCGTACTCAAAATTGACGCCGAGCTTAAATCGCTGCTGCAAAAGTACACCGATCTCGCGTCAATAGACAACTTTGACAACTTGGCACTGAGTGTAGGAAAGCTCCAAAACGAACTTGTGAAGCTGCAGCAAACGCAGACCTCCGATGTGGAACAGCTGAAGCGACACTTGCAGGACCAAACGAGCACCATCCAGACTGAACTGCAAAACATTATCCAGAGTATAAAAACTCAAGATGACTACAATCGCGTGAATGCCAGTATTGCCAAATTGCACGAACAGTTTCAATCGTTCGAAATTCCTACGTTGGAAAGCATCAAGGCTGAGCTTCCAACGGATGCTTTGCATGCAGCCATCAACGAAGTCAAAACTAAACTCGAAACGCTACAGGACTTCATCGACAATCTACCTTCGTCCAGCGAGCTGAATGCCATTGCCCGTAGCGTGGCCAACATAAAACTCCAACTTGAGACCTACGAGGATTTCGGGAAGCTGCAAGGTACCATAGCCCATATTGAGGATGCTCTCGCCGTCATCAAAAATGATCTGGCAAACGTACACGAAGCACTGGAATCCAAACTGCCTGTCATCAGGGATACTCTGGCCAGCGTCCAACAGCAGATCACCAAGTTGGAAAATCTAAACACCGAATCAGAGTTGTCGCATTTTCATCACTTGATCGACGACATACAGGCTAAGTTGGAAACTTTGCAACAATCCACCCCCACCCAGGACGACATGACACAATTACAAGAAGGCATACGCGCTGCTGCTGCTGCCTCGGAGTTGGAAGCGATGAAAAAAGCTTTGGAGTCGCTCCAAAACACGGTGGCCACCCTGCCTACCTCGCAGGAACTGAAAAGCGTGAAGAGGGCTTCAACCGAATACTCAAATCCGACGACATCAAAAACATCCAAACCGAAATTGAATTGCTTCGGGAGTCTGTTGCAACCTTACCCACCAACCAAAACATCAGCGAGCTACATGCCTTGTTTGCGGAAATTAGAACCCAGGTCCACGACTTCGCAACCCAGAGCTCCAAGTTGACACTCGTGGAAAGTCTGCAGCAGATTATCGCCAATGTGAAAAAGCAAATTGGAAGCATAGAAGCAGGCCAGGAATCGGCCATAACCAATTTCAGTATCCAACTACATGAGTTAAACAAAAAATTCAAGAGGCTAATTGTCGATGTGAAGATCAAGCCCGATTACGACACTGTTGTAGTGACCAAAGGCATAGACGACTTGTGGGAAGCTGACCTTGTGGAAATGAGCAGTGGCAATTTAAAAAAAATTACATAAAATCAACAAGGGATACAAGTATCTTCTCACCGTCATAGACACATTTTCAAAATTTGCGTGGGCTTTACCCCTCAAGGCAAAAAAGAAAATTACTCTGCGGGGTGTACCAACCCCCGCTATCATTTAAGGGTTAAATTAGAAATCTCGGTAAAACTGTCAAAGCCGGGAATCGGCTGTAACTCGTTTATTCTGTAATTGTTGACATTCGTACTTACTTATTCTGCATTGCGAAAGATTGTTTAACAACGGATTTCGCTTTTTTTTTTTTTAACAAAATTAGTATCTATTGTCGACATATCGCGTAATTATTGTTCGTTCTTTTCTCGCTTCCTGAACACGCAAAATGGCGGGCAAATCTTGACTAGCGTTGTGTTTCAAACGGCAAAGCAGTGTTTCAACCTTCTTAACAGAAAAATTCCCGCAGAGCACCGAAAACCATTCCCGCATAGCCCCAAAACCATTCGGGATAGTATGACCATCCACGAATAACCCCAAAAACCATTCTCGTAAAAACGATTCCCGTATAGCCCCAAAAACCATTCACGCATAGCCCCAAAAACCATTCTGGATCGTATACCATCCACGAATAGCCCCCAAAACCATTCACGATAGCCCCACGCACCATCACGGTAAGGTTAGGTTAGGTTGCTTTAGGTTGGGCCATATAGTGAAAAAACTGTGAAATGCAGGCAACAGCTCTCGTGCATCGGACGGACATTTTTATAGAAAAAAAATGATTTAGGGGCCAAATACATTGAAAAATGCGAGAAAACACTTCTACGACCTTCCAAAATTACACAGAAACTCAATTTCGTAAGTCCCGGCTTTGACAGTTTTACCATAAATTAGAAATCTCAATGTGAGTCGATACAAAATCTTCAGGATACGTCAGCAAATTATCATATATAAATATAAAAAAATTACCGTCAAACGGGGTAACTTCGTACAGATTTTGGCATATTCTAATGTGCCCTGCAAAATCAGTGGCGAGTGACAACACGAAAATTATACGCGAGGAACACTTTGTCATTTACAAATGTACTGAATAGCAAAGAAATTCCAAAATATTAGGTGGGTGGGGGGAATACGTCAGCATTTTCGTGTAGAAGTTACCCTAGAAAATGGTGTAAGTTCGTTATCTCTACTTACATTGGTTGATTTGGTGTTTTGAGTCCACTTTATGCACAGTAAGGCTAATCGAAACTGGACCTACAGTTTAAAGTGGGATCCGAATCAATATGTCCCTCCACCGGGTAACGAACCCGGGACCCCTTGATTACAAGGCGACGACGTTTCCACTCTGCCATCGAGGAAGTCCCTCTGCTTACGTTCCTAGCAGGTCAAAACTAACCCCTTGAGGAGGTAAGATCGCCACGCAAAATGGTATGAATTGCAAAACATATCCTCCTGTCAAAGTAGTGACGTTTGTGTGGAAACAAAGAGCAAGGTGCTTCGGTACAAAACATAGACAATACAATCAGTTATCATCTTCACATGCCTCACACGTGTAATATTTGTCTTTGGATCTCTTGTTACGTACACCAAAACTCCATTTCATACAGGAAACGAACCGAAGCCAAACAGGTCCCCTGTATGTGCTTTATTCACACTTGCATATCACGCAAAGATCTTCAGTAGACGATTTATTCCCCCGTGCGACCATTCGTGTTACCGGTATGTACAATTTGACATGGCTCAATACTGCCGTCAGGAACAATCTTTTTGCCTTTCCTCCTCCTCTGTGTCGTAGCAGTTTTTGTATGGAGGAAAATGCTGAAAACACCGCCAAAGCACAATGCACTTGCACACAACACACCTTTTCCCTTTATGTCCGCTTCACAACTGCACGTGCGTGGCTTCACACTCCCTTTGTTCCAGCATGCGACTTCTACTGACATCTATCGGTCTGATGACGAAGTTACCCTCAAAGACGAAGTTACCGTTTGACGGTACTGACGGAAATGATATTTAATAATTTCACTCACCAATTTCCTAGAGCTGAAATCTGAAGCAGTATGAAGAAGAACTGATAATATTATCCACACCTTCCTTGAGTTGAAAACAACGAAAGCATGTAAATGCTTCACACCTTGCTTCGTGTGAGTTGGAGGTGCTTTATTGTTTTAACAAAACATATTAAAATCGAGAGTGTTTTTTATTCAAGAAAATAATAAATGTGTTAAAATGTCCAAGCAAGTTATCGTATTTTTTTCGTAAATGTTTCAGATGAGAAATACGTTCCTGATTTGACGTATTCATTCAAATTATAACATTTAACTAGAATTTACAGCCAGACAAAAACGGAATGTTGTAACTTTTTGCCCACAAAAAATAGCTTTTTCCGTATTTTTCTCACTTCTATTTTTTTTTTTTACATTTTTCGTGTCAACCCTATGGGACGTGAGGCCCTTCAGGCGCGAAGCCCTGGCCGGTCGCCCACTTCGCCCAACCCTTGCTAAGCCACTGGTTGCTGCAACGTTTCATGTGGGTAGTGTGGAACCACCCCCCATACAACCCGGACTTGGCCATCGGTGACATTTTCCTTTTTTTCCCAGCTGAAAGCGCACTTGTCTGGAACACGATTCTCGTCCGACGATGACGTCCAATCAGCTGACACGAAGTGGTTCAATGAGCAGGGGCATGATTTCCACCAAGACGGCATCAACAAGTTTGTCTTGGCGATTACGTGGAAAAGTGATGTGTGTGTAGCCATCTTAGAATACACCATTAATTCATACCAGGTCATACTGTGTTCTTTCCATTTGTTGTTGTAACCTTTTCTTCTGATCCATCCACGTATAATACACTTACATAATCAATGCATTAAAATCTACATAACTTCAAGTTTCTCAATGTTCGATATGGCTTCCCTCGATGTAGACTTTCTCGGACTTCGCACATAAGTCTCTTTCATGATCTGATACCCTACGACACCCCTGATGTCGTTCTCTGTGTGAGGGAAGGGAGGGAGGAGCCGGAAAGAATTTCTCTAGAAAGGGCTTGTACTATTATTTAGATCTTCTTTTCTTACTTCTAACACCTCTCATTTTTATCTTTCTCTTCGTCAAGTTTCTGATTCATTTTTCTTGATTCTCTTTCTTTTAAAATGTTCTGTTCTGTTATTTCGGGCCTTCGCTCCCCCTTCTTATATCACTTCTTATTTCCCTTCCTGCCGGCACAGCGTACTACGAAGCCAGGGGTCACGGGTTCGAATCTCTGCCTGCGCATGGATCTTTGCGAGACTCCTTTCATCAATTTCATCATTATCATCACTCATCCTCATGTTCACGATAGCCATAAATGCGAAGTGAAATATACCAGATCTATCAATCACTCTTCCCCTCTTCATTTTGCTTCCTTTCTCTCTCTCGCTGTGTTTATGTACACACACACACACACACACACATACACATTCACATCATCTTTAATTCCTTACCTTTCCCCTCTCAGTTCTTGAATGATAACACAGATCTGCATGGGTTCGGATGACACAGATTATTGTCTCTGAATAATTTCAGCATGCTGATCCCAAAAATGAAATTAATTTTTACCCATCACGTCTAGTTTTTTTTTTTTTTTTTTTTTTTGAAAATAGCAATATTTAGCTGCCTTAATTTCACAATAAAATGTGTAGTTCCATCATTTCCTCAATAGATAGCCCTGTCTAGATAATGGTAAAATATTGGTTTTCTAGAATACAAATCCTCCAATCTTGAACTATAAATGCACATACAATCGTAAGCATTTAAGCCACCTTCTATCTTCACAAGACACATTTACATGAAAATTGAAAACTTCGATTACGTAAGTTCCATTTACGAAATCCCTCATAAAAATTTCCTTCACAAAATGTCCAAAACTCAATGGTATAATGTAGTGGGTTGATTTAACTTAATGACATGGAGAAAAATCCTGACCTAGGGAAAAATCCTGCCGTTATGGGAAGAAATTTATGTCATATCCGTCATCAGCATTTAAAATACTTCCGGAATCACCTATTGGTTTATAAACAACAGAGATTTCCCTTGTTTAAATTTATACTGTTGCCTTCTGTGTTATGCAATGGCGAATATGTGAATTTTGATTAGGATATTGTTAAAAATCGTAACGTGATGGGGAAAAATGAATAGCTATCATTTCCGTGATCAACATTCAAAATACTTTCAGAATCAATTATTGATTTGGAAACAACCTAAATTTCCCTTGCATAAATTTCTTTTGATGCGTTAGATAACAGATGTAATATAATGGCGAATATGAGAATTTTGATTGTGAAATTGTGGAAAATTCTGACGTGATGGGAAAAAATGAATGTTATTTCCTTCCATGATCAGCGTTCAAAATACTTCCAGAATCAATCACCTATTGATTTTAAATCATCCGATTTTTTTTTCAAAAATGGAGGGTGGTGATAATCTGAAATTCGATTATGTACTCTTTAAAATATTTTCCTTTCGTTTTACTATTATTTCGGTTGCCTGGCAGATTGTCGTAGCAATCTTTAGTTTTCAGAGTGTTATATCATTCTCTGTCTCTCGCTTATTTTCTCTTATTCTATCGATTTCTATTCTTCTCTTTGTTCTGATAGCACGTCAACATGCTGCCAGTACATCCCACTGACAAGACTCTCGGAATTTGACCTCCTGCCCCTTGTAAAATGTTCTGCAGGCACCAGTTTGAATTTTAGCCTGAGTTTGATATTCAAACACCATAAAAACCCAAAATTCCTATGATCATCTGCCATACATCTCAAATAACGGTAAATACAAAATAAATAGGCTATACTCTAATTAAATTATACATTACAATAGGGTCTACAGGTAACAGATATATTAGCGTACAGTAATCATTATCTCGCCATACTTTACGTGTTACTTGAAACTTGTTTTGTCGTTATTTAGTGCACACATTTTCAGCAAACTTAGGAAAGTTTTAGTGCAAATTTAAGTTTATAATTTGTCATTTTCATGTATGTATTAAGTCTGCCCTCTGGTTGTCAATAATTCACATCTTTTGATGATTATATGTGGAATCATCATATGTGAATTCATATATATGTAATCGTCTGGTTGTAGAATTTGCTTCTGGGCCAACAACAACACTGAATGTGAACTCTTAACCTTTGATGCATTGCTAACACGCTACCCAGCTTCGCCTTTACTCATGTTTGCAGTTTGTTACGTCATGCTTCCAACAAATTATCCGCTAGATGGAGCTGGTGTAAGCTTTGAAAATTCGGTCGGTTTACCTCAACATTATATTCAATGAGTGAAGCAAGAGAGAGAAGGGAATTCAGGTATCTTCTGAAACGTGAAACCGTTATTCCATTTTCACATAAAAAATTCTGAATGTGAATTCATGCTTTACTTTTTATAGAAGCCTCAGTCAATCTTTGAATATTGTGAAACGTAAATCATGCGATAGAGTTTCATATTTACCAATTCAGTACTATTGCGCTATAGTAGGTTTTATTTGGAAATAAGCTCGATGAGGTAAACGTCGTTAATCCGGACTCATGGGGGGATAAGTTGACCGGTTTAACGAAAGTCCGGATTAACTGAAATAGCCTAAAAGAACAGTAGAAAGTGCATTAAAACTCTGTTTATAGCAACAAAACACGTTTATTATGGCGTATTTAAAGGGCTTAGGCCTAAATACACTATACAGTACAGTACAAAGTCTGCGGGAGAATTTGGAACGAGTTTACAATACCGGACCACTCTCCAATTTCTATGAAATTTCGCCTACTCACTAATTGAGACCTCTTAATCACGAATCTGCATGTAAAAATTGGCGGTCAAGTATGGAAATCGAAGAAAGAACGAAATGAAGTACTATTTTTTTAACGTAACGTAACCCTACCATAAGAACAGTAGCTCCAACGAAGACGCCATTTTCCCAACATGAAGAAATCAACGTGCAACACACTGTTGCCAAACTTACTTAATGAAACGAGCGCACACTCCACTTGGTCTTCTCCCTCACTGTCACTTTCAATTTCTTCGTTATCGTCACGTATTTGCAGCGGGTTGTAGAGCATTCCGGCGAGCCTGAAGAATTCAACCGTACGATCCAAACTGGAATGTAGGCACCTCTTTAGAAATATATAATTCGCTAGGTATCCTGAATAAAACACTTGTTTTTTTTTGTCCCAGAAGAATTCAAAGTGTCCTTTGCATGCCTCCAAGTCGACTCTATGCTGTTCGTGTGAGCCCCAGTATCTGCATCGACGAAGGTGACACTGTGGTTAACTGTGAGGTGCTGTCGTAGCTGATCGTAAGCTTTCCAACAATCGGAAATAATTGTAGTACCCGGGAGAATCCACTGCTTAATTAAAGATATCAAAGTTCCCGCTCCCTTCTCTTGACGGGAACAACTAAACACCGTCCGCTTCCTCTCTCATTCCCGCCAAAAACCCAAACGATGACCGCAATGGTATTTTCTGCGGTCAAACTTGGACTTGTCTATTTCCACAACTTTGCCTTCACCTCCAATCTTCTCCAGATTGTCGTAGAACGCGCGTTCCAAAACCTCCAGTCAATGCCTGTCTTATGAAATCACTGCCTCCTCACAAATAATGTTCAGTGCACAATTTGAGGGTCACAGTTTGACGAACACACATATCTGTAGTATAGACAATTTAGATCTAGCGAAGAAAGTTCGTTTACGAACCGAAACGGAGTAATTGCACGACCTACTTTTTTTTCGGCAACACAAACCGTTTTTTGCACTTCCACGTGTAGTTGTCAACCGACGAACGGCCCTTGCACAATTGTAAAACGTGTCCGCGTGGACACATGTAATCGCCTTCCTTCGGCAAAACGCCGAAATCCATAAATTTGTTAATGAGGCCACGTCCATCTTCCTCCACACTCCACCGAAAGAACTGCAGCACATTAACGTTCTTGTATCCCGCCATTCTTCCGCACTGAACGCAATGCAACTAAGAACGCAACAGTGTTCCTTGTCTGACGTCAATACAAAGGGTAGCAAGATTGTTGTGCGTAAAAGAAGACCATAACGAATTACGAAACAAAGATGGTTCCGAATAATGCTGTGTATGGACAATCGCCGTGGTAAATCGCAAGGTTATTTTACAAGTTCTACACGTAAATGTACAATTTTAACAAGTGACCGCCAAATATGAACTACAGATACGTCATCAGGACACCTAAGTTAGTAAGTAGGCGAATTTTTTTAGAAATTTGAGAGTGGTCCGGTTATGTAAACCCATGCCCAAAATTTCATCAGTGGTTGACTGCCTTTTCTTTTGGAAATTCTCTTGTTAACTACTAGTCACATTTAAAACCTTGCATTCTGCTTTTATTTTGCCTTTTGCCTATCCGGATTAAGCGAAGTCCGGCTTATTGGCGTCCGGATTGTGCTGTTGCCATTCATGATTATTTATGCGTGTACTGATTATTAACTTAATAATACGAGGGTCACTATTTATATTTTGAGCCTAACAATGAAAAGACAGGAATTTGGCATTGAAAACTAATTTATTGTTTTTCGAAGTATTCTCCACTATGGTCAATACACTTTTGCATTCGTTCGAACCATTTGTCAAAGCAGTTTTTCCAATCTTCTTGAGACACCTCCATAATATGGTTTTTGAACGCATCAACGGCGTCTTCCGCCGACGAAAATCGTTGTCCACGCAATTTATTCTTGTCATTCGGGAACAAGAAGAAGTCATTGGGTGCCAAATCAGGACTGTACGGCGGATGACCCATCAATTCGATTTTTTGACTGTTCATAAAGTCGGTTGTTAGACGAGATGTGTTTAAGCTGGCATTGTCTTGATGAAGAATGATCCGACGGCGTTTGTTTGTTTTCCGTATTTGACCGAAGACCTCTGGCAAACAAATTGTTGTGTACCATTCAGAGTTGACCATTCTACGTTCCTCTAAAGTCACAGTTGCCACATGACCAGTTTTCCCGAAAAAACAGGCGACCATTTGTTTCGATGTGCTTCGAGCGCGAACAACTTTTGTTGGATTGGGTTCATCTTGAAACACCCATACAGTCGACTGCTGTTTACGTTCCGGCTCATATGCATATATCCATGATTCGTCACCTGTTACAATCTTATATACGTCTTTTGAAGCACCACGATTGTATTTATTGAGCATTTGTTTGCACCAATTGACGCGAGCGTCTTTTTGAGTTTTTGTCAAATTGTGTGGTATACAACGAGAACATACCTTTCTCACAGCTAAATGATCATGTAATATTTTATATATGCTGGTGGAACTAATGCCTATGGTTGCCTCAATCTCACAGTATGTCACATGACGATCTTGCAGTATTAGGTTTTGCACAGCATCAATGTTTTCTTGAACAGCAACTGATTTTGGACGACCTTCGCGAATCTCGTCGGTGAGCGAATGGCGGCCACGATTAAATTCGTTATACCAGCGTTTCACAGTGGCAAAGGATGGGGCTTCATCGCCAAATGTGGAAGCAAGTTGATCGATGCACTCTTGTCTTGATAACCCACGTCGAAAATCGTAAAAAATCATCGCACGAAAATGTTCACGAGTTAATTCCATTTTATTGTTGTCGCGCAATCTCCAAGGCAACATAAACAACACAAATGAAGCTATTGACAAAACATTTGAAGTACGTTATGGTCAATAATGCCAGACGATTCCGTGCAAACGTCAAATCGCGCCTAACTTCAATCAGTGTTGCCAAGGCTCAAAATATAAATAGTGACCCTCGTATCTTCACAAATCGCGAAGGCGAAGCCAAACTTCTGTGGGTTGATTACATGTCTAAATTACCTGAATATTAGCTTAAAATGGAAACTCAGAAAATCACTTTTTGATGGAATACTTTTATCCGAAAACTTCACAACTGTTACCAGAATATTCCATGACGTACCATAGCAACGACAATGTTGCCAAGCACACAAACGTTGTACAATTTAACTTTAAAGAGAAAACCAACTTTATAATACATCAACTTTAATAGTAACATTTGAAGTTAAAAATAGATAATAATAACAAATGAACATAATAAGTAAAATAAATTTGTGCTGTAGAGAACAGTCACAGGATTAACGAGGTTTTACTGTATAAACTTTTCATTAAGCCTTAGCCGACCTCCGTGGCGTACTTGTTGCGCGCTACGACGATAGAGTTTCCGGGTTCGAATCCAGGCTATTACAGGGAAATGTGTGTTTGTTTGTCCTGAAAGGAAACGTAGAGAATTGAATTTTATTGATATGTAGTTGATGGAAAATTTTCCACTTATGGAGTTTTCCTTTTCATAAAAAACTATAAGAAGACTGGTTATTACAACGTGCTACGACGACATGTGTATCGGGTTCGAATCCTGGTCTGGAATCTCGTGTTCCATGTGAGTGTTCCTTCAGCAATTTTATAACATCAGCGTTCATCCTCATCTTCACGATTAGCCAATATGATACAAAAGCAAGGTAAAATAACCCATTTCACATTAAGTCTTGAAAATAACTTCTTCTAACGCTTTCATTTTTTTTTTTTTTAGTACTGCATTGCTAGTGGCGCCATCTGTTGAGGTAATGATGCAATTTTCTGATGAAGAACAGCTTTCAGTTCATCTGACGAGTGCGGGTTATTGACGAACACTTTCATGTTGAGATATTTCCAAGGGAAATATCACTAGTAGAAAGATCTGGTGAACGAGTAGGCCATTACAAGTCACCGCTCTTGTAAAAGACGTACACAGGAAACATTTTCTGATAACCTCCACGGAAGCTCTTGCTGTATGAGCAGGCGCTTCGTCTTGTTGAAACCATACATATTGTGTGTTTATTGCATCTGTGCAATTGTGGCAAAAGGGAGTTTTGAAACATGGAAACATGACGATTAGAATTGATGTTACTGCAATGGGCTTATCTCGCGAAAGTTTAATACACAACACCACACTTTCTTTCTGAGTGTCTCTTCATCAATTTTCGCGAAGTAAACATGACCACCATGCTGTAATGCGTTCGCAACGAGGCAACTGCTTATCAAGTTAATGTTGATTGCTGACCGACTATACCCTGTCCCAGATAACTCTGGAGCAAGGCCAAGTTTAGCATCAGAGAAGGGAAGGAAAGCTAGTGGACAGAGCGAAGCAGTACACGTTGGTATGAAGGTTTGTAACTGCAGTCGCTTTCCTCCCCTCCAAGCAATCCAATTCCCTCTGACGTGTTCATTGGTGGAGCCGTCCAGCGTCACTACTTGCGCAGAGACTTGGTTTTCGTTCGACTGCACCAGAGATAGATGGGACAGGGTATAGGAGAAGATTTGCGAATTATAAATAATAATACTAATAATACAATAAAGGCCTAGTGTTTCATGTCGACCTTAAACTGTAGTAGTTCAGACAAGTAAAACTGAAAAACAACTATCTATATTTACGGAAATTATACTTTGGAAACGCGCTTCGTCACTCATAAGCAAAACGCCAGACCAAATCATCTTACTATACTCTGTCCGAGGCATGTATGGAGAAAGCGAACGAATACAAGTTCTCTCCGCAAGTAGTGGCTCGAGAGAGCTTGAGCATGAACGAAAGGGATTGCATGGAGGGGGAAGCGCGACTGCATTTTCAGTACCGCGCACTGCATTGATCCTCACACTCGTTTTCTCCTCTTTTCTACCATTACCTGCTGCCTTGTTTAACAGAGTCACGAGTCAGAGTACATGGAGATGGTCAGCTTGTCAGTCAAACACTCAACGCCTTGTCCCCGAGGTGACCATTCCGCGAACAGTAGCAAATGTATATAAAAGTTGAAAAACTCAATATGCTGACCAAGGCAGAAATTTATTTTATTATAAAACATAAACTAAACTTAACGTTTAGACACAATGAACTTGAATTGGGGGCTGAAGATAAACAAGAATGGAAGAAGGTGTGAGAAAGAGTGGAAAGGAGAAGAGAGAAAGAGGAGAGAAGAAGAAAGAGGAATGAAGAAAGAAAGGAAAAAGAGTGTGAGATAAAAAGAGTCCAACCATTTTCCAGATGAAAGGAAATGTTTAGCTAAATTGCCTGTCAGGTGAAAGTACAATTGACAAGGGAAGGCCACCTGCTGGAATGTTCCAGAAAATACAACTTTCTAATAATCTTATGTCTGGAGGGGAGCTATTTTTGTGTATATAAACCTTCCTGTTTTGTACCTTCTTTCACTTGTATTTGGTACAGAGTCTGAAGAAGACTTTGCTAGAAGGTTGAAACGTTACATTTAGTTTACGTTTTATAATAAAATAAATTTCTGCCTTAGTCAGCATATTGAGTTTTTCGTATCATTAATGGTGTTATAATATAAAAGTTGTTACATTGTAAATTCGGAGGTGGGTGGGTGCTCTTAGCTTCCACTGCCCCTATCTGAAAGGAAGTGTTCGCCACTGATTATGTTCCCTCCCCGGTTGTGTAGTAGCAACGTCGTCACGTTGAAACCAAAATATCAGTCCGGGTCCGATGCCCAATAGAGGCACATAGCGGTTTGGATTATACTGGGTGTACCACGTAAAACCTGTTCCGCATGGAAACGCCCGCGTGACGGTTTTACTTGCGACATCCTGTATTAAAACTGAAAGTGTCGATTCCTCTATCTGTGAACAAAATTGGACTCAAGCTTCTGTTGAATTATTCTATTAAGCAATGAGGTATTATGCACATTTATACATTAATTGTACATCTACAGGGTGTTCCAACATTATAATAATTTCAATTTGTCTAGAAATTTACTTAGATTTTCTTTTTTTCAGGTGATTTCACATACAAGTCATAACGCAGCGCACCTAGGAAACTAGGGAACCATAAAAAATAATCGTATGACTGTGCGCGAACACCTGGAAAAAGAAAGCTGAAGTAAGCTTAAAAGTTACAAATTTTTAATTAACTGTGACAATAATTATTTAATATCACACTGTAATCTATTTCTAATAGATTTATTTCTACGAAAACGTGTTTGTTGTTTGAAATGTAACTATAGAAAAGCATAGGTTGAGATTGAATCTATTAATATGTAAATCGGAACTCAATCGGATTTGTCGTGGGCGCATGCTCATTCTTGACGTCACTTCTCTGTTTTGTGACTAGAATAAGAAGTAAAGATGGCGCTGATGATCGCTTGGAATATTTAACATAGAAATACACTTGTACATGCTATGCACATTATATATGTATACGCTTATAATACAGAACTGAGATACGAATTAAGTAAGAACTTTCAAATGTAAATTTGAATATGTTATCATTCGTAAAGATACAGTCAATATCTATAAATTGTAGTTGTATGTTCCCTAAACATATTTTATAAAACCGAGTCAATAAAATTACATTCATTAATTTAGTCGCTGCATCAAATCTTCTAATTTTTTTTTTACATTAGCATCGCAGCGAAATTTGATGGTCTTAAACCGTTATTTCTGTTTTGTTTTTTTCAGTTTGATACGTTCTAAGTTTTATTATTAAACGTATTATTATTAGATTTGATATTATGTCGTTGTATTATACTTATTATTAATAACTCAGTATTACTCAGCGGTGAGCGATGAGAATCGGTGAAGTACACAAACTCCTCTCAGGTACAGGATAGTGTTAGGCAAAGACAATATTCACAGCACAGAGAAATAAAACCACATTATTGCAGTAGACAAAACGTAAGGATTTTTTCTTTATTTATTGCAATTATAATGCAAACAGGCTCAGTACGAAGGTGAGGATTTCGCTTTGACTATGACTTAACTCAACTAAAACGCATAAACTCAATGCGTGGCTATCGACATGCCTATGATCACATAGACCTAGTTTGCGCCCCGAACTACCACACCAAGAGATATGCAATAATAACTGAGCCAATATTTGCTCTTTAGCCTTTTATTCCAAATTAGCTTTATTTCTTAACGTAGAATGGTTGCAGTATTGTGCATAGCATCAATGCATGGTCATCGGCATACCTCTGGTCACATAGGCTTAGCTTGCGCCCCGAACTACCATACCAAGATGCACAACACCGAGGAGTTCTTTTTAAGTTAAAAATCTTCGACGATCTGTGGCGAATGTGTGTTATTTCTTATGCGATATCGTCGCTTTTATACTATTTCAAGAACACAGATTCAAGTACAGATGAATCGCTCACTATCTACAAAAAGATGCTACCAACAAAACTGACATCTATACATGTTTAGAAATACAAATTCACATAGTGCACTCTCGCAAATATAAAGATACTTTGAACTACTCATAATAGAGCATAAAATACAATAAACATTAAACAAGGTACAATATTACATATAATAACACCGAAATTACGCTTTCTTTCACAAAAGAAATATATTAGTGACATATTTTAAAGTTGTGACGTCACATAAAAATATGGATCATATCAAGTTCAGAGGATGATTGGTTTAAACGGAATTCTAAGCAGTTTCAAGTGTGTCACAATGGATCTTGAAAAGGGTCTGGTGCAGGGCACAGCCAGCTTTCAACAAACGCCAAAAGTAAATGCTAAGAGATCTGAAACTGGCCCTCCTAACCTAACCTCATATGCATTATAAACACATTCGCTGTAGGTGACGCATATGTCCGTCATGTGGCGTTGTAGCTGTGTGCCTTGACGCACATATGCGTCATACGTATTACCTTCTTTGAATGCTTGCCCGTCAGCGGCACTGCACAGCAGACTTTGAAGTCTTTCATGGCGCATTGCTGAAGGATTGTTTGAAATAAACATTAGTTTGGTTTCCCATTTGCGCGTCTCTCTTAGTATTGTTGCATCGAACGGCATTATAGTTCCTTTTGTCATGCATCAAGGCATCGTTTGATAGCAAGGAAATTTGTTTTTGAAAATTTCTATTCTTGGTAACATTGCTAGTCTGAAACCTTATAATTTTTAATTTCTGTGCCAAAAGAGAGAAACCCTGCATGCCAACCGGGAGGAAACACACGATATTTCTGGAAACAAGGGCGCCACTAGCGCTTTCGTGGCAGAGTTTGACAACTCATCTCGGAAGAAGCGAGAATCTCGCGAAGCGTGTGTTACAGATTTGGAATTTGAACGGTTAACGTCGAATCGGAGCGAGATCGAAGGAATTGATCCGAGTTTGTGGTGGAATGTGCTTTCCGGTGTTTGATTTTCAAACATTTCAGCAAATGCTAATCTGTGCTGCATTATGTTGTTTAGAAATTACAGGAGAGCCACGACTTTCCACTAAACCTTTTTTGCTCCTTACCATAAGTGAAGTAAATGTATAGAAACTATCGAAATTTTTCACTGGACTTTCGCAAGCAAACCTATCAATGTAACATTGTTTTTACAAGTCATATTACATCAATATGTAACAAAGTATTGCCGGCCTCTGTGGCGGAGTGGTTATCTCAGCACGCTACGACGCTAGGGGTTCCGGGTTCGAATCTCGTCTTGGGCATGGGTGTTTGTGAGCGTCCATTCATCAATTCCATCACTCGTCCTCACCATCGTCATTAGCCAAAAGTGGCAGAAAAGCGAACTAAAAATAAACGAAATCAAAATCTAACAAAGTATTGAACCAATTATGCATGAATAGCTATTGCCATTTCAATATATAATAATGCTTTATATAATAAATATGCATGTAATACATGTGTATAATAATAACACTTTTACATTGTGTTATAATAATTAGGAGGAATATGCAAAATAAAGAAAAAGAGAATATTGTGAAAATATCGCATGCTTTTTTCTGAAAGAAAAAATATCTTTGTGACTAAATCATGACGCATTTGCGCGTCGTGCGGCACAGAGTAATAAAAAATCATACTAGTACAGGGTGGCGCAAGAGTAAGTTTACTTAAAAAGCACATTGATAATAGTACGAGATAGTGTATGTGCTTCGTGTGTTGAGTAATATTTTTTACGTATACGGTTGGAAACATTAGCGTGTGACACTGGCAACAGTGCGCTTGTTATTCTTTTGTCGACAGTTGAGTGTCTGGCTTGTTGTAGTGTGGTTGTTTGTTGTTAGATTACACATTTGAAGAGTGGACGCCGTGGTTCCATTTGATTGGCCTGCGCGTTCTTGTGATTTGACGCCATGCGATTTTGCTTTGTGGGGGATATGGTTGTACTCATCATCACCGGCAGATTTGGATGCACGGAAAGACTCAATTATCAATGCGTTTCATGTCATCAACAATGATATAAGTTTACTGCATCGTATTTGCAATTCTGTTATTGATCGTTGCACGCAATGTATTGGAAACAGTGGCGGCGATTAGGGGGGGGCGAGGGGTGGTGGCAGTTCCCCTCCCCAGTTTTTTGCCAGTTTTGGCCCCGCACTAGGCTAAATCTCATCTACATAGGGATGCCCCCCTAGTTTTGGCACCTTGCCCCCCCCCTTCGGTTTTGGGACCCAATCGCCGTCACTGATTGCAAGCAATGGAGGACACTTTGAACAAAACCACTGATGCTGGAATTTTGTGTATCTACTTGTATTTTGTATGTATACCTGAATTTTTTGTATCAACTTGAATTTGTGTATGGGTAAACTGACTTTTGCGTCACCTGATATACAGAGGTTGTTCGCTTTATATCCGACCATTTGCGATTAGGTGCTGCCACCTGGAGTATCATGCTGGAACTTTTGGGTCTGCTGGCGGGAGCAGTGTTGTGTCTGACCTTGTAGGTGCGTGAGTGTTGGTAGTGAATGTTATCAAATGGCGCCGAAAATCAATCGGTATTGGGAGAGTTACGCAATGGCCCTTTTCCATGCTAAGTTTTCATGCGTACGAATTGTGAAACAGTGTCGGGAGAATGGGTTAACACTCGGGGTGACTACTCGGAAGGTATTGTGGCCCGTTACACACAACAGGCTCTCCTTGCGAAACATTCGCCCACGAAAACCACCGGGGGAAGGGCTGCAAGCAAAGCGTCACATACCGTGACATTCACGGCAAGGGGCGCATCAACTTTGTTCGTCAGTGCAGTGAAAGTTTCCTCGTGGCTTTATGGTTGTGACGGGATTCGGATATGAGGGTAAGTTGATGGTACGCAAGGTGGACAAAAACGTGAAGGTGAATGCCAGATACTTCCAAGACTCCATTCTGACACCTATCTATCGGAGAGACATCCCACAATTGTATGGAATGGACGCGAACCAGGTGATGATCCATATGGACAAGGCTTCGAGTCATACCGCCAGAACATCACTACGTTTTTATCAGGAAATGGCAGATGAATTAGGAATTCGTGTCATTCCGTTTGAAGACATTCCTGCGAAAAGTCCATATGCCAGTCCAATGGATTTTTGCGCATTTGGACTGTTGAAACGACGTCTTCAACATGGCCGCCCGCGCACCCTGGATGGTCTGTGGAAAGCTTGCAGGGAGGAGTGGGACAGAATTCCCATGCCTGTCCTGCGCCGGAGCTTGCTGCAATGGAAACTGCGATGCCGGGTGATAGTCCACAATGCTGGGGGTTCAATAGAACATGATCGGTGGTGGTGACGCGGTATCTCTTAAGGTGAGTACCCGTCAAAAATGGTCGGATATAAAGCGAACAACCTTCTGTATGCCGGTGAACCGCCTGTGAGTCATTGTTAATGAAAATTGCAAGTTTACAATGTACGTATTTTATATAAATCAATCCATTTAGTCAGTTATAGAACTCTTAGTATTTAGCTTTGGTGTTGGTTGCAATCTGAGTGTGGACCGCACCAGATCCATCATCAAAAGGAGAAGCAATTCCGGAAGTAAATTTATAGGGGAACGCATGCAGGCTTGTTTCGGTATAAAATATGTTTTAAATATTAATTCGAAGCGTCTTTTTCAGCGACATGAAGATGCTGCTAGTAGGTGTTATAATTTCCATCATGGCTTCTCTGGGATTGGCTAAAAGACCTTGCGTGTGCTCACGGATCTTCTTCCCTGTGTGTGGAAGCAACCATCTCACATATGCGAACAGATGTCTTCTGGAATGCAAGCAGTTGACTCATCCTGGTACGTGTTCCACAACAGTCTTGACTAAGGGACGGTTTTCACGTAGTCCATCCTGTTTTCATCATGTTGCGATCATACTACGTTCGTGCTTAGATCGTGTCGTGTCTGGTGCACATCTACCGTCTTGCTTTCACATTACCGTTTCTTGCGGAAACGTTTTACTTGCTACATTATCGTAAAAGTTTACTAAACACATTCTTATTTAGATAGTAGAGGTGTAAGTGCACCCAATAGCCAACCTCACTTCCACGTAGTACACCCTGGACTGCAGACTAACGAGGCTCTGGCGACTGGCCCCATGGCCAGTATAATTCTGTGTCGTCCAGTGTTTCGTCCTTATTTGTGCTGAGCGCCCTTTTAATCTCAGCTTTTAACCAAGGTAAGGAAATTTTAGTTTTCCGGCACGCTTTCATTTTTGTTATGATAAGGGGCTGGACCCCGTATAGTGTGACGGGTGCAAAATAGCCTCAGTGCTGACCAGTGATGTGCACCTACGCGTAAACAACAATAGTCTACATTCTACACGTAGACTATTTTATACACGTAGACGACGTAATCTATGTAAACAACATGGCAAAAAATCACAACTTAGTAAAGGGCGCCGTGGAATTAAAAGAAAATTATACTGCGTATCAATTGCTGATGTGTAAGGAGAACCTTTTATACCCTTCATTGCAAATTCGAACAATTTCTCACCTAGGAAAAGACCCTAATATAGGAAATATTCTATCGTTTTATGGGGAAAACACCACTCTTGCCTCACGACTGCCATCTGTTGTTTTTTTGCATACTATTTATCTTCTTCCATAGTTGATGATAGAAAAGAAGAGAAATTTTGTTGTAAATAGGATTCTTGTCAGTTCGTTAGGAACCAATATAGTTGCAAATGTCACTTTCCTTTCATGATAGCCTTGAAAATTAATTTTAATGCACTTTAGATTGTTTACGTAGTCTATGTAAACTACAACCCAATGTAATCTACGCGTAGATTACGTGTAGACAACGCATGTAGACGTAAACTTATAGTATACGGCACATCACTGGTGCTGACGCATCCAAAGAATTTTAATTCAAATTCAAATTTAAATAGGATTTAGACGAGAAACTCTTCACTTCGGTGATTTTAATGTTTGAATAGCACACTGAATCGTGCTGCAATGCAAAGCTTAGGGCAACCAAAGACGATCCAAGGTCGTGTCCGAAAGGTTGGAAGACCGTACTCGAAGCGAGAATCCTCCGAGATTGGTCTCGCACTTCAGTATTGAAGTCGTGAACTGGGAGTGAAAGTCTTTCGAATTGAACTTCGACTGCAGCGCCAAATACGAGCAGTGGATAAAAATGAGGACACATTGTTCCCCCGCGTTTTAAACACTTGTTTCTCACAACAGAAATCACGTAGCATTTAAAAAAGTGCTTATTCTTCCACACAATTGGAGAACTACATCAACATCTGGCTGACTTTCGACTTCCATGATTTCACACAAGCCGGCCACCGAGGCTGGGTGGTTAATACAGGGCGCTACGACGCCAGGGGTCCCGGGTTCGAATCCCGGCTTGAGCAAGGGTGTTTGTGAGTGCCCCTTCGTCAGTTTCATTGTGTCATCGCTCATTCTCATCTTCGCGATTAGCCAAAAGTGGCAGAAAAGCGAAGTAAAATAAATCAATCATCAATCAAAGATGTCAAACAAGTGTACACTGTCGCGTATGGCATGTTGTGGGCTCGATTGCTCTAATTGGCTCTTTCGAACTGCACTAGGTGACGTCACTTACGACAAGACCGTACTTCAAGGCTGCTTTTTGGACCTTTCGGACAGAGCCGGAATTCACTAGGGACACAACTAGGGTGGAATCGTTAGACAGTGAACATCCACATTAATGGCCTCCTGCGGAAGCGATTACTGTTAGTCTCGAGAAGGTAAAATTGTAGTTGCACAGAATCTTAGGGATATGAACTGTGAATGTCTCTATCATGGAAAAACCCCTGAGTTTTTGCCTCCAACGAAATGCTTCTCCATCCTAGAGTGTCGTTTCATTGCAAAGGATTTCCCTTTAGATTGTGAATGATGTCGAGATTCCTTGCAGAGAAAAGCTATTTTCGTATTCAATTATCAGAGAGCTATGTGGAACGTAAGGTATTTATTAAATGAATTATTTCTTCATCAAATATAATTCATTTTCATAATACATGTCAGTGCACAAGAAATATTATACAAGTAAATAGGGACTAACATTTCACGAGCAGGTTCAAATTTAGCCTATTTGATTTTCATAATTTTTCATGTAGTGGCACCATATGTTAAACGTTTATACAGGGTGGCTCAATAAGTCACTTAACACCCTCAGTACAAGGCCACTGCAGCGCGCAACATGGAAATGGTGATGAGCAATCGTTATCAAGCCAAGGGGGAACCACATTGACGCCACCCACACGGCCGGCGGCCATCTTGATGTCCGCCATCTTGAATTCAACTTCAGAATTTTAAATGGGAAGGGGGTCGTGCGACGTGCGACATATCAAAATGGGCTAGAATTTTACGATAAATGCAATGGTGAAGTTTTTTTCGACGTATCTTTAACCAGTAAAAAGTTATGACTGAATTCTTGTACCAATTTGCTCCTTTTCGAGGTGTTAGAAAAATGCCTTAAAATTTGTTTAGCGCTTCGGTAATGCATCGAGATCAAAGTGCCGTCTATGGAGAGACGTTCGCATGCCATTGCACATTATTTTAAGCGGATACATCCATGAAGAGCTGTCACACTGTAAATTGTTCGCGACAACCATTCATAATGCACAGCTCTTCATGGATGTATCCGATTAAAATAATGTGCAATGGCATGCGAACGTCTCTCCATAGACGGCACTTTGATCTCGATGCATTACCGAAGCGCTAAACAAATTTTAAGGCATTTTTCTAACACCTCGAAAAGGAGCAAATTGATACAAGAATTCAGTCATAACTTTTTACTGGTTAAAGATACGTCGAAAAAACCTTCACCATTGCATTTATCGTGAAATTCTAGCCCATTTTGATATGTCGCACGACCCCCTTCCCATTTAAAATTCTGAAGTTGAATTCAAGATGGCGGACATCAAGATGGCCGCCGACCGTGTGGGTGGCGTCAATGTGGTTCCCCCTTGTCCAGATAACGATTGGTCATCGCCAATTTCAAATTCCATGCCGCAGTGGCCTTGTACTGAGGGTGTTAAGTGACTTATTGAGCCACCCTGTACATTGCTCGAATGATAGATGGAGAAGATGTAATAGACATTATAGTACAAAGCATTAGGATTGTGAATAAAATCTAAATAATATTTTGCTAAGTCTTTTAATACATTTTAACATGATACGTTTTCTACGTAGTACAAAGTCGTTTAATGCTGTTACGAAAGGAAAATCAAAGAAAGTATTTATTTCTTGCTTAATTATAAGACGCCATTACACATAAAATTCAGTTTCGTTTGATAGGGAACATGGTTGAACTATATGTAGGCAAACTTATAAAGCAGAATAAATTGAAAAGAGTTGTATTCCTACAAGAACAATCAAAATACATGTAAGATTCGACAATATTCAGAGTAGAGAGAAGTCACCAAGAGTCAGGGTGTATAAAAATCATGATTTTAATTTTAAAAAAACAAAACATTTTTGATGATTTTTTACTTAAAAAGATTTTTTTTTATTTCTTTGAAAAACACTCTTAAAATTGCTTTTAAATTATTCGGCACCATACATATACATATGATTTCTTTTATAGAAAGGCATTTTTTAGTAAACGGCCCTGTAAAATATTTGAACATTTTGATTAAAGCAAATAAATAATTACATTACACATTTTTCTATTTCTGATACTATATGTATGCACCTGCAATGGAAATGTTCGTTGAGTGTGTGAATGAATTTCAGTAACTTTTCATCCAGTGAAACTAAATTAATCATTCCGGATGTACTCCATAATTGTAACTTATAATATTTTTGTAGTCTTTGCAGCTGAATTTTGGGATTTTTTAATGATAGTTTGGAAAATATCAGCTGCCATGTTTATTTACAGTTCAATGATAATGACAGTATGTACGCTTTAACATGATTAGTAGTTTGTATATTATTCTATTCTTGCCTATAAAAGTCATTGAATTTTAAATCAAGAAAATGTAAATGTGTTTACATATTACATTTCCTTACGTATGAGCTTCACTCCATCAGTACTACATATATTTTGTTTCCTTTCCTTCCTTAGAGCATAATAAACACCATTAAATGATTACGAGATTAATGCACTTTGACCAAAAGTGATTCTGATATCTATAAAATCCTTATGTACATTATTGTACTAATTATTTATTTAAATCGCGAAAATAAATCAATCACACCTTGGCAAGAGTATTGTAATCTGTACTGCTATAATTTGATAAAGGTAGATCCACAGATTATTAAGATATTTGGGTAACACTTTACTATAGGGGAGACGGATTTCTTCAAATTTACAGGAGAAAGTACTTACGCAAATCATTTTGTGTAGCGTTGTGGAAGATCGTGAATGTAGTTTTGATCCATTTTAATGCGAATGTATGTTGTTTTCTGCGAAAATCTCTGGCCGACACGCTGTTTCTGCTGCCGCCATTTGCTTTCTGCACGAGAGCACAATGTTCCGTGTGTTAGATTACGTAAACCCCGTAGTCAGTGTTTCAAACTCGCAGTGTTTTCACTAGAACATAACGTGTCGAGTATTTTTTATTTTTTTTGTTTTTTTTTAACTATGCTTGACTAACCTAACCTAACCTTACGGAAACTGATTTATGGGGCTAACGTCAATGGTTTGTGAGGCTAACGTCAATGGTTTGTGAGGTATGAGCATACTTTCAAATCCGGGCACGAAAGTAGGTATTTTCCGGTGAACAAAGCTTTCAACACTGCATAAATCGACAAACACAATCACAACGCGCGATGAGCCAGTACGCTATCGCCATAATGTGCGTTACAGAATCGAAATAACGAGTAACAGTAAGTGCTCGTAAATGTAAGAATTAGACATATTTTTTCGTTAGAAATTCATTATTTCACCTAAAGAAATGTTCCGCATTTCAGAATAGTACGTTAGCAATGTAAAAAATTGCGAAATAAATGATTTATATGTGTCACCCCTATAGTAAAGTAGTACCGATATTTGTTTACATGATTTTCGATCTGAAATACTCGTTATAAGTAGCTATTTAGTATGCGTGCATAAAGAAAGGTCAAAAACGAATCATTGTAATGCCATTCTGTCTTTCAGATTTGACATTTGTTAGTTATGGATGGTGTGAAGACAGAAGAACAACTGATCCCACAACAACAACAACTGCTACTACCACTACTACCAGTAGTACTAGTGCTATTAATGAGCTTGATAATAGTTAAATCAGATAAACGTATTTCAAATAAACACTTGCGTTTTATATTATTGTTCGCATATACCCTAAAATATTCCATTTCCAAGGATGGATGTCACGCTTAAGACAAATAACACAAAATTGGAAGACACTCTGCAAATCATACCCAAGGTAACTTAATATATCATACCGTATTGCGTTGCGTTGCACACGTTAAACAAAACTTCTTCTTTATTCTTTTGGCTCACACCGCGTATTTTTGCGATTTCTAGCCAAAGTTTCTGAGTTCAGGTACTATTATATATGCTCCAAACCGTTGATTAATATCTTTCACTTTCTTTGAAACACTATTGACTTACTGAATGCTGTTGTCCATTCTGTTCTTATGCTATTCGCGATTAAAATTACCACCTGAGCGCTAGTGTCGCTTCCAATATGGCCGCTCTATGTAGAATAAATCTTTGTTTACATTCAGCAGTATGTTGTCATGGCTGGTATGTTAAATATTGCGAATGCGATGTGAATTCCATAAACTATAACGAAGGTGAAGCTGTGATGAGAACGAAGCATTTAATTATGATAGGCAAAAATATCACGGAAAACGCAGACGAAACTAATGTATACGCACTGATTGTTCAAAGTTGTGCTGCATCATCTGCACCTCATGTTGGAACTGGGGTTCTCGGAAATTATTTAGAAATAAAAAAATTGAAATTGACCTATACTTGAAAAGCTGGCAGGAGAATATAGCGAACATATCGTTGCAGTTCTTTCTCGATAATATTCACGATTTCATGACCAGGCTATCCTCACTGAAAAAGGACATCGTACTGAATGAAAGAGCAACATTAGCATGTCCATGTTCTGGTTACATTTGACATTAATTCATTTTCAAACTATTTTCATCTTCCCTCGACTTGCACCTGTTCCAAATTTTACACATACATAATACATGGATGCATTGGGTAAGACCACGCCCGTGGTAAGACGCTTCATGACTTTTCGAAAAAACAAAAAAGTTTTGTTCATACAGTACAATTTAAAATTTTACTTTCATGGCAATATAATATTTATCCCTCGAAAAATAAAGTGAGCAGACTCGTGATTCTTCGTAATTTCCTTGCCGAATTACAGTGTCATTCCCCATGCCAGAATCTTCTGTCAAACAATTACGTTTTCCCTGATTTATTTACAAATTTCATTTTGTTAATTCCAGGGGGTGGAAACACATGATAAATTTTCATTTGTCCTGACCTATAAAACGATTTAGAGCACAAAAACCCTGAACAGTAGACCTTACTCTCTCGCATATTCCCCATGCTTTAAACGACTTCAACACAACGTATCCTACTTAGACTAGTTCCTGAAAGTCCCACCAGATGGCATATCGGTTAATTTTAATCGCGAATAACGACTTTGCGAGGTCTTTTGGATTTAAATTGTCATGCGGGTCATGGCTGTTTAGATTGTAAACCTATGTTTTCGAGCGAAAGAACTGCAGTACGAGGTTCAAATATTAATGTAGATAAGGATATCTGAAATGGAACCTGTGCGTGCTACGATACATTTTGTTGCTGCGCCAACAGTGTCACAAGAAGCGAAGTAAAATAAAGCAAATTAATCAAGCAATCTAACAGCATGTGAAGAAACAGCTAATATGTTATATGTATTCAAACTTAAGTTTTTAAATGCACTTGTCGTAGTAATACAGTGTATCTTTAAAAAACTCCTGGGTTTTGAAGCTAAATATATTATTAAAAAACTGAAACTCAGGAAAAAGTAAATACATATTTTTGAAGGTAATGGTATCAGGTTTTGTTTACAATTTAGTAAATTCCAATCTGTGCCCCGTTTATAGCACGGCACACATCCAAACGATAATCGACTTCTTGCCACGTCCTGGCCAGCATGTCTGGTTGCCACAGGTGTGATAATTCTTTGTCTTAGATGGTTGGCATCTTGGATTTTCTACGCATAAACCATGTTCTTCACATGTCCCCATAGGAAAAAGTATAAGGGAGTAAGGTCCGGACTTCTTGGAGGCCATGGAATAGGCCCTTTCCTTCCAATCCACACTTCCAGTTTCTTTAAACGCCTTAAGCCATTGACGAATGGTTTTGTCCGAAGGCGCAACACCACCATACTCACGCCGAACGTTCCTTTGTACAGTAATAACAGATCCAGTTTCTACAAGCTATATCACACACTGCGCCTTCTGCTGTGGCGTCGTCGTCGGACTGAACTGCACTGTGTTCGGCTCGGCTCTGCCACTTCAAGGTCAAAGCTGCGCAGCGTTGCCAACCTTTGTTGGAATAAACCCCAAACGGCGTGAATAACACTTGATGAGCTACTTATTTCGAAGTAATTAACTAACCTGAGTTACCTATTACCGTTTGCGCGCTATCATTGTTTAAAACCCCGGAGTACTTTTATAGACACCCTGTATTTAAAGTACAATGAATTTTAATTTTTATACATACATAAGTAAATATGATTCTTGTATAGATATGTCTCTTGCACTGTACAAGTATGTACTGACTGCATTTGTTGAATAGTGTACTTTGGGATAATTGGGTAATTCATTTTTTTCATTACAGAATTCATTTCTTAATAGTTTTCGTAGTAGAGCATGTGTTAGCTTTGACCCGAAAGTAGGTGGTCACCCAAATGTTTAAGATTTTTTTAGTCCATTCTAAACACGAAATATTGATTGATTGATTTGTTTTTTTCAGTCCACTTTATGTACAGTAAGGCTAATCGGGGCTGGACCTACAGTTTAAAGTGGGATCCGAACCACTATGTGCCTCCACCGGGAATCGTACCCCTGAACCCCTTGATTACAAGACGACGACGCCATCGGGAAGACCTAAACTCGAAATATTGTTTTAGATAATATTTTATGACCACCTGTATTTTTTTTGCATTAACTTCAACCTTTCGTCCTTCTAGTTAATGTGGGAACAGAAATGTTGTCGACATGCGAAAATTGTTATATTGAAAATTGTGAACTCAATAACTTCTGAATTGCAACATGTGTAAACATTTTCCCAGTAACTTTATTAAAAAAATGATTAAACGTGAAATTATTAATAGAATTAGATTCCTGTAAAGCAAAGGAAGAAGAGACCGAAGAGCAGAAGGAAGAAGATGGACTTTGTAACTTCTGCAAAATGTCACACAGTAATAGCAGGAGTTAGAAGGAACTTTGTTACGAATGTATGGTTGTGCTATCACGAACGCAAACAGTTTTATGTGTAAAATATGCACAAACAATAAAATAGCAGTGTGATCCGATTTACACCAGCACTGATCCAGTTTACCCCGTATCACTGGGGAAAATTTGGTCACGACAGACTTTCGTTCAACCTGTGTTATAATGAGTTAGACATTAATTAAAGTTGTTTGTTACATGTTATTTACATGCTTCGAAATCTGCTATTTGTATTTGGACTATACAGTTTGTAAAAGGAAATATCATATTCCCCGAGGAAAATAATGCTTTTGAGAAATTTCCCCGGTCTACCATGTACTAATTAACTGCAATAACACTGCATGGGTTTGGACGACTAGCAGATGACTGTTGTCCCAGAATAATTTCAGCATGCTGATTCCAAACATCAAATCCATTTTTAACCACCGCGTCTAGTTTTTTAAGAAAATAGCAATATAATAACTGCCTTAATTTCACAGTACAATATGTAATTCCATCATTTCCTCAATAGATGGCTCTGTTTAGATGATGGGAAAATATTGGGTTTCTGCCATGCAAATATATTTTTTTTATATTGTGATAGGGAAACATATTGATTTTTTCAAATCTCTGAAAAAATGTTGTTGTATATGCCCTAGATCCAGCAACCAGGTAAGGCTTGCCCTAGGTCGTTACATAAAAGTCACATTAAGATTTTTCTTTAATGTTTACTAAGAACAAAATTTTTGGGTATTGACCATTTCATACAAAAGATGCCCCAGCATATCGTTTCACTATAGGTTTTTTCAGTCTTTCGGCGGGCGCTCTACAACTGGCAAGGGAAGTGGGAAGCGGGGAATTCGTCGCAGCCCAACCAGAAAACAGCAGTGGCGCCGAGAGATACGACGTGGCAGGAAGAAGTACTACGTTCTACAGGCGGCTTCATTTCTTATCGCGCTGGATTTGTCGCTTCCCCGCTCCCCACTTCCCTTGCCAGTTTCTAGAGCGCCCGCCGTAAGAACTGAAAATACCTTAATGAACTGCTTTCCTGACTGGCATGACTGGGCAAATATGCTATTACCTCTGTTTTAATATCGATGAATACTCTCATGTTATAGAGGCTGCAAGTTCTTTAAAGGGACCAATGTAGATACTACTGGAATTTGCAAACGATGGAGCGCCATCCTTAATGAAGAAATGAAGTTCATGATTCATACTAGACAGTTTTAGTGGGCCCGTTGCGTTAAAGGTTCTTGGTTTTCAAACATGGACGGGAAAAGATCCCAAAGTTGCAAATCCAATAAGAGCCGTGGCGCCTGGTTGGTGAAAGAGTAATCTTTGACTGAGTCCCTCATCAATACTGTTAACGATGGAGCAGTGAGAATGCTGACGGACAAACGAATTAGTTTGGAAGCTCGCCAGCTTCCATCGGCGGCGATATTTCATCCTTGTCTGGTCGCTTTCTTGTCCTGAGTTTAGTGCGAGACGTGAAAAACCTTCGATTTGCAATCAAAGACTCCTCCAAGGATTACTGAAGGTTGTAGACTCTGCACACGCAACGAGATAGTAGACAACTTATAGATTCACGACGCCAGGTGTCCCGGGTTCGAATCCCGGCCTGAGCATGGATGTTTGTGAGTGTCCATTTATCAATTTCATCATATCATCACTCATCCCCATCTTCGCAAATTAGCCAAAAGTGGCATAAAAGTGAAGTAAAGTATAGCAAATTAATCGATCAAACTTATCGATATTATCAGATTCGAATGGGTTTTGATAATTTAGATCTGCGATTTAGATACCGGTTCAAGGAGCCAAGGTTGGAAAAATCGGATTCACGATTTAGATATCTGATTTCGGGAATTGGATTCGGAATTGGGACATCCGATTCGGATATCGGATTCGAGATTCGGATATCGTCTTCTGAATTCGGACATCGGATTCAGAATTCGATAATCAGGTATCGAATTCAGAATTCGGATATCGGATTCGGGATTCGAGAACCAGATATTTTATTCAGAATTCGAGGATCTAGAATAAGATGTCGGATTCAAAATTCGTATATCGGATTGAGGATTCTAGAATCAGATATCGGATTCGGGATTCGGATATCGGATTGACGATTCTAGAATCAGATATCGGATTCAGAATTCGGGATTAGGATTGAGGATTCCAGAATCAGATGTCGGATTCAGAATTCGGGATTCGAATATCCCGAAAAAGCGTGCAGTGTTCGGATTGAGAGTGACACATTTCAACTCGTTACCATAATTTAACAAACAGCGATATATGCATATTATGCATTGAATGAGACTTCTGGGGTGGAATGAAATCCGTGACCGCCAAGGACTCCGTGTGTACATAGAGGATGCCGTTTCTCCTGTCACGCCCGAGATATTGGGAAATCTAATAACCGACTGACTGTACTCTGTGCAACAAAAGGAGCACATGTGGAGGTGTACTGATTTTTTCAATTACACGTAGGAAAACATGTGGCAAGACTGGGTACTTAATGCTTAACCACTTGGAATGACTATCAAATATAAACATCCATAAAATATGAAGTCTGAATATTTAAGACAGTGCGCAGATCTTACGCGACACATGCTGAAGAACTGACAACGAGCTCGTGCATGTCGCGACTGCGCGAACCTACCAACAGCGCAGAGGATTAGCGATTTGTGACGTCAGCGTTGTTGATTGGTGGCTTCTGGGAATTGTGACTCGCTACCAAGCTACAAACGTGTAACAGCCAGTTGTTACCGAAATAATCTCATTTTACCCCCGTCTTTCCCGTACTAGAGTGTACGATTTTTAAATCAATAAAACTGGGTTAGTTTACGTCATGCGTTTCATTGTATTCCTGTGTTAACTGCATTCATAACTTTCAAAATGTATCAGTGTAAATTCGGACCCCCTTAAAAATGGATTTTTCTTCGTTGCTTGTATTTAACGCACACCTTACGTGGGCATTTAATTTAAATTCAAGTTATCTAATATTAATACAAGACTCCATACAGTACCCTTGCATACAATAGGTCGACAAGAAAGCAATATAGCCGGCCCCCGTAGCGGAGTGGTTAGCACATCGCGCTACGATTCCAGGGGTCCCAGGTTCGAATCCTGGCTTGGGCATTGATATTTGTGAGTGTCCATTCGTTAATTTCATCATATCATCACTCATCCCCATCTTCCCAAATTAACCAAAAGTGGCACAAAGAAGTGAAGTAAAATAAATCAAATAAAATCAAGGGAGTAATATATTTTTTTGTAACTCTCCTACTAGCTAATAGAAAAATAATTTCTATGTAATTCCGCTTGTGTATGATGGAATATTCTTTGTAATTTCCTACAAACATGTTTACTAATAGCTGTATTCCGTATTGTTCTTTAGAAAAAGTATTTTTTTCCTAAACATTGCTTTAAAGCATGATTGATTGTTATATTCTTGAGCATTTTTTAACCATTAAATAAATTTTTAAAGTGCTGCCATCTCTGAATCAGCTTTAAAGATTAAATTCAATGTCAGTACTTTGTATTTATACTTGCTTCACTAAACATTTTCTGGAAATATGAAATGATGGTATTAGGTGCAGCGTAATGGATTGTTTTTAGAGATACATTGAATCGATCCTCTACGCTCAAGGCATAGATTCCTGTCTCTGATTGGTTGTGCTATTTTCGGTTGCTGAATAGATGTCTAAAAGCAAAGTAAGTTATAGGCACATCATCTTAAAGCAGTGTCCATGTACGGGTTTTAATCTGTTGACAGTGTTTTTTTTTATGGGACTCTCATCCCAGGTGAATCAGCATGCTGTGGTGGCAACACTGACTACAACCATTCACCATTAGGGCTGTGCAGTTCAGTTATGCATTGTAAAGTGCTCATATATTTATTCACGTGTATTCAGCATTTATTCAGTAAATATAAGAATTATACGACTACACATGCATGGTAAACAGTTTCTCGACAAAATCAAACAGACCATAATGACGAAAAGATTATCTCGGGCTATCGACCAGGTGAGTTGTGGAGAAGATTACAAGCTTTTGAGAGCTAACGTCACTCTCATCTTTAGGGTAGAACTGTGAGAGTGACATTAGCTCTCGAAAGCTTGGAATCTTTCCACTAGGGTGGTCGATATCGGATATTTGATATCGCGATATATCGTCAAGAAAATATCGTCAGACGATACGATACGATACTTTTTCCGTATTGTGATGTCGGCGATATATCGTCTCCACGATATATATCGGCAAAATATCGTGACGATGTATAGGTATCACTAATATATGGTGACGATATATCACCGACACGATATATATATCTCTAAAATATCGTGACGATATATTGTCTAGTTGATATTACCGGGTTGATGTTTTTTCAATATCGTGATATATCGTCTGGATATATCCACAACTTATCTGGCCCATAGCCCGAGATAATCTATTCATAATTTCTCGCCACGAAAGCTTCAAGACTCAATATACAGACCACAATGAAATTTGTTGGTAGATATTGTTGGTGGTACGATATTTTAATTTTTCAGTGTCGTTACGATATTCAAACATCACACTTCAAACCTTTTTTTTTTTAAAAAAATAGTTAAACATGCTTTTCTTGTCTTCTAATAAAACTGAATGTATATTTTAGTAATACATTTTTATAATATCAATAGATTATGATTGTTGATATTTTCAGAAAGTATTTCCAGGGCTGAGTTGGAACGTGCTTTTTTTTACAAATATTTGATAAAAATATAAATAAAAACATTTTGGATGGATTTCTAGTTTAACATTTTCCAAATTCAGTTGTTGATTCATTTATTTCTTGTTTTATGCACAGATAGGTTAATCGGGACTGGATCTACTGTTTAAACTGGGGACTGAACCACTATGTGTCTCCGGGTATCGAACCTGGGACCCTTTGATTTGTAATCAAGTACACCATCGGGGAGGAAAATTCAGTTGCCATCAACACAAGTTTTGTTGTATCTGTCCAGCACTGCGCTCAGCATAATTGATAAACATTTATCAATAGCTTCTCCCACAAAGTGAACATTTTTCATATTTCTTGCCAGTGATATGCTATAAATAAGAAGAGTGCTGGATCTACATGTATTACAAAAGCCCCCTTCTATATAAATTCACACACTTGTGAAAGGAAATGTTAAAGCTTTTACTGTTATTCAGTATCTTCAGTGTACACACAGACACACACACACACACACACACACACACCTGCCTATATCTGGAAAGGTTTGCTATCATTTGTTTTCATTTACTTACCGTCGCTTTTCTGCTACTTTTCGCTAATTGCGAACATGAGGATGAATGATGATAGGATGAAAAATGATGAAGGAACACCCATGCCCATACCGCTGGCTTCGTAATACGCTGTACTAACCACTCCTACATGGAGGTCGGCATACCTCTGGAGAGACACGTAGGTAGAATTGTATTACACTTCTCGCACAGACGCTTTGCAAAATCACGCGCAGATGCACCTTTGATAAGTTACCTTTGAGAGCTGTTTAAAGAGGCAACAATTCACCTGGGAATGACGAACCTATCTGCCTCATAATACTTGCTCTGCAGTATGCTTACTCCGCCAACTCGCTCTCCTCCTTCTCTACCGTTATGCACGACCTTGCTCCATGTATTCCAGGGAGATACTATAGCCTGACAAGTTAAGTCCCGATATGCGCAGATCGCTGCGGAGCACTTCCTATTACGTCATCCTCCCCACCACTCTTCTACGTACTGGTCAGGCCTTGAGACTACGAGTGGTGCCAACTTAACAAAATTAAGCTAAAACAAATATGACAAACTATTTTTACTGTGTAGATGGACGATCCCGGTTCATATCAGTTTATCAGTGGTTCATTTGATTTAATCCGGCCTTTGAAAATGCGTGCGGTGCGCGGATCATAAACTGTAGTATTACGCACGCGCGTTAAGGTTTATAACGAAGAGAAACTACTGGGCAAATGACTTCATTTTCAGAATGTGACATCGAGCAGTGTCCTGTTTTTTTTAAAAGACGAATGGGGTGGGGGTTCTTTTGCTTATCGTACAACAATCGCTACGAGAAGGCAATTTGATAACATACTTGCCTGTGTTCTTTTTTAAAGCGTTGAAATGTTCTTGCTCTTTACTCTTGGCTGCATATTTTTGAAATGCAATACTCATGCCGGGTCCAACGAAATCCACAAACTGCTCTGGAAAGCCGTGGCCGAGTGGTTAGCACATCGCGCTGCGACGCCAAGGGTCCCGGGTTCGAATCCCGGTCGGGCTTGGTTGTTTGTAAATGTCCATTCATCAAATTCATCATTTCATCACTCATCCCCATCTTCGCAAATTAGCCAAGAGGCACAAAACGCGAAGTAAAATAAACTAAATCAATCAATCAATCAATCAATGCTCTGGAAAGTCGTTTAGAGGACAGGCCAGATAAATTGTTTACAATGTTGCAACATATTTGCAAAATCAGAAGGAGTTACATAAACTTAAGCATAATGTTGTCGAGTCCACAAGCGCCGCCGCGGGAGTATCTAAATGGATGGTTTCTCAAGTTTTATAAGAATTGGATTGGGTGGATTTGTTGTTTTAAGTCCACTTTATGCACATTAAGGCTAATCCGGACTGGACCTACAGTTTAAAGTGGGATCCGAACCACTATGTGCCTCCACCGGGATTCGAACACGGCACACCTTGATTACAAGGCGACGACGCTACCACTGCGCCATCGGTAGGCCAAGTTTTAAAAGAAGGAAAAGAGTCGTTGGCGAAAGGTGAGCTGAATTTCTGTACTCCGACAGGTAGAAAACAGCCCAGGAAAAAGATAATACAAATTTCGTTGAAAATCCTCAGACCATTCCGCTCCCTCCAGGTTGCAACACTGCGAACCAACGTCGCTGCGAAGAATGGAGTGGGGAAATGTGGGGTGAGATGCGCAACAGCTATTTGCAGCCTCTTGTTTTTAAACTTGTCAAGTTAGAGTGACCCTCTCCCCTTGATTTTCCTTGTGGGTGCGTAGGGCCGAATTCCTTGCTGATCCACTGTAACAGACCCCAATTTTCCAATAAAACGGACCAGAATTGTAAGCTTCATTCGATATCTCTTTCTGTACCTGCCACAAGAAGACGTCCCATTATAAGGGATTAAATACACAGAAGCCGGTCGTATTCAATATGAAACTCCCGAACAATGGAGAGAAGCTATTAAGCCGAACAAAAGGCGTAGATGTAACACATATGATAACGTGAAATTAAATTGGAGTTTCATCGGCAACGAAGATTAGCGACCTGGAAACGCAGACAATAGGATTGAAGGCCCCCGTGTCGTCAAGTTCGAAGCTTCAAAAGCAGCATTTTATCGTTAAGGAAGAAGTGATGTCCGTAGACAAGACTTACTCAAGGTTGGTATTTTTTCAATATCCGCGTCCTTCTGTGAGCACAGCAGTAGCTACACTGTAAAAAAAATTACACTACCATAAAATTTACAGTATTCTACCGTTAATATTGCCTGTAAATTTTAAAATACGCAGAACGGAACAGTTTTTTTTTCGTGATTACAGGAATGTTGATATTGTCATCTCTCTGTGCTGTCAGGCTCTCCCTTATCGCACAACACCAGAGCAACCTTGCGTTCTGACGTAACCGAGGAATGCTTTTATTGTTATGTTAGGCTTAATGCCTAAGTTGTTAGGTTAGGCTAACTAGTTTTAGTTCTCATAGCATAAGTAATATATTTTGAGTGTATTTATGCCAATAGAACCAAACCTAACAACGTAGGCATTCCTCGCCTGACGTCAGAACGCAAGGTTGCTCTAGTGTTGTGCGATAAGGACGTGACTAGAAAGCTTTACATATGCAATATACCATCAATAACAGCTTGAATTATTAGACACAGGTACACACTCACCCATGATAGCTTCTGATGTGTATGTATATATGTATGTAATTATGTATGTATATAATACACACACACACAACACCTATCTAGGCATCACGTTGAGAGCAGAAAGGTAAAAGCTTGTTATGCGTTGGGCAAGGTAGAGCGACTGCAACGGAAAGTCCCTGGAGTCAGTTTGAGATTGCTGGCGCAAAGTTATGAAGCAACGGTGAAAGCAACCCTATTTTACGGCGCGGAACTATGGGGGAGGGTAGGGAGGGCGAGTAGCGAATCAGATACAAGCGCGGTTTTTAAAACAACTATTGGGAAGCAGCACGAGTTCAAGCACGTGTGGCGTTCTGAGGGATATGTGGAAACACGGGGAGGATGTCGAAGCGAAGATGAGATGTCAAGTAGGCTACTGGGTGAAGCTGGAACAAGGGACTGGAGACTCATTGAAAGAACAGTGTCTGCGAGTTCAGATTGAGGAAGGATTCGCACGCCACTGGGCAAGAGGAATTAGAGACGACCTCTACAGATTAGGTCTGGGGGAACTGTGGGAAGATGTGAGGGGCGAAACTGGGATGTTGCAAATTATAAGGGAGAGGTTGGTGGAAAGTAGCAGGCAAGACATCATGGCAGAATGTGGAAGGTAGCGCTCGCCGCCGCACAACCGCCAGAGATGTGGGTGGAATGGGGGAGGAAACGGTACATTGATACCTGTACATATCAGCAAAGAAGTGGATTTGCCTGGTTCCTGCTAGGGGGGGTGGAGGCAATACAATTTTAAGGGGCCTGACGGTCGTGCCATCTGCATGTTATGCGGCGAAGAGGAGACGAGGACTCACATCCTGCATGAGTGTGTTTGGTCAGACAACGCAAATGGGGGGGTCAGTGCAAGGGACAGCATTGAGCAGACAATCCAGGCTGTATCTAGGGAAAAGAGGGGTAATATAACTGATGCAAACATCAAAGCCCTGGGCTCCTATTTACATGCAGTCTGGGGAGAGCGCAGGAAAATGCTGCAAGGGGTCAGTGAAAGTGAAGGATACGGAACAGTGTATCAAGCATAGGCCGGGCGTGTAGTGCAGTGATGTGTTGTGAAGGTAGTGATAATGAACATCTCAAATGTTAGAAGAGAGCCATATTGCCTTTTATGCATATATATATATATATATATATATATATATATATACTCTTTTTTTTCTAAATGTTTCTGTTTACAAATGTATTATCAATGGGGTGTATGTTTAAGGCGGGGTGTATATGTAACAATAATGTAGGATATGCACAGCCCAAGGGAGGGCTTGCATCAATATCAATAAATAAATATCAAATATCAAACACACATACCGGGTGAATCACCTAAAACTTGCACCCCAAATATTTCAGAAATGGAAGGTGCCATTGATGTGCTGTTTTCACAGAAATGAAGTGTAACTAAGGGCTCATAATTGTAGCCAATACACAGATTTTTATAATTATTAGAATGTGTATTTATTTTAGAAAGTTACATTTTTTCAAATGGAACAATGCCTATTAACAGTAACAACATAAAACTAGAGTAAATTAGAATGCCAATGGTGTTTCTTTCAGGATTCTAGTCCAAGTAGTTTTCGGGCTATCGTAGTTTGAAAATTGTACAGACCGGCAGTTGTCTGCGACATGTGTCAGCACTAACGTAAGGACAAAAGTGAATAAATAAATTCGTTGGATTATGAAGAAGAAAGAGAATTGACCTTCAAAAGTTGTGTTTAAAATGACGCCCACCAGCTTCAATACAAGCTTCCAGTCTACCATGTAAAGATTGATGCACACGTTCTAGCGTTTCATCAGAAATTTCAGCGCAGGCAGCAGTAATACGTCGTTTCATAACATCTTATCCCAGAGAAAAAACATCTAAAGGGAACAAATCTGGTGAACGGGCCGGCCAAGGTACAGGCCCCCTTCGTCCAATCCAACGATTTGGAAACAATCGGTGAAGACAAGCTGTAGTACGTCGTGCACTATGCGCTGGACAGCCATCATGCTGATACCACGTGTTTCTCCTAGTCTGCAGTGGAACGTCTTCTAACATCTGTGGAAGTTGGTCTGTTAGGAGGTTGAGATACTTTTGAGAGTTTAGTGTTCCTTCTATGAACAAAGGGCCTATGAGCCGATGGTTCACTATTCCACACCACACATTTAAACAGCATGGACGCTGACGTTCCACCTGACGTAGCCAATGAGGATTGTTTACGGACCAATGGTGCATGTTGCGGAGGTTTACTTGGCCATGATTTGTAAATGTTGCTTCATCACTAAACAAGATACATGATAAATCTGGTATATCTTGTCTTAATGCCCATGTACAAACGTTAACACGATTCTCGAAATCGTTTCCATGCAGCTCTTGATGGAGAGAGACATGATACGGATGGAACTTATGACGGTGGAGAACTCGTAGTACACTTGCCTGACTCATGCCACTTCCTCGTGCGATTGCACGGGAACTAACGTGCGGATGTACAGCAACAGCAGCGAGAACATTAATTTCACCCTCTTCTCCAGTCACTCGTTTGTTTCTGTTACGTTTTCTAGGTGTTACACTTCCAGTTTCACGGAATTGGTTGAAGAGGTTCACAAATAATTGTCGCGATGGGTGACGTCTATTGGGATATTGTACTGAGCACAGGCACTAACAGCATTTCTCCTACATTCTCCATACACCATTAACATGTCGGCTTTTCAGCATTGGTAAACACCATCTTCCACCACGTCCGACTTCTTGCACTATCACCACGTAAGTGACAAGGAAGTCGCAATTCAATCAGTAGACTGTCAAGTAAACAAACATACGAACATCATAGCCTCTTAACTAAGCAGTTAAATGGAAGAGACAACTGCCGATCTGTACAATTTTCAAACTACGATAGCTCGAAAACTACTTGTACTAAAATCCTAAAAGAAACACCATTGGCATTCTAATTTACTCTAGTTTTATTTTGTTACTATCAATAGGCATTGTTCCATTTGAAAAAATGTAACTTTCTAAGAAAAATACACATTCTAATAATTATAAAAATCTGTGTATGGGCTACAATTGTGAGCTTTCCTTCCTCGATAAGAGTAATCCAATTGGTGCTGCCACCTAGCGCCTATCGTGGACAATGCGTTAAGCTCCTAGCGTCGTCATTATTCTGTGAGACATCGAAGCCTGCGGACAAAGATTGTTGTTACAACTTTGCTTGTAATTTATGTGATGTATTTACTTTCAGATAAGTAGAATGTTATTTTATTCCTTATGTCGTTTACTCTTGTAGATTGCACATTTATTCAGGCAATTTTCAAACACATTGGAATTTTCCTCTATTATATACAGGGCAGAGAGGGGTGCGGTGTATGTTTGGAACATTTGAATAATATATATGATTGTGGTGTAAATTCTCAATAAAAATTTAAGAATTGGACCCATAAATACTGCAGTTCTTGGAGGGGGGGAAAGCGTATACAGTATGTGTGGCTTGTACTCAGGATTTTGAAACACAGACACTTCACTATTCTGTGGCCTGAGATATTGAATGTGTAATGTTTCATCTCAATGTGATCGTGTACTTTGGTAAAAATGTACTTTAAAATATGGTCTATAGTCCTTATTTTCTATTTCAGTTCTCTTCATAGTAACATCCGGCCCAGGTGGAGGAGTGGTTAGCACATCGCGCTACGACGCTAGGTGTCCCGGGTTCGACTCCTGACCTGGGCATGGATGTTTGTGAGTGTCCATTCATCAATCATCATATCATCCCTAATTCCCATCTTCGCAAATTAGCCAAAAGTGGCACAAGAAGCGAAGTAAAATAAACAAAATCAATCAATCAATTTTCATAGTAACTATTTTTCATAAGGGTCAATAAAAGCGAACACTATGTGCGGCATTACCTCGAAAAATCCGGGCAATGGCGAACATTACAGCTTTGTGTTTTTTGCTGAATTTCTTGGGAGCATTGTTACTTTGTTGATTTTGAAGCGAAGGTATTAAGGTTTCCTTGCAATTATGCAGTGTCTAAAATGTTTGCAAGTAATTTCATTATTTAGCATCAAAGCTTAAGTTTTCGGTAATACCCCCGTTTCCCTTATACACTGTTAGAAGTAAATGAACAATTTACAGTATTCTATGTATAAAATTTAATTCTGCCTGTTCATTTACTAAAACGGGTCGCAACGACTATTTCTTTAAATTTGACTATTTTGTCATATATATATATATATATATATATATATATATATATATATATATATATATATATATCGGTGGGGCACATAGTGGTTCGGAACCCACTTTAAACTGTAGGTCCAGTCCCGATTAGGCTTACTGTTCATACAGTAGACTTAGAACACCAACTCGACCAATCAATCAATTAATATATATATATATATATATATATATGTGTGTGTGTGTGTGTGTGTGTGTGTGTGTGTGTGTGTGTGTGTGTGTGTGTTTTTGCTCATCTACAACAAGACTGTTAACTGTAGCAAAACTCGCTTAAAGTGACAAACTTATCCTATTTCTAAATGTTCGATTTGCACGTTTGACAGTGGCCTCTGTAGCGGAGTGGCTAACTAGCATAGCGTGCTACAACGCCAAGGATCCCAGCTTCGAAACCCGCGCTGGGCATGACACTATTTGTGAGTGTCCCTTCATCACTAGTTTCAACATATCATCTTTCATCTTCATCTTCGCGTTTAGTCAAAAGTGGCTGGAAAGGGAAGTAAAATAAAGCACATCAATCGACACTTGCTCTCGTATTGAATTTGCAAAGTTACCTTCTGTCCAAAAAGTACCAGAAATTTGTAATTTAACAGGCCCGCGCAAATGATTTTTTTAAAAATATTTTTTTCCGTAAGTTGGTAGCTCTGTACTTAATTACTATGCCAAACATGAGTGCAATCTGTCAACCAGTTTGTTTACAGCAGCAGGTTGAATCAGTCCACTTCAGTAGTGCATCACGATTTTTACAATGAACGAAATTATTGAACAAAGAGTTTGCCTTAAATGTTGTGTTGCGAACGGAATTTCGTGTCCTGACTCACTAAAAATGTTAGAAAAGACTTATGGTGAATCAGGTTTATCAAAAACACGGGCTTACGAGTGGTACAAAGCGTTCAAGGAGGGCCGAGAGATCGTCGAAGACATGCCTCGTTCTGGACGACCTTCGACCTCTTCAACCGATGAAAACATCGAAAAAGTGAATGAAATTGTGCTCGATAATCGCCAGTCCAGCTTAAGAGAGATAGCTACTGACCTTAACATCTCTCACGAGTCTGTTCGTTCGATTTTGGTGGATAGTTTGGGCATGAGATGCGTCGCCGCACGGCTTGTTCCAAAAGACCTGAATTTTCTTAAAAAACAGTACCGTGAGCAGGTCTCTTTAGACATACTGGATCGCGCCAATTCTGATCCCACATTCATGGAACGCATCATAACTGGTGACGAGACATGGGTCTACGAGTTTGACATGCAAACAAGTTAACAGTCATCAGAATGGAGGACAAAAGACGAGCCGAAACCGAAAAAACTACGTCAAAGTCGCTCAAAAGTCAAGGCGATGCTCATTGTTTTCTTCGATATTCCTGGTTTGGTGCATCATGAATTCGTTCCAGAGAGACAGACGGTCAATAAACAATACTATTTGGCCGTATTGAAGCGTTTGCGGGAGAAAATCCGTCAAAAACGGCCAGATTTGTGGAAGATCAATTCGTGGATTTTACACGACGATAATGCGCCATCGCATAGAGCGACAGTTGTGGCCAAATTTAAGGCCAAAAACACAATAAATACCATCGAACAACCACCGTATTCACCAGATCTGGCCCCGTGTGACTTCTTTATGTTTCCAAAACTAACATTGCCGCTCCGGGGTACCCGTTTTAACTCGATTGAAGCCATGAAGCAAAAATCGTGGAAGGAGCTGAAGGCCATACCGGAAAGCGCCTATAAAAAGTGTTTCCAAGACTGGAAAAAACGCTGGCATATGTGTGTTGCATCAAATGGGGATTACTTTGAAGGCGACAAAATAAATAGTGATGAATAAATGAAAATTATGCGTTTTATTTAACAATTCCAGTACTTTTTTGACGGAATAGTTAGGCCAAAAGTTTGATTAACTTTCTTTCAAGACTTGTTCGGGTATTCGTTATTTGTTATATCTTTTTATATAATATCCCAAGATGAAGAGTGAAAATGCTTAGAATCAAAATACTATGGTTTAGCAGAATCCGGTGTAATACTAAGTAATAGAGCAATCAATTCGATCAGAAAAACTTAGCTTTTCATTAAATATCTTTGATCTTAAACGTTTCAAATGTATAATAATAATAGTTTCCAGCGATTGACCCGACATCTGTTGACCATTTTCATTACGAAAGCCACACAATTTTCTCCTCTACCATCAAATCCCTTACTTATCGCGTTCAAGACAAGACACCATTGGCCTCCCCGATGGCGCAGTGGTAGCGTCGTCGCATTGTAATGAAGAGGTTCCCGGTTCGATACCCAGTGCAGGCGCATAGTGGTTCTGATCTCACTTTACACTATCGATCCAGTCCCGATTATCCTCTCTGTGCACAAGGTAGACTTACAAACTAACCTCAACAACTGATATTCATTCATATTCTATTTCTGAGTTGCCAACTAGGCGGTATTAGACCAAAGAAACTGAGTCGAGTTGGTGTTTTAAGTCCACTTTATGCACAGTATGGCTAATCGGGACTGGACCTACAGTTTAAAGTGTGATCCAAAGAAATTCTGAATTTTGGGTTGTAATGTAATGTGTAAATAAGCAATACACAAATTAAATCCAGTTAAATCATGATATTAGTGTTAACTAGTGTCTATTACTATCATGTACACTGTCCTCTTTCGTGGTCGTGCGGTTCGAGTCCGCCTGGGTTCGGTCTGTGTATAGGACCGGTGGCAGCTCACCATCGTGAGGAAATTGGGGAGCTACGAGTGAGTAGTGTAACCCGGTCTCGGAAATATCCTATAACTGCTGGGGGTTCGACGTGCTGACCTCACGTCACCCCATTACCGGTTGAAGAACTCCACACCTCAGGTAGGATTGTGGGAAGGAGACTAGTAGTCGGGAGATAGGCTAAGGCCCTTCAAGGGCTGTCGAGCCAAGGGTTATTTTTTTTTATGTACACTAGTAGTGAAAATAAACCTAGTACTCTCTTCCCGACTATTCATATAAGCCAAAATCTTAATTTTTTTATAGTTTCATTTTTGGAATTTAAATTAGAATGGCGTTCATTTGTTGATTAATTGGCGATTGATTTGCTTCTTTTATTTCGTTTTCCTGCCACTTTTGACTAATCGCGAAAATGAAGATGAGTGATGAAATTTATGAAGTGACCCTGACAAGAAATACCAATGCCCAGCACCACTGGTGTCGTAGCGTGTTGTGCTAACGACTCCAATACAGAGGTCGGCGTTGTTGATCTGTGTTCCATTAGATATCGAAATTAAATTTTAGGCAGTTAACGTCCTATTATAAACATATATAACATATAGGTAAAAAAGGATACTACGTGCGACGTTTGACTTAAAAGTTAAAATTCGAGAACCTTTTTTCGAGTATATTAAATTTCAAACATGTTGTAGCATGAGTAATGCATAACATTGCATGTGACGTTCCTGAATATTTTTCTCAGATTTTCACTCGTGGAGTTTAAAATTAGGCCCCTACCCCATCAACCCCCACTTGTGTACGCCTTTGCTTAAGTTGTATTAATGCCAACCTACCACTAAAAGAATATCCGGACACATAGATTACATTTTATAAGTCCAGGCTTTCTACCACTGTAGTAAATTTTCTCAAGTGTAATATTTCGACTGTAATGCAAAATCAATCACAACTAATGTGTTAACTTATTGCAAGCTGAAAAAATGTTCGCTGTACAGTCACGAAGAAATGACATGCGTCGATTTCGACTATTTTTAATTTTAATGTACTTCCAATGGTATATTATATCCTAATTTTGCACCAAGGACACTTTAGTAACCTATATTTCATTTATATCATGTAATACATCGTTGGAACGTTTATGAACCAAGGATTCCAGAAATGTAAGATTTATGATGAGGAAACACTTCGAAGTGGAAGAAACGTCGTATTAAGTTTGAGGAACCTCCATTTTAAATAATACATAATGAGTCTAATTTACATGAAGATGTAAGTTAATTGCTTAATTTGTTATGTTAGGATTCTTTGGTTTAGTATCTTAGCATAAATAATACTTTTACAGTGTATTTACGCTAAGAGAACCAAACTTAACGGACCTAATCTAAGAACGCAGGCATTCCTCCAGTGACGTCACAACACAAGGTTGTCATTACTTTGTGCGATAAGGGAGACAACTGAAGTCAGGGTCTCCCTTATAGCACAACGCTAGGACCACCTTGAACAATAAAATCACCCAAACATATATTTCCCAAACAAATTGAAGAAAAACAATTTAAATTAACGAAAATAATATACAGTTATTAAAAAATAGAAACTTCAATATCCAAAAATAAAATAAAATACATAAATACGGATGAAAACTCGAAATAAGGAAAATTGAATCCTAGTGGAAATTCGCATACGTATCCACGATAAAAAACAAAGTTCGACCTGGCAATACTGTGTATTACATCAGGAAAGCAGCTATGGTAAGTCAAGGTTATTAGAAGTATAGGTTGGGCCAATACGTTGTTTACTCGTAATGACGAAACGACGGTAAGAGGTGAATTTATCCATGAAATGAATTCCAAATCTATGCGCTAGTGTTGCACTATGCAGATAGGAAACCATGCCAGAAACTGAACACACGAAATCGAGTACACAAATGAGCATTTCCACCCATTTACATTTTGTGGCTTCAGACAAATAGAAAATAAATATAGATAGGTACTTATTGTTATGCGGGACAGAATATTTTTGATCGGAACGGGATTTTTTTTAAATCCCGACATTCGGGACGGGAAATATTCGCAATTTCTCGACTAGTCGGGAAATCTCAAATTCTCATTTTCACCTTAAGTGATTTTCTTTGCATTTCTGGAATGGAAACTAACAATTTCCGATAAGTTCCAGACACTTGCAATGTAGAAAACGTCAAGAATTAATACCGTTTTAAAATGACCATTCGGTATTTCCCGACTGCTCGGGATCCAGAAATTTAGGGAAGTCATTTGCTGAAGTCGTGATAGGGACGGAAATTTTCTTTCCTATCCCGGTCCCGACTTTCCGAGATACCGCACACCACTTGTTATTATTATTTATTTTAGTTCAGCACAAGATACATCTTCCAAGTACGTTGAACATAATATATACGTTATATACGTTTTTCAAAAGGATTCTTCGGTCACCGAGCTTTGCATTCGTGTGGAAACGCTAACGTGAATCATGCTAATGCTAGAATCTGCAGTGCGCATTTCTGCCCAGAAGATTATGTACGTAATCTGAAAAGTAAACTTTAAGGTTTACCTTCGACTCCTTATTATGAGCAGGAATGTAGGGAGTATAATCCTGGTAAATACTTCGCTTACCATTTCTTTGCCATTGGTGTACATGGTGTACAATTCTCTCTCGCTTTTCCCCTACATATTCACATAAAGCAATAAAAATACAAACTGCTAACTTTTCATTCCATTTTGGTTATTTATTAAACGGTACGTGTTTGTATTTATATTTGATAAATTTACTTTGCTCTTCCGGCCATTTAAGTCAATTGAGATTATGAAGAAGTGATAAAATAGATGAATGGCCAATCACAGTTCCCCTTACTTACAAGAGCGATCACAAGAAGAAGAACCTTCCTCCTCTTCCGTTCAACTCGGACAATTCGCGATTAAAATTACCACATGAGCGCTAGTGTCGCTTCCAATATGGCCGCTCTACGTAGGATAGATCTTTGTTTACATTCAGTAGTAGTACGTAATAGCAGCGTGTTGTCATTTGCTGGTATGGAAGAAACGTTTAAATTACGCTTTATATTTAAATATTGCGAATGCGATGTGAATTGAAGGAACTATAACGAAGGTGAAGCTGTGCTGAGAGCGAAGCATTTAATTATAATAATAAAAATAACACTGAAAACGCACACGAAACTAACGTATACGCACGGGTTTTTCAAAGCAGTGCTGTTTCATCTGCACTGCACCTCGGTTGTAACTGCCTAACTGGGGCTCACAGAAATGATTTGAAAATAAAGCAATTCACCTGTATTGCAAAGCTTGGGAGGAAATAAATGAAAACATGCTGTTGCAGTTTTTCCCCTCAAAGAGGCAGGCTGGTTAAGTAACACCGGATAATGATCATAATAATAACAATAACAACAATTTCATTGAGGCTATTTCCAGTCTTCACTGAAAATTAACATACTGAATGAAACAGCAACATTAACATGTCAATTATGTTTTTCTGACTTACCTTTATGATTACGGACATTAATTAATTCTCAAACTATTTTCATCTTTGCACTTAATCGACTTGCACATGTTCCAAATTACATACATAATACATTGTTTTCGAAAAAAAATGTTACATTCATAAAGAACAATTTAAAACTTACTTTCATGGCAATAAAATCATCTTTCCGAAAGATCATTTCGGAAAATTGAGTGAACAGACTCGTACATTCTTCGTAATTTCCTTGCCGCATTTCAGTTATGCCAATCTTGTCAGTCAGTTGTTTTCTCTGATTGATTTAAACATTTCATTTTGTTGATTCCACGGGATGGAAAACACATGTAAGCTTTTTACTTGTCCTGAACCACAAAACGATTTAGAGCAAAAAACTGAACAGTATACGTTACTTTTTCGCATGCTTTTTGAACGGCTTGAACACGGCGAAGTGTAGCGAGGTGTCCTCTGTGGAGTGATTCCTGAAAATCTCACCAGATGGCATGTCGGATAATTTTAATCGCGAATAAGAGAGCAAGCTCCACTCTCCCCCTCCCCTCCACACTGGAGTACGGTGCACAGGAGTCGCGAGTCTGCGCAGGTTTCTTTGATTGTGGTTCCACTATAATAGTAATATAAAATTGTACACTCACCTCACTTAGTTCTCCGGCAGACTCAAATAATGAATTCGACAATGTAAATTGATGAGATTTAGTAAATCATTTGATGAAGTGAACTAATTCTGAGTGGACTAATCGCAAAGGACATAATCAGCTCAGATCCTATTACTTCTTCATGGTATGTGACGTAAAGTCCCCGCCCAACCGTTTGACGGCGTTAGTGGCTATCGTGTCTCCTTTTCCACAGCCTGTAGTACACATCTTCATCTAGACATTGTTCTTGTTCTGGTGTTTAATATCTGCATACTGCAACACTGTCGTTTTGTCATTTCACGTGACTTCACATTGAAGTGATGCATTCACTTGGCCGGTTACACGTCATCGCACGCAAAAACTTCAACCGTTACCATAGTTTTGGGCCAGGGCTGATGGTAAGTAACGTAAGAATGTTTATATTATTTCACAGAACAGGAACTTCTAAGTGAAAAATGCACAGTACCAATTCGAAGCAGGAGTTGAGTACTACCAGTGAACATATTTTTCTTTACGCTGAAACGGTAAAACACAAGGGTTGCTTATGGAGTAAAGCCGTAATAGTTAAGTTATTCACAAATATTGGTTAATATTAGTGTGTAAGTATTCCATTCGAATTGCATGCATCAATTTTAACATGTTTTTAATTTTAAAATATTGAAGAATCGCATTTATAAGAATATTAAATTACATGTCATGTTATCACAAAATTAAGTTTTTTTGACAGAAAAGTAATACAAAATAAAAATAAGCTTCAAGTTTTACACAATTTCGAAGATAATGAGACTCCCTGAAGGTGCGTTTTTGAGGACCCAGTGAAACATCAAAATGACGGAAAAGTATCTGCTAGTATCGGTAAATCAATGTCGACCGATACTTTCAGATACCGGCTCAGCCCTAAATATATCCTAATCTTGCACCAAAGACACTTTAGTAATAAATGGTTAAGTACCTGTAATACATGCACACTTTTTTACATAAGAAAAGCATCATATAATATTGGAACAATATATTTCTTTTCTGTGAAATGCGGTGCTTTTCCAAGAAGTTATTAGCAAAGATCTGTAAGCTTGTTACGACAGTTAACTCACTAACTCCGCTCATTCCAATCCAATCCAAACAGTGCCCTGTACATAACTCATATTTTAAAACAGTTAAAACGCTTGCTGGGTCATTCCACGTCAATTCATCCAAGCCATGTCACCCACCAACCCCGATTTTGATGAAATTCGGTATACGTATAGAACGTTTGATGCTGATTACAAAAATGACAACGTTTTTTTAATTGGTCAAGGGATTCAGAAGTTACGCGCTTTTTACGAACTCCATGTACGCCACATGTGGCTCCACTTTGAATGACACACATTAGGTTATAAACGATTGTATCTTCCCTCAGGTTTGCCGTAGAAACTTCAAATTTGTTTTATTTTGTTCAGAATAGTATAAGCTTTCATTTAAATAACGTTTCAGATGAATACATCAATAAACATGTATTTTTATATATAGTTTTATGTATTTTTTTAGAAAAATAAATGACTAACTTCAAGAGCAAATTTCATGCAATGCCCCCCTTCAATTTCCCCCCAATTTTATATGTAGGCAGCTCAGAGTATGTACTAATACCTGATGAAAAAATTGGGATGGGCGGTTCAGAGACAGGGTGATAAAAAAATGATTTGCATAAAATGACATTAAAAGTAAATCTTATTAAAAATGCTTATGTACCTAGGTATTTAGCCCAAAGCCTGAAGTACAATATGTTTCAAGCTACAATATTCAAAATTTATGTTCACTATGTGTGAATGTAAGCATATTCGTAACCTGGCAGGGGCAAAGAGAAGCTCTTGCCCATTCCCAAATTTATAGATAAATTTAAAATTTGCAAGTAATAATTACAGTGGAACCCCGATTTAAATTCCTCGATTTTACATTTTCCTTCATTTTGCATTCAATCTTGGTGGTCTGTTTAGAAAATTTTCCAATATTATACATTTTCCCGCATATTAAGTTTTTTTAGCTTGGTCTCCTGAAAAACGTAAAATCGAGGTTCCACTGTATCTAAATTAGTTTCAACAGTCTTCATTTTTTATTTTTTTTTATATATTATATAATTATATATATAATCATTATTAACATTCCCAAGTTTAGCAAATATATCTTCGAGAACATTCTTTTTGTGTATTTTATCTCAATATGGAAGTTCTTTTTTGGCTACTCTTCATGGAGATACGTAATATGAAGTAAGAATTATTACTACACATTTGTGCTGATTGAAGTTTTTTCAAATGGAACTTGTTCGCCACTATTACAGAAAATATCCTTGTGACGGGATGGTTGGAACAGTAAAAATACTTGTATAGACTTCTATAATATAAAGCAACAAGTACGACAATTATGTACCAATTCTGTAGAATTTCTTAGTAATCATCTAGGGTGAAATGACAACAACCCACAGTACAATGTGTCAGCGATTGCAAAGTACTACAACAGTACCAGGAAGTATGAACTATTTTGGACTTACAGGTTCTGTAACTTACTTTTTACAAGTAACTGAGTTACAGTCAATCATTAAAAAAGTTACTCAGTTATTGTTACTGTTACTTTGAAAGTAACTGAGTTTCTTTTACAGTTACTGTAACAGTAATGTACTGTTAATGATCATTGATTTGTGTAAACGTTACACAAAATCAATGATCATGAAGACTTCCCTGTTTTACTTATGTTTCTAGTACATAATATGTATTCATATATTTACATTATTATTGCTAATAAATGATGGGAAACAAAAGTCAGCTTTGCTTGAACAATTATAATTTAAAAAATCATTTGTATGCTGACCAAAGTATTTTGAATATGGTGTCATTGATTCTACCAAAAACAATGGAGTTTTCACATACAATTAGAAATGAAGTACAGTAAAGCGTGGATGTTCTAAATTTAGAATGCAACAAAGTATAGCTTCCTTGCCAGCAATTCCAAGAAAATCCTTTCACGTAGCATCCAGAGAAGGTACATATTTTATTTTTATAGTCTGAAACAGAATTTTCCAATTTAGCTATTTCCCTACTGCAAAAAGTAACTCTGTTACCGTTGTTAACGTTACAGGTACTTACTTTTAAAAGTAGCTAGTTACAGTTAGAATTCCTAAATAAAAAGTAACTGTACTTGTAACTTTGTAACTATTTACTTCGAAACACTAGTTGTTTAACAGTCAGAGCAAAAATAGTAAGTGCTGATGTTGGCGGAGCATGGCGCACATGTTGTTTTTCATTTTGCGCAGCAAAATAAAAACAAGTAATATGTATTGTATAATTGTATGGTTTGACTTTTGTGAAGAAGTGGCTTTCCGAATTCCAACAGTAAACAGTTATGTAGTAGCGTGCGTGTGCGTGACTCAAACTTGTTTGTAGGATTGCTTCAAAAGTCCAACTGAAAATGCAGATGCAACTATTAAATTCTTGCATCCACTTGGTCCATCAACTTCCCACTACTGGCCAAAAAGTATTCTGTGTCCAGTGGACATTGACAACACAAATGGATGGACATATGTACTTAGTGATAAGTCAAATACTTTAGTGTGTTTGAAATGGTCAAAATATCCATCTAAAATGTGAACGGGTCAATTTATAGTACATGAAATTTTGGCAATGCATAGAGTACAATTTTTAGGTACTATATTAATGGGTCACTTGGAAACTATCTTCGGGTTGAGATAATCACAAAGTTTTCCATCGCATAAAAATAGTGTCCAGGATTATTTGATAAATACATTTGAAAAATCACAATTATTACTCTTTATACGTTTGTTCCTCAAGTGCCAGGAGGATCACAAAATATATTTAACTTGTAAATTTTAATTAATATATAAATTTGGGAGGAGGCAAGAGCTTCCCTTTGCCCCCGCCAGGTTACGCCTATGCTTACATTCACACATAGTGAACATAAATTTTGAATATTGTAGCTTGAAACATATTGTACTTCAGACTTTGGGCTAAATACCTAGGTACATAAGCATTTTTAATAAGATTTACTTTTAATGTCATTTTATGCAAATCATTTTTTTATCACCCTGTCTCTGAACCGCCCATCCCAATTTTTTCATCAGGCATTAGTACACACTCTGAGCTATCTACATATAAAATTGGGGGGAAATTGAAGGGGGGGCATTACATGAAATTTGCTCTTGAAGTTAGTCATTTATTTTTCTAAAAAAAATTACATAAAACTATATATAAAAATACATGTTTATTGATGCATTCATCTGAAACATTATTTAAATGAAAGCTTATACTATTCTGAACAAAATAAAACAAACTCGAAGTTTCTACGGCAAACCCGAGAGAAGATACAATCGTTTATAACCTAATGTGTGTCATTCAAAGTGGAGCCGCATGTGGCGTACACGGAGATCTTAAAAAGCACGTAACTTCTGAATCCCTTGACCAATTTAAAAAAAACGTTGTCATTTTTGTAATCAGCATCAAAAGTTCTATAAGTATACCGAATTTCATCAAAATCGGGGATGGTGGGTGACATTTTCACAAAATTCTGGATTTGACATGGAATGAGCCTGCTGTAAATTGCAACCATGTATTACACATTAGCCATCTGAAAGCACCGTTTATAAAAACCAGAAGTGCTTCCATCTAGCGAGAAACACTTCAGTTAATTTTCATATTCTGTTTTCATTTTCTTTCAGATGTCTCGCTTTCTTCCTGTAACGTCGCCTTCATCTTCCGTTGAATGAACACCGATTGGGTAAGTACAGTTCGTTTGTTATGCACGAGTAGACAGACAGATTATTGTAAAGTAACATATATATTTTGAAATGTTATAGTACTACCAATGAAGTAATCAATATTCAGCATTCCTGTACATGAACAGTTTTGAATTATTTAGCTGTAAACGTGTGAATCCATTCATAAATATTCAGTTGAATCATGCATGAGGATATGACTGAAAACTGACTATATTGTCCGCGTCCCTTCAAAGCAGCGTGATAATGAAATTACACAAATGAACACCAACTAAATGAAAAATTCATCTCCTCTATTACACCTCCGGCGGGAAATCATGAGCGGCTCCAAGGGGTGAGGGGTAGAAGGGGCCATGGCCCTCACTATGCCAAATTTCCTAATATAAGGAATGAGGAGACAGATGAGTGGAGAAGATTACACAATTTAGAAGTACATAATTTGTATTCATGTCCAGATATTATTAGAATAATTAAATCAAGTAGACTTAGGTGAGCAGGCCATGTGGCACGCATGGGAGAGGAAAGAATAGTTTGCAGGATTCTTGCTGGGAAACCTGATGGTAAGAGACCTGAGATGGATGTAAAGGAATTTAGAAGCACTGACTACATACTATATTTGCATTCTAAAAAAAAAATATACCTCATGCACTAAAAGAGCTAACGAACTAGTAACATAGAAAAGTTGAGGAAATTTATTTTGCAAAGTTCAAAGTTAATGTCCATTTAACCGACCTATAAGTTTCTTCGTAACACTTTAATTCGTGTAAATTATCAGCACTATTCCATGAAACTTCAAATGGAAGAGAGCCTGCTGTTGTCTGGTTGGAGAATGGTGTCCTTCTTTGATCCACAAGGTTGTATATAATTCGGCAGGAAAGCCTTGATGACTGGAACATTAATGGACACAAATTATTTCTCAATTGTGTTTGTTACATACGAGGGAGTAAAAACATCCATGGCAGGGATGAAAATAATGTTATTTTTCCACGGATAAAATTCTTATGGGACGGAATCCCCGTCATGCCCCCGTTAATTTGCACACTGCGAACACTCCATATTTCAAAGGGGGGAGTGGAAGTTAGAAGAAACCCGCCCAAACTCTGATGATCTTTCAGAATATCTTTCCGATTCATGCAAAAACCTTCTCTTGTTCGCTGACGATTGCAAAATATATAGTAAAATCTCCAATTTCAGTGACATGACACTTCTGCAAAACAATTTAGATTCTCTAATAAAGTGGTGTGAATTATGGAACTTAAAACTCAACCCTCAAAAATGTACCATGATGACCTTCTCCTTAAAGAAAAACACATTTTATATTAAATATTTCATAAACAATAATTGTGTTCAAAGTTGCCGCACAAAAGGACCTGGGCGTCATATTTGACGAGAAACTTTCCTTTTCTGAGCATATCTCTGCAGTCACAAGGGGTTCAATGCGTATTCTGGGTCTTCTCTATCGTTTCACGGAAATAAACAACTTGACTGCCCTCAGCACCTTTTACAAATCTTTTGTGTCACCTAAAATTGAATACTTTTCTCCGATCTGGTCTATGGCACGCCCCTCAAATTCAGATAGACTAAATTCCGTCTTAAATTTCTTCCTGGCCATTGTTCGACACCGAATTCCGTCCACAAAACACTTGCAAAAGTCCATCCTCCTGCAAATGTTAAATATCCAAACTCCTCAAGAGAGACATAGACTGGCTGACCATATATTTCTACATAAAATAGTGAATGGCAACACCAGAAGTGACCGCCTTCTTCAGGAAATTCACTTTCGTGTGCCTGCCCGCTCTACAAGAAGCACTCAACTTTTTGCTTCTCAGAAGCCGAGATTGTGCCTCATCCAGCGCTCTCTGTTCCATAGACTGCCCAGTGAATAAAATAATCTAGGAAGCCAAATAGACATTTTTGAAAATCTGGACAGTTTTAGAAGAAAGTTAACTAAAAGTATGTAAGTCTCTTAACCACATGCAATTTTTCTATGTTATTTTTTTGTTGAATTATGTTATAATTTTGGTCCTTATGTTCTATAAAATCGTTCCAATGTAAAATGGCTAACGCTGTATTTGGAATCTTCTATTAAATAAATAAATAAATTTACCACATTCTGATTCACTTACGCCCTCTGATAGCAATGCAGGACGTGCTATTGGAAGACTTAATGTGGATCGCTTCAGTCTCCTTGCACAACAGGTATTTTCTGACGTAGGCCATGAATGAAGTGTCTGTGCTGGCATGCATGTTCATCCTCCCAACACTAAATTCTGAACACCTTCACAATACCTACACAACAACGGTACAAGATCAAATTTTCACCAGGACGAGGTGGAATCTTGGCACCCTCCAACTTTCTACCGTCCTCCTATAAAAGAATAAAAACATGACGGTAGTTCCGCAAGGCAGCGTACTCGGCCCTTTATTATTTTCTTTATACATTAATGACCTGCCAAAATCTTAAAACACTGCGGTTATCACCTGTATGCCGATGACCTCCAGTTGTACTCTTCTGCACCCCCAGTAATGTTAAGCGATGGTATTTCCAAGGTTAACGAAGATATAGAGAGGATTGTTAACTGGTCGCTAGATTAGATGTATATTAACTCTAATAAAACAAAAGCAATTTTGATTGCTTCCGATAAACTGAAACGTTACGTAGATCTTAACATTCAGCCTTCGATTCTTGTAGATTCGACTCACATTCCATTTAACCAAACTGTTAAAGATCTGGGAATTGTATTAGACGGAAATTTATCATGGTCACATCACACGAATTCCTCGTGTAGAAAAGTTTTCTCATCTCTGTATTCTATAAGACTCATGGGTAAGTTTCTCCCCACCTCTATCAAAGCCAAACTATGTCAGTCCCAAGTTTTATGTCATTTAGATTATTGTGACGTAGCGTATTCCGGCTTAACAGGTGAGTCAGCTAGACGTCTGCAGAGTGTTCAAAACGCCTGCCGTCGATACATTTTTAATTTAAAATTTTGGGACCACCTATTACCTTATTTTCTCAAATTGGGGTGGCTACTTGTGCAAGAAAGACGAAAGCTGCACACACTGGTCTTACTTTACAAAGTTCTCAACTTCAAGTCAACTTCCTATCTCCTCTCTCGCTTGGAATTTCTTCACGAATTTCACGATCGCGACACCAGATCACGCAGCTCCTCGTCTCTCTCTATCCCCGTCCACAGATCAAACTTCTTCTCCAACTCTTTCTCCCTATCGGCTGTAAGATTATGGCATCGCTTTGCTTAAATTGTTAAATCATTTTGTAATATACTCATTCTGTTATGCAGCAGTAACATCAAACAAAAACCTATGTCTTTTTAAGATAGCCACCCTTATGTAATAAGAAATACAATTTTGGCGCTACTCAAAGGGAACGCCCCGTTTGGCTCCGCGGCCGGTCGCCCTTCATGTACGCAGCCAACTTTGCTATTAGACCTGTATTCGTACTGTACAATGCAGTGGCGGCGATTAGGGGGGGACAGTTAACCCCCCAATTTTTGCTACTTTTGCCCTCGTATTATCCTAAACCTGATCTACCAAGGAAAGTAAACTGTTCTTGCCCCACCCCCAAATTTTGGCACCTTGCCTCCCCCAGTTTTGGTACCCAATCGCCGCCACTGGTACAATGTATAATAGGAAGTCGTCATGTCTCGTACACAACTGGAAAGGTCACGTTCACCCGCTGGAAGATAAGAAGCATTGACACTAGATCGCTAAGATTCAAGTTTCACTGAAAGTTTTAGCGTATTGCGTAACCCTTGGACGTTGATATAATCACATAACTACTATGAAGGGGTCTGCCAGACTGTTGGTTTGATTTTGAACTGTGAACTACTATCCGTGACAAAGATATTGAGCCCTCGGTTTACGTGCTTGTAAAATTGTACTCCGTGGGAGGAAAAAAGTCAAATACCTCATTGGAAAGCTAGACGTATCTACTTTTATACAAAAGCAAGACAAATTGATTTGAGCTCTGTCTGTTCTCCATTCAAGCAAAAATGTTCGTAAAAGTGTACTTTTTTCGCGCGTTTTTCATGTAAGTCGAATTCAATCTCCTTGTAAACCAGTCGTAAAAATATGATTTTTTGTGTGATTGAAGCTTGTTTATGTGGAAATATCTCAGCCATATATAATGTTGCTATCATTTGTGGAACGGCCACAATTAATATTTAATAACAGTGTTGCAATCTCGGTTATGGCCGGCCCAATGGCGATGCAAAGCGTATGCAAATGATGAGCTTGGAATACAAATCAAATTTCCATGTCTTATCTTTTCATATTCTGCGAATTGAAAACGACAGACAGAATTATTTTTCTTGGCAACCCGCTCGCGCGTTTTCAGTCTCGTTGCTAGGACGAAGTGCGCTTTGTTGCCACACGCCGCCAGCAACCCCTTAAACTCTGCGTTCAGCCCGCAGCTTTGATACGGAAAGTGAGCCATGTGTTTTGGTTACAAAGCGAATTGTTGTGCACAGGGAAGCATTGACGAATGCCAATTTTCTATTACCACTCTTGTGTTCCTACCATGACTTATTGCCAGAACTTGCACTCATACATAAGATCCCTGTTTTCCTTTGTTTTGAAGTTGCTGTACGTCGCAGGCACGTTATTTTTTATATATACAGAGGAGATTGCGAATCCAGAAGTCACGGGTTCGAATATTTGGTAAGATCTTTTATCGACTTCACCAAATCGTGCTTATCGTTGCACTTAAGCCGGCTTTAGACGAAAGCATTTCCTTTAACATTTTTGCTAGCATAAATGCTACGTAAATGCTTTTAAAAATCTTACAACAGATAGTATTTTACACAAAAGCATTTTATGGAATATTTGGGGTAGCTGTTTCAATTGCAATGTACAATACATACAGCACGAAAGGCACGTCGAATTACACCGTCAATGCTGTGTGCACGGTGTTTACAATTGAAAAAGCTAAAATATTGTTCCATACGTGTACAGTAAACGTTGTAAAGTATGTATTTAATCAGCGCCATTCTTCTCTACCTAAAACCATTCAATAAGAAGCGATATTCCTCTCGGTTCAATAGTTATCGTCGTTTAAAAGTGTGAAGTGATAAGTTGTTTACGTCTGACGCGACCGCCATTACAACTGCACTCGTGACCTAGAGATCGCCTCTGATTGGTTACGCTACGAAAAATGATACGGACCGAGCCTATCATTGAGAAGTGCCATAACATTTCTCACTTTACACGGTAGCTTTTTGGTCATGGCATAAATGTTAAAAAAAATCCTAAGGAAAATGCTTTTGTCTTAAGCGGGCTTTACTCTGTTTAAATGAGCGACATAAAATGATACGGAAAAAATTACGTTCGTATGAAGATTGGATAAAAGCTAGAAAATGTAACAATAACTAAAGTATAAAAATAAAATGTCTTTCATTCATAATATGAAAAATTGGCTATTCATTATTTTACTTTGCCGCAATGCTTTGGATCGGAACATACTTCCAGTATTCCCGCAGCGCAGACAGTGTAGCTGTAGTGAGGCGGCAACGCTGTGCAAGTCCCGTGAAGCCTGCAGAGTCTGAGATTTGACGCGTCACCATACGTCATCCGTGCGTTTACCATATTAGGAATGGCTGTAGTCATACTTGAGATACACGTGTTAAACGTCTGGATTTGGATGAACTGTGTCATATAAACGGCTTTTTACATTTTCATTGAATTTGCAATTACGCATTTCAAGATTGCACGTTTACCTAAAATTTCAATTTTTTAAGAATCTCGTGATGTAGTAGCTGTCTTGGTATTTTCGATTTCTGACGCTTTTCACGTGACTTGATATGGTTATAGAACACTGTAAAGCAGTTTTCAATTATTGTTTACTTAAAGAAACGTAACGTACGAGGGTCACTATTTATATTTTGAGCGTAACAATGAAAAAACAGGAATTTGGCATTGAAAACTGATTTATTGTTTTTCGAAGTATTCTCCTTTATGGTCAATACACTTTTGCATTCGTTCGAACCATTTGTCAAAGCAGTTTCTCCAATCTTCTTGAGACACCTCCATAATATGGTTTTTGAACGCATCTTCCGCCGACGAAAATCGTTGTCCACGCAATTTATTCTTGACATTCGGGAACAAGAAGAAATCATTGGGTGCAAAATCAGGACTGTACGGCGGATGACCCATCCATTCGATTTTTTGACTGTTCATAAAGTCGGTTGTTAGACGAGATGTGTGACAGCTGGCATTGTCTTGATGAAGAATGATCCGACGGCGTTTGTTTGTTTTCCGTATTTGACCGAAGACCTCTGGCAAACAAATTGTTGTGTACCATTCAGAGTTGAGCGTTCTACGTTCCTCTAAAGGCACAGTTGCCACATGACCAGTTTTCCCGAAAAAACAGGCGACCATTTGTTTCGATTTGCTTCGAGCGCGAACAACTTTTGTTGGATTGGGTTCATCTTGAAACACCCATACAGTCGACTGCTGTTTACGTTCCGGCTCATATGCATATATTCATGATTCGTAACCTGTTACAATCTTATATACGTCTTTTGAAGCACCACGATTGTATTTATTGACCATTTGTTTGCACAAATTGACGCGAGCGTCTTTTTGAGTTTTTGTCAAATTGTGTGGGATCCAACGAGAAAATACCTTTCTCACAGCTAAATGATCATGTAATATTTTATATATGCTGGTGGAACTAATGCCTATGGTTGCCTCAATCTCACAGTATGTCACATGACGATCTTGCAGTATTAGGTTTTGCACAGCATCAATGTTTTCTTGAACAACAACTGATTTTAAACGACCTTCGCGAATCTCGTCGGTGAGCGAATGGCGTCCACCATTAAATACGTTATACCAGCGTTTCACAGTGGCAAAGGATGGGGCTTCATCGCCAAATGTGGAAGTAAGTTGATCGATGCACTCTTGTCTTGATAATCCACGTCGAAAATCGTAAAAAATCATCGCACGAAAATGTTCACGAGTTAATTCCATTTTATTGTTGTCGCGCAATCTCCAAGGCAACATAAACAACACAAATGAAGCTATTGACAAAACATTTGAAGTACGTTATGGTCAATAATGCCAGACGATTCCGTGTAAACGTCAAATCGCGCCTAACTTCAATCAGTGTTGCCAAGGCTCAAAATATAAATAGAGACCCTCGTAATATGTGCAAAGAGGAAGAAAATCAGTCAAGTATTGCAAGAATGGTCGCTTTGTTATTTTCAAATTCTTGAAATTTCAAATCTTTTTGTTGTTAGAGGAGAGGTAGTTCAAAGTAATATATAATATCTTGCTGAAATTGGAAATTAGTTACGAGCTATTTGAAACAGAACGTAACGAAAAAACAACAACACGTAACTGCTATGGTACGTCTGTCAGACCGCTCGCCGAAAATAGAATTCAATGAAATTGAAAATTCAAAGGCAAGACCTCGTGACCTTGACTGTATGTAACCAGCATCCCAACACCCAACTGAAATGTATGGAGAAGGGTCCTCTTGTGCTTGTAGAGGTGAAAGAAATAAAATAAGAGATGAATTCAGTGCGGTCTGATAGACGGTTCATAGTAGTTAAGGGATAAAACAAGCAGATATGTTTTACAGTGGTCAAATCTTGCTATGGTAAGCTGCTCCGATATAAACATATATTGCAACAATCCAAGCTTTCCATATCTTGAATTATCTCCTCCACTAATATGGCTTCTGTGCGGATATGCACGAAAATGTAGGCTTGAAAAATAAAATGATTTTATAAAGCAACAGCGCAAGGATCAAAGTAATTTACTCATACAATCCATTTATGTTTGTTGTATTGGTGAACTTAATTGTCAATGTAACAAATTCAGAAGAAAAACAATAATAGAAATGCTGAGCGAAGTAAAAAAGGAACAGATGTAAAACGTGGCTCTTCATCTAATAAGCAAAATTGAATAATTTAATTGTGAGATACCTGTAATTAGCACGTGTAAGGAATAATTTACTAATTGTCATACCAATTTATTCAGAAATATACGTTACCACGACAAGTAGTTAATTTTTTAATGGTAATAATAATAATAATTGTTGTATTTAACGTAGTGCTCTGGAAATTTTTATTTCTTAATTGCTCTTAGTGACATCTGTACGCAGTAAAATCAAACACTGCAATCATATTTACTTTGTTTTCATCTACCGTTTATTGCGACGACATCCAGTTCTTTCTCTCTCTCTCTCTCTCTGTCTCTATCTCTCTCTCCGTGGCGAAACTTCTGTCGAAGTTTGTCAACATGTTTACGTACCGAGACCGTTTTTTTTGTGGAGAAAATTTCTGCTGTGCAAAAAAAACAACAAAAAACTGTGTATTCCATTTTCCACTCTGCATCCCTACGCAAACTGAACATCTCTTCCGTTCCGCTGCAATGCCTATTTTTGTTTTCAATCTGTAATCAGTGTTGCCATCTACTTACATAATAATTTTCTAGAGACGCGTAACTTTGATAGGTGCAATCAAGGAGGGGGCCCGGGGGCACTTGCCCCCCGTCAGATTTGTGGGAAGACTACTTATTTTTTAAAATGTGAAATTGTAGCGTCAAAACATGGATGAGGGGTGCAACGAAAGACAGCAGATTAAGTGCCTATACAAATTATCCTAGAAGTGGGAATGCTTGATGATAATTTTCTTAATTGGGTGAAAGCAACAGTCCACGTTTCTCCCACTTTGAGCACTTTTCCCCCTGAAAAAAATCCTTAGGCACTCTTCCCAAATTTTCAGGTTTACTAAAATTTTACAAGTGAGGGAATTTTTGTTAACCTAGTGGCACCTCCGGAGCAAAGTTTTTATAATGCTATCTGAAGTGTAACAGTTAAGCCAGCCGCACACTAGATCCGACGCGACGAGTCATTCTTGTCGCAAACCACCTAAGGGAAGGTTTTATCATATTGCTTTATGGGAAGTCTCACGCCGGACGAAACATTTGACTCGAGACACGATGCAACGGTTTGCGACAAAACAATGAAAGTCCGTGGAATTCGATCTCGCATGGAGCTGCTTGCGAGAAAACGATCTGCCCATGCGCGAATCCGTTCTTTTCAGCCACAGACTTTTAATAACCGGAATGGCGGGGGGTGGCAAAAATCCTATTTGAAGGCCACTGTGGCCTCTGCAATAAACATCGTCGCAGTACAATGGCAGTAGCAGTATATACGTATGTTGAATCAATTCAAAACATATAAATGTATACATTAAATCTACATACACATTGACAGATTGATTCTGCTGCAATGTTACAATTCATTGTTTCCCGCTAAAAAGGATTTTAGTTATGCATTTCAAATTTTTATGTGAGCTACATGTTTTAAAAATATAGTTTCATATTCTCACATTTTTAATTGCGTGATACAAACAAGGAAGGGTCCCATCATAAAATAAAAGATAAATCAATATTCATTAATCATTTATTTGTTGTAGTAATATAAACATATAAATATTATGTACCAGAAACATAAATAAAACACATTTATGTCTACATAAGTGTATTTTATTACAATTAATGATCATTGGTTTTGTCTAATATGCTTGCAAAAAGATTAGCTACAGAAAGTAAATGTAAAAGTAACTCACAGTTACTTTTGAACTGTGGAATTAGTTACTTTTTAAAACTACTAACTGTAACTCGGTTGCTTTTTGACCTAAGGCAACTTTAACTAAGTTACTTTTATAAAGTAAGTTTGCTACCAACTTCGGGTGCAAATCTTTATGCCACGGCTAAATCTACAGGGTTGAACGTTCTATTTTGGAACGGAAACCAGACAGTGCGCTTTCCAATGGAGACCATTAATAAACTATATTATAAATTTTCTTCTAACACAAATAACAGGGTGAGTCTCCTAAAATTACCACCGGAAATATTTTGTGAACAACAATAAATATTGAAAAAGTGCTTTCGCAGATATGTAGGTATGAGAGGGACACAATGCGTTCAACTACGTAAGGAAGTACGATTTTCGACATAAAGTTAGTTTTTTTTATGAAAACCCATTTTATTTTCAGCTCATTTGAAAGTACGGAAAAAATTGTTAAGAATGCCTTTGTTACATTGTAATACATGAAATAGTTCTCAAGTAATTGTAACGTGAAGTTGACGCTTGAAACAAACATTCTCACAAGTTGATTCGTGTGTCGTAATATACATATCCCCCTTTTGACGCCATTCGTGTATCGTAACAAACATGTTACTCTTCTGCATACTATGCGTTGTGCTTAGGAAAGTTGTTACGTTCCAACAACTGCGGGTTACAATAAAATGTGTAGTTTGTACATAAGTTAGCTTTGACAAATTATCTCATAGGTTCTTATACATCTTTCCGAGTTAAGAAATAATTGTTAATTAAAAAGTATACATTTTAAACATACCGCAATCAGTTACATGCATAAATGTTAGTACATTAACATCTTTCTACTTTTTAATTGGCGTTCATTTGCTTACGTCATAATTTTTAGTACATTGGAGCACTCAACTCTTCTCGGTTGGTCATGGCAAATATTTAAGTTTTCAACTTTTAAACTTTGCAGCTTATACATTTTTTCCTTCAAATTGATTTATCAAATAAAGCAAGGGTGTAACAAAGTGCACTAATTAACAAAACGTTTGTGATAATGTACGTACGTCAGAACTGTTGAAAATATCAACTCGGGGCAAGCCTCGGCACCGATTGGGTGAGATGAGTCAAGGCAAAATGGATAATAAACCTTTTCCTGCTCCTTCAAAAATAGGCAATAGTTAGGCTGAAGAGTTCAATGAACAAACCGATCTCCAACTACGCACTATGTTGTGCATAATCTCAATAGATCTCAATACTTCTTGGCTCTTCGTATATACTTGCCTACGAGAATCTTACTATTTTCACAAATATCTTTATTAATTTGTCACCTGTATAGCTTCTCTTCTTTCTTTATACTATATTTATTACTGTCTATCTGTTTGTTTCAGTTTTATATCTATTTATGCTATCACATATTTGCAATGGTGCAATTTTATCTTTCAACATGCCTTGTGCTGCCATCTCTGTTTGATCTTCACAACTATTTACACAGCCTGAGTTCTCCAGGCTCGTATCAAGTTTTCGAACCCTGACTATCTTCTACACCACTTTTAGTTGCGAAAAATTGCATACGCGAAAGACAAAAGTTCCCATCTGGGCTTCTGTCTGTCTTGGAGTGCCCCATGCATTCGCAGACCAGACAAGAGGAAAGAGGGTTGGGACAGAAAGGCTGTAAATAAAAGCTTCGAGATTTTTCCGTTTCCTAACGGTAAACAACTGCGTGCATCAAACCTGTTGAAATGGGTCCTTCTGTGCGGCCCCAATTGAGTTACTGGCGGCCACGGACCATTGGAAACGCTTGATTGGATTAGTATTGAAGTCTGGAAGGGAACATCGACCGCGGGCTAAGATTCCTGGAGAGTCTCTCCAGTTTAAAGCATAAGTTCCGTTCCAGGAAGTTCCTGGATGGTGCTCTCCATAGTACGGTCACCGTCAATAAAAATAGGACCCTAGATCTTGAAATACTCAGTTTCCTGCAATGTGTTATGTGTGTTGCCTAACTCTACGGCGATGTTAGAAATTGTCATTAAAAATTTGCTATTAAAATCTACTTAGTTTTGGCTTTATATGCACATCTAGAACGATTTTTTGGTACTTCCATACCAACCCCTGGTACACATGACCTCTTCATTCATTGTTCAGTTACATAGAGTCTCCTCTTCCAATTGTATATTTCGAAATTTTGTGCCGGTTCTGCATTCTCGCGAAAAAAACTGACATGATTTATGCCCCAACCCTCGTATACACATACGTTAGTGGAATTATGATGTGAACATAAATAACAGACAAGAAGACGTTTATCTTTGGTATAAGTTACAATATGATAGTTATGTCCCCCATATAATATTTGTGTCTAAACGCAGGGCCATGTAATTAGGCGGGTGGCAGAAGTTCGCGCTGTTGCCAAGTCAGAGCACAACATCGTGTGTTCAGAGGTTTAAGAGAATGAGAGATCTCTTGTAGAGTTGGTCTTTGTAATCCATGCGATACAAACTGACAGTATTTGCTCGAAAGGTCAGGAAAGACGCAGAAGTCTGTCTGACGCTCGAACTAGGCAACGCAGCCCGGTTGACGTTGCCACACAGTGCGCGAGACCTGCGACATTTGTCCCGCTGTCGCTTTGCTTTTCCAATATGTGGCACCAGCGCAATTCTGCCCAGCAGCATATTTTCATGGTCGTGCGTTTGGACCTTTTCTTTATCTAAAACAATCCTATATATTCTAAGATGTAGCCATGTTAAAAGAAGCTGCACGTAAAAGTGTAGCCGCTACCAGGAAGGGTGTAGCATGTAGCATACTGCTTCGAAGTGCAGCTGCTTAACTGAAATTTCATTGCAGAAAGCATGGACCAGTTAAGTCGTGACGTCAGATCCGTTACCAAATTTCTAAATACTCGATTGCTGCATATTTGAGTGCGGAAGTAATATGGAAATACAGCTGAAAGTAGAAAAATGAATCACAAAGATTAATGGAGCATCAAAATCAATTTTGTTAGAACAAACGCTGCACTGGCTGTGGAGTCCATTACAGCCTTTGGTAACAAATACAAACCTGTTGTCGGAATAACGACTTATTCCTTTTGAACGGGCACTTGCCCCCCTTCCCCCTCCTTTGGGAGCTAATTGCAGATTGTTCAGAAGTTATGGCTCCGTTTCGAGTTTCTTATTTGCATGCAAATTCAGTCTATTGGCAATTTCCTCTCTTGAGATCTTTCATGTTGGGTTTCCTCCAGGCACAAATGTTCATTCACCGATGGAGGAGCAGTTAAAATGTCAGTGGTCGTTTACCTCTCTTCAAGTACATTCTTTTCTTTGAAAAACTCTTTCTTATTCACGTTCTTCCAGTTAAGAGGGTTACAGTATATCAAGTAATCGAGCAAGAGGTTCGCCTCCTAATATACTCCACAATGTACAGTGTTGTGCCAAAGGAGGGGTTGGTGGTGTCATAGCCGACAAAGAATGCCGGGGTGTGAGGGGTGAAGGAGCCCAAATGTTATCCTCATTCTGGATTGTATTTTGCAAACTAACGAGGCCATGGCATCTGGACCCATGACCTCTATAATTCTCCATGGGACTTGTGTTGCATGCTGTCTACATACAATTGGGATTGCCCCTTCATCTTTTCACCATTCACCCCTATCTTCACAATTAACGACAACTGGCAGAAAAGCTAAGTAAAATTTATCGCAAAGAATGGCATGAACAAAAAAGTCGTCAAATCCTTGAAAGGGTGACCCATTCTGTAGTCTGTATTATAAATGGTAAAATAATGTCATCAATATTGATTGGAAATGCAATATTTGAAGACGGTGTATCTTTAATTGAAATACATTGAAACAAGTAACGTTTTAAAGCTTATACATTAGTCTACAACTTTAATTTCGAAACAATTTCCCCTCACTTAATTTATTCAAATGTTACAGGGGGGAAACTTTTGAAAGTATTGGAAAAATTGCATTTTTTAAAAATTATTTCTTATGTTTCGGCAAAATCACTTACCATTAGCGAAAAATCAAACAGAGCCTTTCTTTGAAGCCCTCCAGATGAGGACCAAAACTAATAAAACATTATGGCCATTAGTTACGGAGATATAGGTGAGCAACTACGAGTCTACAAATCTGATGTTTGGGGGAGGGGTAAGAACCAGGGGGAGGGGATTTTGTAATTTTGCACTCCTAGTAGGGTGCCGTGCTGTTAGCGAACGTGCTCGTATCGAACACGTGCTCTTGGCGAACACAGTTACTGAAGGATTTGCAGGTGCGTGCTGTTAGCGAACACGTAAACTTGTCCTGTCTTATTTGTCCTTGAAACTGGTCAGAATGCAAGTGTTGCCAGTGATAAGCCAACTTACGTGGAGAAACACCTCAGTTGCCTCTTGATCTGACCTGACTCACCCCTGATCATTCTTCAGTCGACTGTGAAACCAGCATGATGAACGAAATAGAATTCATTAAAACGAAGTAGGGGAATTTGTGTTTGGTTTACGATGGTTACCAGTATCGAAAAGTACTCGAGCCGAAAGGCGTGGTGGTGACATGGTGTCCGGAAAAAAATGGCAATGGAAAAAATGGCCAAAGTGAAAATTGCAAATGGAAAAATGGCGAAAGTAGAAATCACAAACAGATAGCAAAAGCAAATAATAAATAATTGATATAAATAATTCATATGTAAATCGTAAAGAAGAAAAATATTGATGCTGTGTTTAACAAAATTAATATTTATTCAGCTTTGATTTCGTCAGATAGGAAGGAGAAGAGTGTACTGGTGAGAAAATGGAAGGAGTCCAAAGAAATAGAGAAGAAAGGAGAAGAAGACACAATGAACTGGAATGGAGGACTGAAGATAAACAAAGAATGGAAGAAGGTGTTAGAAAGAGTGGAAAGGACAAGAGAGAAAGAGGAGAGAAGAAGGAAGAGGAATGAAGAAAGAAAGGAAAAAGAGAGTGAGATAAAAAGTCCAACCACTTTCCAGATGATAGGAAATGTTTATCCAAATCGCCTGTCAAGTGAAAGTGCAGTTGACAAGGGAAGGCCACCTGCTGGAATGTTCCAGAAACAACTTTCTAATAATCTTGTGTCTGGAGGGGAGTTATTTTTGGTGTATATTGTAGCGTGACGTCGGGTAAGGTACGGGATCGAGTCACGCCGGGACGTAGCTCAGATAAATACAATAGGTCTTAGTTTGACTTGGCTAACCGCCTCTACCCTTAAGGAGGCTGATGAAGGATTGTTGGGAGCCTGTGCTGTTGAACGCTACTCACCCCTTGCTGTTGGTCTGGCCCTCGGCTTCTGGCGTCGGCGACGGTGACAGGTGTCCGCTGGAGAGATCGAAGATGACGATAAGAGACGGCAGGCAATTCGGCGACTTGTTTTATTCTTGCAGATTCTTCGGTTGGCTTAATCCGGACTGCTTGTGGACTTCTCGCTTGTTGCCGCCTCGTACTGTCGCGATCTCTCAGCAGGCCGTCGTCCTCTTCTCGTCGATCAGTTTGGTGGTGATATTCGAGCGAAGTGAGAGATCGATTTACTGTCTCCAGCGGTTTTATACATTGGATTTGAGTCATAGGTTGGTGGACTTTGCACCTCCACTGTGCACCTGGGGTATCCCTGGATGCAGATGGAAATTTACAGTGGAGGTGCACTCACCGCTGGCGAGGGCCGTTGCCTTGCTGACTGTGCAGAGCCGAGTGGAAAATTCTTGTTGCTCGGCTCTGCATCCGGTGGAATGTGGAGTGAATGAGCGTTCAACTTGCGAGCTTCTGAGCGATGTTGGAGGCAAATTAATGTTTCGACTTTTATGCTCCCAATTCCTTCATCAATATATCGTCCTGTTGTGTCGTCCTTCTTACATTTGTACTTGGTACAGAGTCTGAAGAATACCTTGTATAATGTTGAAACGTTACATTTAGTTTATGTTTTAAAATAAAATACATTTTTGCCTTGGTCAGCATATTGAGTTTTTCACTGATTTAAATCACTTGAAATAAATAATTTCTAGAATAATGAACATAAGGATTTTGTAGATCCGAGAATCACTTTTGATGAAAATACATTAATCTCATAATTATTTAATGGTGTTTATTAGGTTCTAAAACAAGTAGAAAAAAGAAATAAAATGCATTTGCTGATGGTGTGGAGCTCATACAGAGGAAAATGGAAACACACACATCTCTTGATTCAAAAATTTTTATAGGAAAAATAATGCAAGCATTTTGTGTAGAAAAAATTACAATAATAAAAATATACATGACAGCTGGTATTTTTCAAACCACCATTAAAATAATCTCCTAAATTCAGCTACAAAGATTATTAAAATTTTAAAGTTAATATTTTAAGTTACAATTTTAGAGCATATTCAGAATGTTTTATTTTCACTTGAAGGAAAGTTACTTAAATTATTATAGTTTCATTAACACACTCAACAAACATTTCCAAGGTAGGTACAGTATCAGAAACAGAAAAATGTATTTACGTATAATATTTATTCGAATTAATGAAACTAAACTGTTCAAATATTTTACAGGACCTTCTACGAGAAAAAGTCTTTACAGAAAAAAACATATATCTTTATGTATGTTGCCAAAAACCATAGAAGAAATTTAAGCGTGTTTTCTAAAAAAATATATATATATATATATAAAATCGATTTAAATAAAAAAAATCAACAAAAAATATTTTTTAAATTTACTGTTGCCACCTCTTACGCTTCTTTACACACACTAAAGAATGTGTATAATATGACATTTGGAAATCTTAACTTCTGTAGAACTTCATGCATTCAGTTATTTTGACGTAAGGTACCTGAACTCAATATGGCCTGCCTAAGGTTTAGGACCGTTTAGGACATACTTACAAATAAGAAAAATTTGGACAGTTTCGGATTTGAACCCGCGACCCTTAGTTCCCAGGGATAAAACTCAGACGCGAGTACTTTACCAATACTCTACACAACATCGCTTGCAGTAAATGCCTTGAAACGTCTTGATGATTACGCAAATTGGGATACTTATTAATTCTCGCTCATTGCGCAATACTTTGCAAGGTGTTCTTTTATTTGGTTTTTATAAACGATTCGTAATTATGCCATTTTGTGTTCAAACTTGAGAGCGATTTCCTCCAGGTGGATCACTAGCGAGTGCAGTGTTTCCAACCTCCTAACAGTTTCTCTGATTCCAATTTTTAACATGCCGAATGGCAAGTATTCTCTAATATTATTTCTCATACTTATGCTTTCTGTCTTTTCTCTATTAATTTGTTAGTTTAATATAGTTTCTGACTTCAAGTTATAAACTAACTAACTAACTCTCTAGCCTTCTTAAACCTGAAGGTTCATGGCTGCAGCAACACAGGCCTTCCATCTGTCCCTATCTTGAGCAAGATCTATATACTCTTTTCCATCCCTACCGATTTCCCTTAGGTCCATCTCGACGTTGTCCCTCCATCTTCGTCTTGGCCTTCCTACTGGTCTCTTACCATCAGGTTTCCCAACAAGAATCCTGTAAACTCCTCTTTCCTCTCCCATTCGTGCCACATGGAACTGCCCACCTAAGTCTTCTTGATTTAATTATTCTAATAATATCTGGACATGAATACAAATTATGTAGTTCTAAATTATGTAACCTTCTCCACTCGCCTGTTTCCTCATCCCTTTTAGGTCCAAATATTTTCCTAAGGATCTTATTTTCAAATACTCTCAATTTATGTTCCTCTTTCAATGTAAGGGACCAAGTTTCACACCCATATAATACTACAGGCAAAATTACTGTTTTGTATATTTTAACTTTTAGTTTCTTAGATATTAAACGAGAAGACAAAAGTTTATGAAGAGAGAAGTAACATGCATTTCCTGAATTAAGCCTACTTTTTATTTCCTCTTTAATATAATTTTCATTTGTTAATATTACTCCTAAGTATTTGAATTTGGAAACGGGTTCAAACGAGTTGTTATCAATAATTAGATTTTGATTATTACCTAACACTTGGTTTCAGCCTGTAAGCATATATTCAGTTTTCTCTTTGTTAACTTCCAAACCTATCTCTTTAGCAGTTTTGAAAAATATTTTAGCATTATTCTCAATTGTATTCACATCATCCCCCAGTAAGTCTACATCATCTGCATATGCTAACAACTGAGTCACACCATTTAATTGTAGTCCTTCTTTAGTTTCTTTTACCTTCCTTACAGCATATTCTAAGGCAAAATTAAAGAGCAATGGAGATAATGCATCTCCTCGTTTTAACCCATCATGAATTGTAAATTTGTCAGACATATTAATACCCACACGAATTTTACTTTCTGTTTCACTGGTGCATATTTTTATCATACTAACAAGCTTCTTAGGTATTCCAAACTCTACTAATATATTATATAATTTATCTCTTTTGACCGAATCATATGCTTTTTTGAAATCAATGAATAGCTGATGGGCATTTTGATTATATTCCCACTTTTTTTCAAGTGTCTGTCTGATGCAAAAAATTTGATCTGTAGTTGATCTGTTACGTTTAAATCCACATTGATAATCACCTATAATTTCATTAGCATATGGGGTTAGTCTTGTTAAAAGAATGTTAGATAATATTTTATATGTTGTTGAGAGTAGAGAAATTCCACGGTAATTATTGCAGTTCATTTTATCACCTTTTTTAAACACAGGAACAAATATGGATTCTTTCCACTGTTGAGGGATTTCTTCTTTATTCCATATTAAACAAATTAATTTATGTATTTGACATATTAATGAATTTCCACCATATTTAATTAACTCAGCTGGTATTAAATCAATGCCAGGTGCTTTGTTATTCTTTAGCTTTTTAATAGCATCTTTAACTTCAGTCAAGTTAGGTTCTGGAACTAAAGGTTCTGCTGTGTGTACTTCAGTCACTTCTGATTTATCTCCTACATGGACATTTAAAAGATCATTAAAGTAGTTCTTGCATCTATTTAGAATATCGCTTGGGTCAGCAAGAAAATCACCGTCCTTATCTTTTATCAAGTTTACTTTAGGTTGCCACCCCTTTCTAAACTCATTTACACCTTTATATAAATCTCTGATATTTTTATTTTTGCTGTTTGTTTCAATTTCGTTAATTTTGCTTTTCAAGTAATCTCTTTTTTTACTTCTAAACGTGCGGTTAACTTCTCGCTTTATTCTATTATAATTGTTTAGATTTGTATCATCAGAATTATTTAACCACCTAAGTTTAGCCTGATTTCTTATTTCTATTAGATTATGACATTCATTATCAAACCATGGCTTACTTTTTCTCGGTTTATGGTATCCTATACTTTCTTTAGCTGCTGATTCTATTGCATTACGTATGTGCTCCCAATTCTTATTTACGTCTGTTTCATTTATATTTTCATCATCATTTAAATCCTGCAAAACATCCAAATCTATTTGACAGTTTAATTTGGTAATCTTTCTTAATTCTTTCATCAGTAAACTTTCTTGTATCAAATGTTATAACTTTTAGATTTTGTTGCTTATGATTTATCACTGAGAGTCTTTCTCTTAATTTAGCAATTACTAAATAATGGTCACTGGAACAGTCAGCACCTCTATGTGTACGAACGTCAATTATACTAGTATGCCTTCTCTTATCAATGAGAATATGATCTATCTGATTATGAGTTTTACCATCTGGAGAAGACCAGGTATATTTATGGATATCTTTATGTTTAAAAGTGGTACTTTTCACAATTAAATTCTTTGAGGTTGCAAAAGTAATCAATCTTATACCATTATCATTACTTAATTCATGAAGACTTTCTTTACCAATCGTGGGTTTAAATGTCTCTTCTTTGCCAATCTGTGCATTACAGTCACCTAACAGAATTTTCATATCATACTGAGAAAATTTATCAAAGACCTGTTCTAACTCTGTATAAAAATCATCTTTAGTATTATCATCTTTATCTTCCGTTGGTGCATGTATGTTTATTAAAATAATTTTACACCACCTACCCTGTAAAACTCCATATGATATCCTATCATTAATAAATTCTACTGTTTTAAGAGCAGAGATAATTCTATTATTTATGAAAAAGCCTGTTCCAAAATTATGATTTTCAGTACCACCATAGAAAAAAGTATAATTTTTAGTTTTACAATTCCCTTCTCCTGGCCACCTAACTTCCTGGACAGCTACTACATCTAATTTATACTTAACTATCTCATTAACTGTACACTGAAATGCCCCAGGCCGGTAAAGGCTCAGAACATTCCAGGTGCCTAATTTAATATCCTTATTCCTAACGTAGATCTTATCCTTAGTCCAGGGACCTCCCAAAGTAGTCCCCACCCGGAGATCCGAACGGGGGACTATTTTACCTCCGGAATATTTTACCTTGGGAACATCCATGGCCTGATATTGCTGTTTCTTGACATGTCTTTTTACAGTGCAGAGTTGTCAGCTCTAAGCCTAACCCCCAATATGAATTGAGGATCTACTACAGAAGACAAACACAAACACATTAGACAGCAGAACTACTACACAAGACACACACAAACACATCACAACTATAACATAATATAAACACAAACACACCACAACTACTACACAAGACAAACACAAACAAATTAGACAGCACAACTACTACGCAAGACAAAACAAACATACTTGACATCACAGCTACTACACAAACATACTAGACAGCACAACTACAACACAAGACACATACATACACACCACCCATACTACACAAGACAAATAGAAACACATTAGACAGCATAACTACTACACAAGATAAACACAACCACACTAGACACCACAACTACTACACAAGACAAACCCAAACACACTACACAGCACAACTACTGCACAATACACAATACACTACACAATTTCTTTGAGGTTGGGTGAATAGCAGAGCCTTAAATCATGTCTGGAAGAAGGTCACTATATTTTAGCCGAACACTTACACTTAGAATTCCACTTAAGCAATTTTAGAATATTAATTTCACACGTAAAGGCAATAACAAGAAAAAAACTGAACATTAATTGACATTTGGGTAGAGGGAGGGAGATTCTATGTAATACTTGGAAACGTATTGACTAGTGATTAACAAAGATTTTTTCTATGAATCAATAACAATTAAAGTTCAAGTAAAATTTAGTAATATATTACTCCAGATAACTATCAACCACACCTCCAAAAATTTGCAAAAAATAAATATCAATAGCCACTTACTGTAAAGATTTCTACATAAGTGCTAACTCAACAACACTTAATGTTTTCCTTCTATGTTTCCGAAATAAATTTGTACACAATTTACATGAAATATAATCTTGCTATGATCTGATATTTTATCATTTAGCGATGCTGCTTGCTCCGTGGCTAGAAAATGGTACATTATGTGCTTCCAATTCGATTTTCTTTACGGGGGATAAAAACATCCCTGGCAGGGATAAGAAAAAAATTATTTTGCAGTTGATAATTTTTTTGGGGGTAAATCCCCGGCATCACTTCGTCAATTCGTGCACTGGAGTCTGAGGTATGGTAATGATGTGCTTCAATTTATTAGTAAAAACAAAATCATACCAGATTAACTATTTATTGAAACATCGCTAATACAGAGTAAATAAATTGATCTTGTTACATTGATGAGTACGAAAAATATGCAAAATAAAATATGCTCTTATGACCTAAAGTTGTACAAAATATGTACTATAATTCGAAAAATATGCCCTTATAACTAGACTGTTTCAAACATCAATATCTAACATATTCACACACGTACTATTTTTAGTTCACTTTATGGGCTCTGAGTTGCAATCCACAATGAATACTTTCTCTAAATTTTCAAATGAAAATGAAAAAGATTTTACTGAAATAAAAAAAAAACTCGAGTGAACCTGGGAGTAAGGACAAATCAACTTCGAAAATGACTATATCTCTTGAAATAGCGAAAATATGCTGAATATGACCGAAAATCCATCAAAATATGATCTATCACGCAGAAATGGCTAAATATGCGAAAATATGCCCTTAACAAGCACCCTAGTTTAATTAGTTTCTTCATAATATAAATTTCTACATATTTAGGGAACACATCACCCTTACGAAAATAAATATGCTGAGTCATGAAAATTATAGCCCTACTGATGAGATAAAACTACACATTTTACACATTCAATTAGTTTTGACCGGGAAAATAAATATCAGAGAGCCTCATCGATGGCGTGTTATAAACAAGAATGTAAATTTTTCACTACACGGTTTCTCGCCTAGTAGAGGGACCTGTAGTAAATATGGCTACTCTCTGCTCGTTCTTTATTTCATTGTTACTATAGAACACTATATATACTAATGTAAATTCATCACATTTTCCTTATATGTAGCTTTTGCATATATTTGTTTTTACTATATAAGGCATCAAGTCATTATTTGTATTAATTTTGTTCAAAATGAAATGTTGTATGGCGTAATTGTAACCCTATGGAGATAAAAAATAATAATAATAATGTTGCCAAATTAACGATTTCTGGACTTAGAAAACTTTCAGGGCGGTCAAGTAACTTTTGGAGAAGTGTACATATGTACCCAATATGGTCTAGTCGTATATTTTGTTCTTTCACATCAAAAAAATGCAACAGAAATTGTAAAGACAGTACCACAATGTTGTTTTTATTGTTTTTATAGGTAGATAAGTATATTGATACCCTTGCAATTTATTTACATAATGAAGTATGAGATTTGCACGAAGAAATAACATTGTTTACAAACCAATAAACAAGGGAGTGACATGTCACAATTTGTTACCAGAAGACTATGGATTACACGTCACAGTCTGGGCAAGTGAGATGTCCTTTATCGTCCTTAGTGAGTTCCACACACACTGTGTGAAAATAAGAGTAACGAATGTCACATTTGCGCATGTCTTTCACGATATATTCCTATACAGGCCATACTGAGTACACCTTACATAGTGTTCTTTCTGCTTCCTTAGAAACAGGGCTTTAGATTAAAATCCAAACTAATTATGTTGTTGTAAAGTTCAAATTATGAGCTTTCATAATATGGCCTAGATATATAAACCCCTATCACTTGGAAGATGTAGTAAGTAATAACTTCCATATGCAATATTAGATACCTACCGAAGAACACAATCACGAGGTTCAGATATTTATTTATTTTCTTTGTCCTCAAGTTACTGGACTATAAGTACAGCCAACAGGTGCGATCATGTCATTTGGACAGTCTAAATGACATACTAACGCCATCTGTTGAGTTAACCAAATAACTACTTGGAAACAGCAAATAGGCCATATTGTGTTCAGGCACCTTAACTTAAAATTCTACTTAGTGAAAGGGGTGACACTTCCACCTACTATATCCAAATGTCAACCTCACTTCCACGTAGCACCCCTTGACTGCATCCCTTCATCTATTTCATCTTATAAGCATTCATCCTCATCTTCGCAATTAGCCATAATTGGCGAAGTAAAATAGATGAACCCATTCAGTCATTCAGAATCCTGTTAGCTAGAATTTGAATTTGAATAAAAAAATGTTAGGTGAGTTAACTTTTGGATTATTTGCACCAGTCACGTTAAACGGGGCCTAGTCCTTTACCGAAACTAAAATGACTATAGTCAACACGCTAGCTACGTTAACGACCGGCCGGCTTTGAAGTCAACGGAGCGCGCCCACCAGCTGCAACGATCAAATTCAACGCACAGTGTTGCCACACATCTACTCTACGCCACCTTGTCCCTCCGCCTTCCCACGGTCTCCACATTGAAGTTGCAAAGTACGGCAACAGCGTATCCGCAGTCATGTGACTGAGACTCCACGTGGAGTTGACGAGCAGAATGACTGTTGCGCCCATTGGCTGAAGGTTGTGTGTGAATGGACGAAAACAACTCACCCACTGTTTATCCCCACCCACGTTCGTGGCGGCAGCTCTCTTCAGATCTTGGACGTTAACCAAGTAAACGTGGACTATACCTCTTTCTGAAGATTATATTGGGCGTTGGACCAGACACCAGAGCCTCGCTAGTCTGTAAGATTGCTGTTACCTGGATATACTACGTGGAAGTGAGGCTGACTTTTGGGTATGTAGAGAAAGGGGTCACGCCTTAAAACTCACCAAAAATCAACTTTTTCAGAATTATACTCTACATTGGACGTTTTTGCTGCAAATTCACAACAGCAAGAGATATTACAGAAACAATTTAACTAACTCTACCTACGCGAATTATTGAAGAAGAGATTTTTCAAGAACTCGCATCCGACCTCCAACCCTCTTACCACTCCGTCAGAATTAATTGGCTTCATCCGCCCTGGTTAATCCACTTTAATCGTACTTAATTATTAAGGATGACCCTTTCGGGAATCGTGTAATTGAAATGCCTCAGATGTTTGTTGAATATTTCATGTGCATTTTGGCGTCGATCGCTTTCGGAGTAGCAAGTGCACAAACATTTCCTGGCAGCAAGGTTGCAAGCTCCCTCCAAGTAACCCTGGATGACATTTCAATGAAATTGTATAGTCAATCATAACTGATGGTCGTTTGATTGATTTGGTATATTTCACTTCGCTTTTGTACAGCGGCGGCGCCGGGATTATTCATCTAGGGGTGCTGAGGGGGTGAGGAAAGAAATTTAGGGGATGCGATGCTGACAATAAGGAAAACATGATTGATTGATTGATTAAATTTGTCTCTTAAGGCTACGTTATGCACAGTATGGCTAATCGGGACTGGACCTACAGTTTAAAGTGGGATCCGAACCACTTATGTGCCTCCACCGGGTATCGAACCCGGGACCTCTTGATTACAAGGCGGCGACGTTACCACTACGCCATGGTGGAGGCCTAAGGAAAACATGAAACACGCATGCAAGCTTTCAAAACTGGTCAGGGGGGGGGGGGAAGCAAGGACAGTTTACTTTCCCTTGGTAGATAAGGTTTAGCATAGTGCGGGGCAAAAAGCGGGGGCAACTGCACTCCTAATCGCCGCCACTGATTAACATAAATTACTGACTGTAATGAAATTGTATGTGTGAAATATAATAACTTTAGATTGGCATTCGTTTTCCAGGGAGGCTGTGCCCTCCCCCTGGACGTCCACGATTATATGTATTAAGTCTCATACTCCAAGAAAGTGGTCGTAGAGTGTAAACATTCAGATACACGTTGCAGTCTTTTTGAACTATATACTGAAATACAAAATGAAATTATCCTTGCCTTTAAAACACAATTTTTGAACCTTTTCAATGTAACCAATGGAGGTAAAAAATACATAGTACATTGTACCTTCAGTCTGCCACTTCAGGACAAAACGCTAAGTGCACAGCAACTTCGTCTTCGTTAAAATCCCTTCTGCCGCAATATCACCAACAACGAACTGTAAAATTTCTTCGTGTACATTGGGCCTCTTCCTAACAGTCCTGCATAGAACGTATTAACAAGAAAACCACCCTTCACGTTACAACCTGCATTAAATAATTTCTCGAGTACGACTTGGTGATACATTGAAAACAACTAAAATTTTTGCTTTAGTGCGAGGAAGAACAAGTATGCGAAAAATAAATCGTTTATCGACAATGCAAAATAGAAAAAGAAAAAAAATACTCACTTCAAGCTATAGGCAATCATCGAAAACCACAAACAGAGCACTTGAAGAAACAAAAGAAGAAAAAATGCATAACAACAAAGCTGACTAAAAAAAAGGCCGGTGATCTTTATAGAGGCTGCCGCCAGTGCAGAAACGTTTGTATATCGGCATCTCTTTCAGAGAAGGATCAAGGCTTGTCTGTTGCATACAATAATAACAGTCTTACTTCAGTACCTAACAATCGGCGCACAATATGACGACATGACATAATATGACATTTTTTATTTCACCTATAACAGAGCTTTCGCTCCAATTACAATAGGCTTACATATATTTTAAACAATTAAAAATTACAATAACAACAATACACAACAAAAGAAGAAGAAGGGGAGCAAAACTACAATAATCGTTTCATAAGGAACACCAGCAGAAGTATTCTAGAGAGCATAAATCCCACAATAATATTCACTGAGGTAGAACAAGATACATATCTATATACAGACTGAAACACTTGACACGTACCAAGTTTTCATTAAGGCACACAAATACTTCACGCGTCGTATTATTTTACTATTAATATTAACTTAATAATACTCAGCGATGAACAATGAGACTCGGTGAAGTACACAGACTCCTCTCAGGTACAGGGATAGTGTTGGGCAAAGACAATATTCACAGCACAGAGAAATAAACCACATTACTGTCGTATGTATAAACTGAAAAGTTTTATTCTTTATTTCTTGCAATTATAATGCAACTATACTTGAAACGAAGGCGAGGATTTCGCTTTGTTGATGAATTGACTCAATTAAAACGCATAAAACTCAATGCGTGGCTATCGGCAAGCCTATGATCACATAGACCTAGCTTGCGCCCCGAACTACCACACCAAGAGATATGCAATGATAACCGAGCCAATAATTGCTCTTTAGCCTTTTATTTCCAAATTAATCTTTAGGCTAACTTTATTATTTGACGTAGAATGGTTGCAGTATTGTGCATATCATCAATGCATGGCCATCGGCGTACCTATGATCACATAGGCCTAGCTTGCGCCCCGAACTACCATACCAAGATGTATGCACAACACCGAGGAGTTCTTTTAAGTTTTAAAAGCTTCGACGATCCGTGGCGAAAGTGTGTTATTTCTTACGCGATATCCTCGCTTTTATACTGTTTCGAGAACACAGATTCAAGTACAGATGAATCACTCACTATTTACAAAAGGTTACTATCAACAAAACTGACATCTATACATCTTTAGAAATACAAATTCGTATAGAGCACTCTTGCAAACAAAGATACATTAAACTACTCATAACACAGCATAAAATACAACAAACATTAAACAAAATATATACATTACTAATAAGGAGCAATATTACATAGAATAACAAGGAAATTACGCTTTCTTAAACAAAATAAAAATATTAGTGACATATTTTCTACTTGTGACGTCACATAAAATATGGATCATATCACACTTATAACTATACACATGTAAATACACATATATAAACAAATATACACACATACATATTATTGAATTTACAAACATACTCATGTAAACATCTATAATTGTGATTTGTTCATGATATTCTTCGAAGGATAGACAGGAATTGCATGAATGGTATAGAGAAATCCAAGTCTCCACCGTTTGTGACTATTTCATTATGTTTAATACAAAGTCTTAGAATGGACGAATTCTGGTGTTCTGTTGAGTTGGATGTACTGTAATAAAAAGGCTGCCTGAACCGTACATGTCGTTCTTAGCATTAACGTTTAATATTTGGAGGAGCCTTGGACTGTCGACCAGCCCATTGACTAACTTATATAGAAAAAATAAATGTGATACTACTCTCCATTCGTACAGAGGTGTAACATTGAATTCTCTGAGTAGTTGTTTATATGATACCTGACCCTGAAAAGACGATATTTTGTGTAACGAACAAATTTCTTCTGAATTCTTTCTATCTTTTTGCTATTACATTGTGTGTAAGGTGACCAGACTACACTTGCATATTCTAAATTGGTTCGAACAAGGCAATTAAACAGACTTGTCAGAGCTCTTTCATTACTTGTGAACTTCTAATTAGGAACCCTAACGTTCTGTAAGCATCATTACAAATCTGATCAATATGTGTTCCAAAAGATATTTTATTTTTTAATGTAACTCCTAAGTCGTTTATCTGATTTACTTTTTGTAATGCACGATTATTCATTGTATACTGATAAATATTGGGTTTGATTTGCCTGGAAAAAGTTATCGCAGAACATTTTGTGACATAAAGTTTAATTTATTTTCGATGCTCCATCTTTGCGCATTTTCGAAGACTTTTTGCAAGTTATGTGCATCGTTTGGATCTTTCATTACTTTATACAATTTAAAATCATCAGCAAAAAGTAAGCATTTTGAGTATTTAAAAATTGTGGGTAGATCATTGATGTATAATAGAAAGAATAATGGTCCAAGATTGGAGCCTTGTGGTACACCGGAACAGACTTTGTACGTGTATGACTTAGCTTGTTTGCATGTCACAAATTGCATTAGATTGCATAGGTAAGAGGATATTAACGTAAGAAAGTTATGAGAGAGACCAAACTTAAGACAATTTACTCAACAATACATCGTGATCAAGAGTATCAAAGACTTTGGCGAAGTCCATATATATATTCATTAACAGAATTCCCATCATCGAGGGAATCGGATATAGTCTGTGTGAAATTGACCAGATTAGTTGAAGTAGACTTTCCAGGCCAAAATCCATGTCGATCTATTTACATATAAGATTTAATATGGTTGTATATCCTGTCATATAATATATATTCAAATATAGCAGCAGAGAAGTCTGCCATTCCGTAATTGTACACAGTAACTGGGGAGTTGAAACTACAGAAGAAAGATAAAATATTCAGATTATTATCAAACTAAATTTGTTGAATTACAAGTGAACAGCTAGTTAACGTGTCCAACTACTTTATACATCGCGATAGGAGGCACGTTAAGAACTGCTTGAAAATGAGTACGTGCTCTGCATGTTCAAAGCCTGTGTCAAGGCAGGACATACTTTCAAAAATACAGTGTAAGGACTGTTTTAACTGGTATCACACCAAATATGTTCATCTAGAGGAGAATGATGTAGAATTCATTAAATCAACAAATGAAGGATGGCGGTGTATAAAATGTGCGAAATCCAGGCGTGGTAGCTTGTTAGAAGAAAGTGCAAATGAACCATCAGGAGAAGTAAAACCGCCTATTACGGATGTGTGTAAGCTATTACATAGTTTGAAAAGGGAAGTGGAAACTCTGAGGAAACAATAAGAAACAACCGAACGGGAATTAGGAAAGTCGCTTGATCTCGCACATGAAAAACTTGCCGAAAATGTGGAGTTGGTGAAAAAACAATCTGAAACCATCTGCTTCAAATAGAACAGTTAAAAGAAGAGAATATTGTTATAAAAAAGAAATTAAATGAGTCACAATTGCAATTAGACGAATTTGAGCAACATGGGAGAAGAAACATATTGGAAATATGTGGTGTTCCTGTTAACCAGAATGAATATCTGTTTGAAGTTATAAAAAATGTAAGGCGAGTGTTAGATATTGAAGTTGATAATCAAATGATAGACACCTGTCATAGATTAAAGAAGCCTCCTCAACAAAAATCTGCAGCCATCATTGTTAAATTTGTTAGGCGAGTAGATGAGGATAAATTTATGGAAAGAAGAAAAGTAAAAGTAAATCTAAATTGTCTTCATTTGGGTTACACTAACATTAACCAAAGTCTCATCCCCTTAGAAGAAAATTATATAGAGGAAATATTAAAATCACCAACAATACTTTAAAACTATACCGGTTAGCAATCTCCTCAACAAAATCGCACATGTATACGTACCTTTAGGAAGAGGATATTCGTGAGTGTCACATGATTGCCGGCGCTCTGTACCTCCCCCTTCCCCCCCGCTTTCGGAGCTCGCATCAGATTCAAGCAAGATGGCAACATCGCAACAAAAAAGTTATCTGTGTACTGCACTTTGAAGTGTGTGAATCTGTTACAACAGTGCAGCATGAATTTCGGCGATTTTTTCTTGTGGGGGTACATTAAAGACACTTTGTGCCTCCACACTGGGAAATCGGATCATACCAGCAGTGGAAGTAGTGACTCCAGACATACTCGCACCTGTATGGACGAATTCTCCTACCGAATGGACATATGCCGAGCATCCAAAGGGGGTCACATTGAGCACTATGAAAATTTTTTATGTAAAAATGTATGTATAGCTGTGTACTTTAAAAGCAATTCCAAGTTTCTGGTTTGATAAATAAAAAATATATAACGTTTTGAAATCGAGTAATTTTTTTGAAACACCCTGTATTGAAGTGCGTTCCCCATTTTAAAAACAAATGCCTCTGGATTGCCCTGAATTTTCTTCTAAGTTAACTTATGCACACCTAGGCTAATCGAGACTGGGGACCACAGTTTAAAGTGGGTCCTGAACCATTATCTGCCCCCAACGGGTATTGAACCTGTACCATCTTGATTAAAAGGACACGATTTTACTCCTACGCCATAGGTTGAACAATTGAGTGAATTGTTAGGTCGCTTTCCTGCCACTCTTGGCTAATCGCGACGATAAGGATGAATGTAGATATGACGAAATGGATGAATAGACAGTCACAAAGGACACCCATGTCGACACCGGGATTCGAACACAAGACCCCTGATGCGTCGTGGTAACCACTGAGCCACCGATGTCGTCACTACCACACCACCCTGGAGGTCATCGAAATTGTGTGTGTTATCGTATAAATACGGGAGTCAAACAGTAAAAATGGTCTTGTAGCATTATGTAACAGTTAAAATATGAGAAATGTAAGACTTTTCCGTGGCGTACCCTGCAGAGGCGGGTTGGTGGGGGTCGTAGCTCCCACCGTCCGTTTTCGCACAAATTTCCTTAAACTAGAGAAAACATTATCATATGTAGGAAAATAGCCTTGTTGGTCTACAAGAAGAAACGACTGACTGCTGGAAGAATAAAAAGTCAGAACCTTCGCCTGGTAACAACGCTTTTCTCAGTACTTTGTTTTTATTCAACTGCACATTGCAACAAGCCATCAATAGGGGGATATGGAAGTGATGTGATCAGCATCACGATCCGTTTGCCTATACACCCTCCTAAGTATTTTGTTAGATGGTGGGGGAACCCTAGAACCGTCTTTTGCAGGAGCGTTGAAAAAGTTCCCACTTGAGATCAGCTATCCCGGGAATCGAACCCGTTTCTCCAGCGTGTCAGTCTGACGTCCTACGAACTGAACACTGCGATTACGTGCTTTCAATATAACCCAACAATAAGAAGGACAAAAATATATATAGATTGATTGATTGATTATGTTTATTTAATTTACTCGCTTTTCTGCAACTTTTTGCTAATCCAGAATATGAGGATGAGTGACGATATGATGAAATTGATGAAGGGACACTCACAAGAACACCCATGCTCAGGTCAGGGTTCTATCCCGGGACCCTTGACGTCACAGTTTGCTGTGCTAACCACTCCAAGAAAAAAGTATTTTAAAAATTGCACCAATGGTGATATCATCAGGGCCCACATTTTTATGTAATCACATATTTTGTTCATTTCTATGTAGGCAAAAATTGCAAATCTCGGTGAATTTCTATTTTAGGAACGATATGTGTGGATTTCATATCACATATTTTTACCTATTTTGATGTTTATTACATATTTTTACATGAAATTCAGTATTCGGACCATCTTCCTTTTACTGAGCATATGCATATCATATATTTTAATACACAAATATATTTTTACATATTATTTACATGTTTATGCGAATTTTTTCCACATATTTATGTGCATATTTCGCATGTTTCGGCTACATATAAACATTCGGGCTCTAGATGTCATTGTCCCCTTGAAATTGATCCCCACTGGAAGAACATTGCACAGTGGTTCTGAAACCACTTTCAACTGTAAGTGTAGTTTCAAATTAAATTATTCCTACGCCAGCATAAAGTGTGCTTAAAACAAATGCTGAGAAATTTACAATAATGTACATTTAATTTAAATGCCTTAGGTCTTACGTATCTTAAAAGCAAACGATGTATTCGTATGTTATTTCCTACTACAAATAGATATTTTATTTAGCTGTTCTTAAACTTGTAACGTTCACTTAGAATTATCTTCATGCGACAGTGAAATAAAAGTCTACAGAGAAACTAATCCGAATAAAGCATAACTTTATAGAATTACTCTTTATTTTCCAGAACGTTAACAAACTTGAACGTGCAAAACAAAGAACATAAGCTCAAAATAAATCACTCCATTGCTACATGTTAAAGGGAAGTATAAATCTGCGCCATCTCACGACACTTTCTCGTACTAACTCGTGCTCAGTTTCGTAATTTTGCCGCATGGTGGTTCTGCTGGTAGCATCGACATAGCTCAGCCAACGGGTTTAAATCAACAAGAGCTGGTTGTTTAAAACTTTCGCAGAACCTTTCGAAGGAATGATTCAGGGGTATTAAAGCGTAAGAGACAAACAAGATTATCTTGAAACTATAATGTGGTATAAATCTGTGTTCAGAAAGTCGCATTTTAATAGTAACTTGAGTGACAGTAATGCTGGATGTGGTGGAGTTGTAAGAACACCGGGTTCGAATCCCGACAAGGGCATGGGTGTTCTTTGTGAGAGTCTACACATCAATTTCATCATATCATCACTCATATGTATCGTCACGATTAGTCAAGTGGAAGAAAAGCGACTCTAAATAATAATAAAAAAGTACTGAATTACAGTTACTTATTTTAAAAAGTCAGTTACAGTTACCTGTAAATCAAAACTAACTACAAGGTACTTTTACAGTTACTTTCTGCAGGAAATTTTGTAGCCAATAAATTACACGCAATCAGTGATCATTAATTGGAATAAAATAAATACGTGAAGATTTACATGTGTTTTATTTATGCTTCTGGAAAATAAAACTTCCATGCTCATATATATTTATACAAGAAATTCATGATGGAACAAGGAATCAGCTTTTCGTGATTGATAATTTATTTTATTTTACTCCTCTCTGCGTGCATATACACAGGAACACTTTTTCTTGTTAAATAAGAACGTTAATTCTCTCATAAATTAGCATTGTAAAAATACAATTTGTTTCTGCAAAAGGAAAAAAAAGATGCCGTATTACCGGTTCGTATAAATCCTTTATCACTAAACTGTCTTTGGGCAAGATTTGGTTGAACAGAATACTCCTGAATATACATAATATCTTCGTGATAGGTTAGTTTAGCGAACATTTTTCCCGTCTGAAAAAGAAGTTAAAAAAATACTTGCCATTGATATCTGCATTATAGTCGAAGTATTGTTCTTGAGAAAATTTACTGCGGTGTTGCGATATACAGGCTCACAAAATTTAAATCTTTTGTGTTCGTATCTATGATTGGTTTCATTACCTGATTCGCCATGCGACGAAACCAATGACACCTGCGAACACAAAAGATTTAAATTTTGAGAGCCTGTATTTCGCAACACCGCAGTAACAAACTAATTTTTGGCCTCAATGAACCGGGTGCGACGATTATTGCGATGACGTACGGTAATTTATTGCAGTGCTGCGCCCGTAAGGAGGGATAACAGGGGCATTGTCCCACGCCATCGCGACTACGGATCCTGCACCAGATAGAAATAATTGTTTCTCGCACTCTTTATTATAATTGCACAGAACACGAATATTCTATATTTGTTACTTAAATACATTTTTGTTCCCCTTGGTTAATCGCGACGATTAGATGAAAAAAACAACTATTCCACAATATAATATAACACTATTGTCTTGGTCGGGATTCAAACCTAGAATCTTTCTACACTCCTCTCCTGTGGATGGATGGTTAATTGATTTCGTTATTTTACGTCGTTTTTCTGATTCTTTTGACTAATCGCGACGCTGAGGATGTGATGACGGAACACGCACAGAGAACACGCTTGCCCAGGCTTGGATTCGAATCCACGACGTCTGGCGTCACAGCGCGCTGTGGTAACCAAAGCTACACGGAGAGCGGCTATACCGTAGATTGACTGGAAAAGACCATATGAGGGATAGCCTATAGATTTATAAATATTTTATCTGATGAAAGTTTCTTTGTCTCTTCTCCACATTGTGCAACTTATTTCTTTATTTTACCTAAATTTTCAGTTACTTACTGAATGACCATTTTACACTGAAACAGTAACAGCAGGAAAATAATAATCATAATTACAACAAAATAGATTACAAGATGGCCCAGAAGACAAATCAAAATTATACATAATTGTTAATAATTTTCTAAAACTTTCTTCTGGCAAGAATATGTCCACATTATTATATGAGCGAGGAAGCATGTAGAAAGGAGACCGCTGTAGAAGGGAAAGCCTTGTGGTGGGATTGTAAAAGAGCTTTAGTTTGATTGAGTTGGTGTTTTACGTCCGCTTTATACACAGTAAAGCTAATTGGGACTGGACCTACAGTTTGAAGTGGAATCCGAACCACTATGAGCCTCTACCGGGTATCGAACCCGGGACCCCTTCATTACAAGGCGATGACGCTACCACTGTGTGGAATATATGAATATGATTGTAAAGATGAAAATATATCTAAGGATTGCTTGGGCTTCACATACCGCATGGCAGAGGTTGAACCATGAGCGGGATTTCGGAATTTTTGTTAGGCAATATAATACAAGTCATTTAAAGAAACTCAGATGTGAAACAATTCAAAATTAATATTTTCAGCCGAATAAACTTCCAGTTAACAAAATTCAACAATTTTGGATTATTTGCAGTTTATATTTACTTTCAGTGTCGTTTGATGGCAGTGTACTCAATATTAATATTTAATACAGTGAAAAATTATATGTCAGAGAATATGCGCTAATATTTCTAAATTTTATTAGAATTTTATTATTTTCACAATAAAACTTACGCAATTCAATTATGCGTCTCTTGTTTTTTCTAAACTTACAGACTGCATATCAGAACCGTTTGCTAAATGACTTCAAATATTTATAGAAAATTGTCAGCAGCACAATCCGCTGTCGGGAACTTCACTTTCGGGTACGTCGAAACGAAACACAAACCTATTTTGAACAGAAAAACCTAGACTGGAAATTCAAAACAGATTTCTGTTTTACAGAATTCCCACACAATGTAATGTCCTCCAATCACGTGTTGATATATTTTCCTGAGAGTATGCTTTTCGGTCTTCAGTAAGAACGAGTTCTGGTAAATAATATCCTTAACTTATTCTTTGTTAATTTGTTAACAATGTTCATGTTCTTTTGACATTTTTAATTTTTTTCTCCTTTCCTTGTTTACAATTCAGTATATTTCTCTGGCGAAATGAAAAGGAATCAAGGAGAAATCAATCCGCTATCACCCTGTATAGACGATAGACTGTGGTACTTGAAACTAAGAGCTATCAACCAATGCCCTGGCCCCAGGTTGCGAGGAGAGGGGTAGAGGGGTAAACACAGAAATCTTCCCTTTCCGAGGGAAACTGGTCGGGGGGGGGGTGTGTGAAAAGGTCAGCTGGAGTAGCTTTGCCTGGCGATCGTACCAAGGGGTGAGAAGCGCGTTGAAAAATAAGTGTAGTATGTGTAATAAATATCACTGCTAGACTAGCTACTCCTCAATGCAAGTCACCGACCTCTTCTTCAGTTCCATCCAGGCTGGATACAAATCAAGATTTTTATTTTAAAAATAATTTTTGAGTTTTTTTTAATTAAATCGGATTCTTTTTATTTTTTACAAAACACGCTTAAAATTGCTTGTATGTTTTTTGGTACCGTACATATAGATATGTTTATCTTATATAGAAAGGAATTTTCTAGTAAACGGCCCTATAAAATATTCGAACACTTTCATTAAAGGAAATAAAAAAATATATGTAAATATATATTTTTCTGTTTCCTGATACTGTATAGCTACATGAATCTACTATGGAAATGATTGTTGAGCGTGTTAATGAAACTATAATAGTTTTCTTTATCTTTTCTTCCGGTGGAAATAAAACATTCTGGATATACTCTATAGTTGTAACTTAAAATATTTTTTATTGGAGCTGAATTTTGATTTTTTTAAAAAAATTATAGTTTGCAAAATATCAGCTGTCATGTTTATTTACAGTTTAATGAAAATTACTGTATTTTACGGTTTAACATGGTTAGTATTTTGTATATTTGTGTACACAAAATATTTCCTATTTTTGCCTATATAAAGTATTGAATTTTTAATCAAGAGAAATTTATATTCCTTTACAATTCATGATGGGTTAAAACAAGGAGATGCATTATCTCCATTGCTCTTTAATTTTGCCTTAGAATATGCTGTTAGGAAGGTAAAAGAAACTAAAGAAGGACTAAAATTAAATGGTGTGACTCAGTTGTTAGCATATGCAGATTATGTAGACTTACTGGGGGATGATGTGAATACTATTAAGAATAATGCTAAAATATTTTTCAAAACTGCTAAAGAGATAGGTTTGGAAGTTAACAAAGAGAAAACTAAATATATGCTTACAGGCCGAAACCAAGTGTTAGGTAATAATCAAAATCTAATTATTGATAACAACTCGTTTGAACCAGTTTCCAAATTCAAATACTTAGGAGTAATATTAACAAATGAAAATTATATTAAAGAGGAAATAAAAAGTAGGCATAATTCAGGAAATGCATGTTACTTCTCTCTTCATAAACTTTTGACTTTTGTCTTCTCGTTTAATATCTAAGAAACTAAAAGTTAAAATATACAAAACAGTAATTTTGCCTATAGTATTATATGGGTGTGAAACTTGGTCCCTTACATTGAAAGAGGAACATAAATTGAGAGTATTTGAAAATAAGATCCTTAGAAAAATCTTTGGACCTAAAAGGGATGAGGAGACAGGTGAGTGGAGAAGGTTACATAATTTAGAACTACATAATTTGTATTCATGTCCAGATGTTATTAGAATAATTAAATCAAGAAGACTTAGGTGGGCAGGCCATGTAGCACGAATGGGAGAGGAAAGAGGAGTTTACAGGATTCTTGTTGGGAAACCTGATGGTAAGAGACCTGTAGGAAGGCCAAGACGAAGATGGAGGGACAACGTTGAGATGGACCTAAGTGAAATCGGTAGGGATGGAAAAGAGTATATAGAACTTGCTCAAGATAGGGAAAGATGGAAGGCCTGTGTTGCTGCAGCCATGAACCTTCGGGTTTAAGAAGGCTAGGGAGTTAGTTAGTTAGAGCATAATAAACACCATTAAATGATTTCGAGATTAATGTACTTTCACCAAAGTGATTCCGATATCTACCAAATCCGTATGTACATTATTCTATACATTATTTATTTAAAGTGATTTAAATAAGTGATTTTTTTTAAAAAAATCACCCGATTTAAATCGCGATTTGGTTCCATCTAATCATCACTCACGCCTTCACGATTAGACAAAATTGGCAGAAAAGCGACTTTACAAAGTATTCTGATAAATTTCTTGAACAGTTCATTTAGTGCGGCTATTACGTTGGGGTAGTGGGATGAATAAACAAAACCTTTTCTAACAGAAATACTGACGTATAAAGGCATGTATATTTGAATATACCCATCACTGGGTCATTTCGTTCTTATGATCAAACCTTTCTGAAAATGGGTTCCGTTGAACGTGTCATTTCCACGAAGCCCTCATCTCTTTCCGGGAGAATTAGCGCTCGGTTAAGACCGCCCCTGTCCCCTCCCAACGCACCCCGAATCTCCCTAGATTGACTTTAAGTATGAGATACGACGTCGGGATTAATTCTCATCTCTTGCCAGGGGAAGAACCTTCTCCTAGATTGGACATCAGGCGTTGAACTTGATTTAGTGTCGTCACAGAGAACTTCTTTTAGCTGAGCCCAAGGGCGCACAATCGTATTTTCAGGTGGCCCTGGTAAATAATTCATTATTTTATTTTACGCACTTTCTTTTGCCTTCATTTGCCTACCATCTGTTTCACTTCTACTTTTATTCTCTCCCTCTCTTCATGGCTTCTGTATCTTTCTCCTCTTCTTGCTTCTTTCTTATTCTTGTTATTTCTTTCAATTCTTCTACGTATTTCTCTCTCCTTTTATCTTACCTTTACTTGTCTTATTTCTTGTCTCTTTCTTCCCTTGTTTTTGTACTTTTCTCTTCTTCCATGTGTCTTGCTATTCTTCTTTCTCATTTACTCTAATTTAACTTGATTTGCATTGTGTCTGTTATCTTTCCTTGTTATTTTCTTCCCTTGTTTTGTACCTTTCTCTTCTTCTATGTCTCTCTTTTCCTTCCGTGCTTCTTTCTCCCTCCCCCTCTTTCTATCCCCCTTTACTCTCTATTGTTTTTGTACCTTTCTCTTCTTCCATGTGTCTACTTTTCTATCTATTCCTCTTTCTCTGGCTCTCTTTCTATGTTTTTTCCTCTGTTTTTCTTTCCTTGTCTCTTTTCCCCATGTTTCTGAATCTTTCTCCCCTTTCATTTCCTTCTCCATACTCTGCTTCATTCTTTATATCCTTCGTACTCTATCTATCTTTATTTTCTTTCCTTCTGTTCTGCTTTTCCTATCTGTATCTTTTTCTCCCCTTGTCTATTGTCTTCCCTTCAATATATTTCTTTCATATTCTCTCTTTCTACCTCTGTTTCTTCTTCCTTGTTTTCTTCCGTCCCTTGTTGCTTTCTTTAGGACATAAACTTTTGAGCCATATCCTAATTACTACAATAACTTTCCTTACGTATGAAGATGTTAGGATACGGCTTGTTCTTGCTCTGGGTAAACTGAAACAGTGGAGGAAGCCGCGGAAGGTTTTATATTTCATGCTTCTATCACGCTGGAAAGAGAAAAAAGAAGTTGGCCGTGGAACGGGGAACATCCTGGGGACATTATATGGAAAGAACACATCTTGGCACCTGTGCTTCATGCATTCAAACCCGCTACCCGATATTTGCAACCGGAACGTTCGGGCTCTGGGAAACAGAAGAATATCAATCACGTGCACAATAAAGCCCTTGAGACGGCCCCGGAGCCCATATGGGCATCTTGCCTCGTGGAACGATCGAAGCCTGGGATGTGTTTTGGAAGGAATTCTGAACAGGACAGGATGCGGGGGGGGAGGGGGTTCGTTGTAGCTGAAGAATGGTGCATGCTGCACGACCTACGACTTGCAGGTGTGGATGTAGCTGCTTTTGCAGACGAAGCACACAACATACATTCTTTTTGTTTATTTTTTAATATCATTCACTTTCGAGCCCCACCACAAACATTATATATAATGTGGTGATTCAAAAGTTCCAGGACACCTATTTTCCTATGAAACGGATGCGGATCGAACTTCACCTGGGTACATCTGGGAAAGTGTGAGGGTGCTTCCGGGACATGGCCGCCATCTTGAAGTCAAATGACAATGGGGCCATGTGGTGTATCAAAACATATTAGAATTTTCCAAGAAATGCAATGCTGTAATTAGTTCTGTGATAGCTGTAACGGTACAAAAGTTATAGAAACTGAAAAATGGCAAGCGCCTGCTGCATTACCTAGCGGGATGTCCTTGAGGATGTGCTCAATGTGGTTCCCATCGTGCCGAACACACTCTTCGAGGCGTGAGATCCACTCTGCATGGGCCCGCATGACTGAACATCGCCGAGAAAATCCGCGACGCACACCACCTTCACCACCGCACCATGTGGGCCTGTGGTCAAATACCCCCACAGATATATATAGTACTCCGTGCGTCCAATTCCTTGCGAGGCCGAGAGATCGGGAGAAGTGTGGCGAGCGGCGCTAGCGGAGATGCCGACATTTTCGACCAGTAACGTCCCGCTTAAGTTTACCCTCGAAAGCATTTTGCTTCGCTCGGAATCGTTTGGAGGTTTCGAATGTGCAACACTGTATCAAGATTACGTTGCAGACTAAACCGTTAAAAGTCAATGGTTTTCGTGAGCATTTTTTGCAATCTGAAAGCTCCGAGCTTGAGTTGTTATTTCCTTCGCGACTACAGGTGCCCTGGCCAGAGCTGCGATTGAAGTCAGGAACAGACCTTGAACCTAGAGCGTGTTAATTTCGTACTGTGTGTAAGAGTGTGGTTTTTGGCAATCCTCATAGTAACGACGAACCAAAAGACAATATAAGGGTAGATTTTGTATGAATTGCGGAAGAACTTTTACTTGTGAATGAAAATTTCATCAAACGTCATTTTGAACAACTCTTATAACACAGGTTAGTGCTCGTTTTGCAATATTAATACAAATATCTGCATGCTAAAGATATGTCCCATAAAACTAAGCGGGACGTTACAGGTCGAAAATGTCGGCATCTCCGCTAGCGCCGCCCGCCACACTTCTCCCGATCTCTCGGCCTCGCAAGTAATTGGACGCACTGTAGATACACACACATAATATGTGTGTGTGTATGTATGTATATGTTTGTGTGTGTGTATACAGGGTGTACAAGAAGTGTTAGCGCTAAATGAAACAATGAAAAGTACACGAAAGTAGAAAGAAAAAAGTCTCAGCAAACATTGAGTCGCAGATGAACCGTTTGCGAGATAATTGAGAATGTATGCTTATGATCCTCTACTGAATTGATTGATTGTACACACCGTATGCTTTTCGCGTGTGATGAGCCATAGTCCTACTTAGTAACAAATAACAGAATAAGGAGTTCACCTCGCTACACATTGCTGTTGCTTTTATTACCAAAGACTATTGTACTGTCCAGTGTGTCACATGTTCGGCAGTGTTCTGTTTTAAACAACGAAACCTCGGAGTGCGCAAGGAGACAAGCGAAGGATGTGTGGAAAGAATCAGCATTCAGAGGTAGACAAAAGAAAGAAGCCAGCAATTTTTTTTTAAATATGGGCGAAAACAGGAATAAATTCAATTAAGATAATGCTAGACATTTGAAATATGACCTTAACACATTGAATTTATTAATTAATAAAAGATTGGGTTAGAAGTAATTAATTCTTCAGATAACAGGTAGAGGCACATTGTACAGTTGTTCGGATCCCGCTTTAAAACTGTAGGCTCAGTCCCGATTAGCCTATTTGTGCATAAAGTTGACTTAACACAATAATTCAACAACTGCAATTCTACTGGTAACTGTGCAGTACATTCTAATACATTGCTGACTCTACCATATCGCTGCAGATTTTAAAATTCGGGTAGAAACAGTGCAAAAGTTTAAAATTGGTACACGTGATACAGAAAACGTACAAAAATGAAATACAAACGTATACTGTCCTATTTGTTTAAATTTCCATTAGCGAACTTGAATTTTTTTTTAATTAGAACTGGATTTGAAAATTCCGCGAAAGATGAAAATTTTCAGGCGGCATGTCGACCAGGCGCCCTCTATTTATACACGAACGCACCCACAAACACAGTTAATTCGGAAACTAGTAGAGGTAAAATGAAGAGAAGGGTTCTCCCAGGCCTATGTGGCCAAGAGTTCGAATCCCAGCCTGTGTTTTTTGTGATTGTACATTCACGCACACTTATGGGTTGAAAGGATGCAATTGACTCTTAATAGAATTGATTGGATTGTTGTTTTAAGTCCACTTTATGCACAGTAAGGCTAATCGGGACTAGACCTACAGTTTAAAGTGGGGTCCGAACCACTGTTCCATGTGCCTCCACCGGGTATCGAACCCCGGACCCCTTGATTACAAGGCAACAACGCTACCACTGCGCCATCGGGGCTCGTAATAGAATCGTTACAACCCGGAAGTATCCCTGAGTCTACTTCATCATCATGATTAGGCAAAAGTTGCAGAAAGCGATGCAAAATAATGATCAAATAGAAATTAAGATCAAAGAAATACTTTTTGAAAGTAGTAGTTTTAGTTATTTATTTTAAAAAGTAACTCAGTTATAGTTACTGGTATTTGGAGGGAGAAGAACCAAGAAGAAAACAGTTTGTAGCAAATAATTTGAATCAGTAATTTTCAAAATTTTGAGTCACATATGTATTAAAACACAACGTGTGTATATAAACCAGTGTGCGAATTATACTTTTTGACTTTGAAAGGAAGGTGGTTCCATCTAGTGGTAATTTCAAGTGTATACAGCAAATAATTAGGTAATTAGGTATATTTGCAAATAATTCACATCCTTTTTGAAGGTATATAACTCCATATTAATATTAACACTAAATAAAAGGAAAAATGAAATTAAAACCTTATAAATTATTACGATTTTCTTTTTACTAATTGTTTTTGTATTAGCCACGGTTTTGTAGAAAAAAAATTGTTAGATCTATACTATGAATTACCAAGTTCCTATTCTTGTGCGGGAATTTAATGTGACAATTATTAAATCAGAAAGGATACAAGAGAGCACCAAACGAACAAAAAATATAGGGGGGGGGGGTTCAAAGGAACAACCGTCGTGCCGCCCTTAATTTTTTGTTTGCCAAGAAATAGATCTTATAAAACTTATTCCTTAATTAATTAAGGCATCATTTCCTTTTAATCAAGAATAACCTTTTTTTAAAGTACTATTGTTGAACATTTCTTGATCGTAAGCTGGGTGCGTGTTAGAGGGCTCCATGGAACCAACTTTCACTCGCTCGTACTCGTTCGAGTGTCCCACACTCGAGCGTATACAATGGAATATCATTCTAATGTGACAATAATCATAGACACATATCCACATAGGCAGTTTCAGCCCACAATCATCTGTTTCATTTTCATGTGTCAATGTGTTGGTAAGATAGGCTACACTACATTTCAACATTGTAATGATAGAATCACTACAAGATCCTTTTTTTATTTGTTTTTATGTATGTTCAATGTTATTTTCTTTAGTGACATCTATACTTCTTTTTTATGCAGTTTCCAATGTAACTTGCTGTAGGGATGGCCTACGTGACGGTGAAAGCCAGCTTGCAGAAGGCTGTTAGTTTTAAAATCTTGCCCTTTCAACCTGAGGGGGGGTTGAAAAAAGTCCTGTTTACTGGCTTTTTCGAATCGCCTATATAAGAAAACCGATTGAGTAACGGGGGGTTGGCATTTTTACGTTTTTTGAGCAAGAGGGGAGACCTTTGGAAGGTTCTCTCGGTGCCGGTAGATGGCAGGTCTAGTTAAATGGCTAACGGTTACGGATCAACCATTTGCTTTAATCGAAATACGTAGATAAGTCCATGCATTTTTTCTTGATTCGTTTGGTGACAAGCCAACGCTTAGTTTTCGGTGGACATTGTTATTACTCTTAGAGTAACGTCGTATCCGAGTGGATTAAGAGACGCATGTAATTTCAAGTATGTGTCTATCCGTTGGTGACAAGCCAAGTACCTTGTTGCGCGAAATTGTTAGTTTAACCTTGTAGATTCAACACTGTCAAGGTGTCCGGTTTTTATTTAATCTGGGATTAAAGGGACAGTGACAGGGTGGAAAAGGAATCATAACAGTTTTGTTTTTATATAATTTCAAGAACAGCGCATATGTAGTTGTAATTTCAATCAAGTTTAGTCTACTTTCGCGAGGCAATTTTCATTATAAACAAGAAGGGGAGGGAATTAGAGAAGCATGTCATGTATGGTAGTGACAAGCTAGCTACATTTTTGAACTAGTACTGCTGGTCTAGGATGGCGTACGAACCTCTTATATATACAGGGTGGGGCAAAATAATGTTACCACCGAAAGGGAAACATACACATTTAATATACCCTTTCAACCTGTGAACCAGAAATGTGAATACATTTGAGCATTCTGTCAACCATTGAGTCCATAACCCTTGAACACATGTCTTGCTGTATAGAGCGTAGCACTGTCGAAATTCTTTGTTTAAGGTCTTGTATGTCCCGCGGTTTTGTTGCGTAAACACGCTCCTTTAACATCCCTCATAACCAGAAATCGCACGGGCTGAGGTCTGGTGATCTTGCCGCCCATGGTAGTGGACCACGCCGACCAATCCATCGTTGATCAAAACACCATATAAGTGGTAACATTATTTTGCCCCACCCTATATGTTACAGTGTTTCAATTAAAGAGGATGAAGTCATTTTTTTATGTGGAGGTTATTTTTATGTAATTCTTTGTACATAAGTATTTAATCAACGAAATAAACAGTCTTTTTATATATTTTTAAACTGAACGTCTGGGTATCACTGAGATAAAAGAACTGAGTTTTTCCCTAATATCCATGGTAAAAATATGTGAGTTATTCTATGCATTTTAATTCCGATTGAACCGTTTTTGTTAGTTTTTTCAAGTGTTATGCTAATTATTTTTTGCCTGGGGAAGTAACGAAGACAAGTAACAGGTAGAGCGAAGGCAAGTTACTCTCCCCAGAAGAGACATAGAGCATTACAACATTTAGATATTAACTATGTTTGCGTAAGTTTCAATTTCACTGCGTTCTTCACTACACGATCCATATTTGATTGATTGATTGATTGATTTGCTTTATTTTACTTCTCTTCTTGTGGCGCTGATGTGCGCATTGATGTGATGAAATTGATAAATGTACACTCACAAACATCCATGCCCAGGCCAGGATTCGAACCCGGGACCCCTCGCGTCGTAGCTCGATGTGCTAACCACTCCGCCACGGAGGCCGGCTGATCCATATTTGAGGATCTACTACCACAGACAAATTATGGTTGTACGTGTACACCCGACGCCGAAAGAAACAGTAGGCGAATTGTCCACCGCCATTTTCATCCGGTCTGAATTACACAATGGTATGACAATGAATTGAAATGAAGACGTCAATAAGCAGAGAACAATGCCTGCTTCGAACCAACATAGTTTTATTCCTTAAACAACACAAGATGTAGAATAAGAAAGTAGTGAAAATAGCGGTGGACAATTTGCCTACCATTTTCTTTGCCGTTGACTGTACTACTGTGCTTCGAGCGTGTAACGATCGTTTCGCCTCTTCGAGTGTTATCCGCTCGAACGAAGAAACTCTCAATTTCGTACGCTATCTAGCAAAATCCTCTCCCTGCAGCACTCTATGTAGAACACACCGTCAGTTTCACAATTCTTACTTGTGTGATGATACGCGCTGATGAACTTTGCAAGCGCGAAATGCTATTAATTACTATACTTCCAGGAAAGAATGGAGGAGAGGATAAAGGAAGAAGATTAATGAAAAGAAGGAGAGAGAGAGAGAGAGAAAGAAACAAGTCAGCGGACCTTGGTTTATAGAGAGGAAAGAGAGAGATGAAGAAATATTAGGGAAGGAAAAAAAGAGATTAGGGGGAAAGAAAGAATGAATGAAATAAAGGGAGATTAGTAAAGGGAAGAGAGGGAGAAAGAAACAAGGAAGAGATTTTTTACGTACCCAATAGGACCTAATAATGTAAATAGTTTGCAGAATCGGAATAGAGATGGCAGCACCAGGCGTGCAGGATTAAGAATTAACATAATATATGTGAATAACTATACACATAAGAATAAAGCGAATGGAAAAGATGAAAAACAATAAAATCTACTATGAGAAGATAAAGAATACATATAGAAGAAATAAATTAATATATATATTTGATAAATCATATCAGTGGTCATACGTAGGTTAACACGAAACTTAAAGAAGTTAAAGCACTGATACAAGTGTATCTTTAAACAGATTTTTCTGATTGATTTACTATTCCCATAGAGGAAATGTTGTTTACATCAGTGGCGGCGCGTTCCAGTCGACGCCCCACAGCACTTTTGGTTGCGCGTTTCAACCGTAGCACCTACTTGGATGCGCGTGTCAGTCGTTTGCACCAAGTATACAGTCTGTTGTACCCAGTTAATGTTGGCGCGTTCCAATCGCAGCCGCAAGGGAGGATATTAGTATAATTCCCACAGCTTAAAGGATAAAGGAATTCATTAAATCGTCAAAAACTTAAATAAATGGAAATCCATTAAGAAGGAAGTCCGGATCCAGAACTTCAATGAAGAAGGTAGTCCGGATCCAGAACGTTCATTAAGAAGGAAGTCCATATCCAGACCATCCATTAAGAAGGAAGCCCAAATAGAAGAATATACAAATTGAAGAAAAGAAATAATAAAAAACCGATTGAGATGAAAATTATCTGTAAATAAGAATTATAGAAGAACGTAGCTTATCATGTAAATATTCTTATTCCATGTATCCTGTGTTCAATAAATATATACTTTTAAACGTCTCAATTGGAAGGCATCCTGTCTGGTTTCGTTGTCTACAAAGATCTCTACCCTGTAGATATTCTAGATGAGGTTTAAGATTAAGATTTATGCACCTTGTACTAAATAGAGGTAGAAGAGTAGAGAGAAAAGGAAAGACACAAAGAAAGACTAAGTAAGGAAAGGGAGAGAAAGGTTAGAGGGGGAAGAGGAAGAAAGTTGAATTGATTGAATTGAATTGGTTATTTAAGTACACTTTGTGCACAGAGAGGCACCGGACCTACAGTTCAAAGTGGTGCTCGAACAACTATTTCCCCCCTCCGGGTATCAAACCTGGGATTCCTTGATTTCAAGTCGATGACTCTACCACTGCCACTATCGGGGAGCTGTAAGAAAGATGAATTAAAGATGGAAAGAGAGAGAGAGAGAAATAAAGAAGAGAGGAGAGAAATAGGTGAAAGGGGTAAGGAGGGAAGTGAGAGGGGAATGGGGAAAGATGAGAAAGATAGGAAGAGGAACAACAGAAACAACCCATGTAGACAACACCGTGTATTAGGAGACATGATTTTGTCGCGTCGACAGGTCAATGCGGCCTTTCAGCTTGATGTCCTCTGCTGACATTTAATTATTCTCGGCTGGTTAGGTTTGATGAAAGGTTGGTTGGAAGCAATCGGAACTGATTGCAAACGCGGTGTCTTTCTAGACTGGTTCCGGCGGCCTCTTTTATTAACTCCGCGATTATTTTGAACAGTTTCTGTACGCATGCGCAGTACTGTACCATACCGTATTTAAGGGCCTCTAGTCTTAAGGATGTCCTACCTATTTGTAACATACCAAAAATATCAAGAGTCAGATAACTAAAGCTAACATAATACTAACTCAAATTACACTACTAATAGCCTAAATAATTACTAAATAAATTTAAATACTTATATAAATAAATAGTACTTTGCAAAATACCTGTTCCCGTCATAAATTTCAAGTTCCCAATGTATGTATAGAATACTCTATTCTATCTTTAATTGTATTTTTCTCATTGTATTTATGTATTAAATTGAAAATAAAAATGTAAATAAAGAGATTATATTCAGCGTTTTTTTCATTAAGCGCATACCTTCGAATGTATGCGGGTGGAGGCCCCCCCACTTCCCTTCACACTGTCCGAAGTCTTGAAAATCACTAACTGCGAACATGAATCTTTCAAAGCATAATGACCTTGCATATTATTGCAAATGAAGTGCATCACGGAACAAAGCACAGACGAGACTTTTAAATTAACAAATGTCCAGTCTCGATTAGTCTATCCGTGCATAAAGTGGACAAGAACTCAAGTCAATATAAAGCCTAGCATGGTGTGTGCTGGACTCATGGATTCGAGTTCTAGCTGGTACACGTGTATTTTTATCAATTCCTTCTATCATCATTCACCTTCACCGTTGCGATTAGCCTAAAGTAGAAGAATGAAAGTGACGTAAAGATAGATCTCTATCTCACACACAAATATCCTTACATGATTGATTGAGTTGGTGTTTTAAGTCCACTTTATGCAGAGTAAAACTAAATGGGACTGACTTACCGACTGCCAGCCTCACTCCCACCTGCCGACTTGGGAGATCGTCCAACAGTTTATGGGGTGACGTGTGGTCAGCACGACCAACCTCCGGTCGTTGTTGTAGTTTCCGTGACCGGATTACGCTGCTCATTCGTAGCTCCCCAATTTCCTCACGATGGTGGGCATGAACGGATTAAGACTATTTAAGACGAAATTGGGCCTGATGATGCTACTATAGCCTGACAAGTCCCGATATGCGCAGATCGCTGTGGAGCACTTCCTATTACGTCATTCGCTCCACCACTCTTCTACGTACTAGTCTGGCCTTGAGACTACGAGTGGTGCCAACTCAACAAAATTAAGCTAAAACAAATATTTTTACTATATAGATTGTCGGTGCCGGCTCATATCAGTTTATCAGTGGTTCATTTGATTTAATCCGATCTTTGAAAATGCGTGCGTAAACTGCAGTATTACGCACGCGCGTTAACGTTTATAACGAAGAGAAACTACTGGGCGAATGACTTCATTTTCTGAATGCGACATCGAGCAGTGGCCTGGTTTTTTTTTTAAAACCGAGTGGGGTGAGGGTTATTTTGTTTATCGTACAACAATCACTACGAGAAGGCAATCTGATAACACGCTTGCCTATGTTCTTTTTTAAAGCACTGAAATGTTCTTGCTCTTTACTCTTGGCTGCATATTTTTGAAATGCAAAAATAAAATCTTGCCGGGTCCAACGAAATCCACAATCTGCTCTGGAAAGCCCCTTACAGGACAGGCCAGATAAATTGTTTACAATGTTGCAACATATTTGCGAAATCAGAAGGAGTTACATAAACTTAAGCATAATGTTGTCGAGTCCACAAGCGCAGCTACGGGAGTATCTAAATGGATGGTTTCTCGAGTTTTAAAAGAATTGGATTGGATTGATTTGTTGTTGTAAGTTCACTTTATGCACAGTCAGGCTAATCGGGACTGGACGTATAGTTTAAAGTGGGATCCGAACCACTATGTGCCTCCACCGGGAATCGAACCCGGGATCCCTTGATTACAAGGCGACTACGCCATTACGCAATCGGGGAGTTCAAGTTTTAAAAGAAGGAAAAGAGTCTTTGGCGAAAGGTGAGCTGAAGTTCTGTACTCCGAAAGGTAGAAAAGAGCCCAGGAAAAGCGAATAAAAATTTCGTTGTAAATCCTCAGACCATTCCGCTCCCTCCAGGTTGCAACACTGCGAACCAACGGAATGGAGTGGGGAAACGTGGTGTGAGCTGCGCAACAGCCATTTGCAGCGTCTTGTTTTTAAACTTGTCAAGTTATAAGTAAACTGTTTAACGTAAAATTGATAGCATTAACTTTAAATCTTTGGTGAACAATAAACACAACGACGTTATAGGTACGTCACAGCGCAAAGAATAGTAGTAACTGCATAATGAGTAACGCTGTGTCTAGGCGTCCGAAATTGGGGCTTCAAATTTCATTCTAAGATTTATTTTCAGGTTAATATTGCAAAAGAAAACTGTTGAGCTTTCAGAAAATTCTCGTCTGTTTTCATTTGGGCCTATTTCAGGAATTGGCCTAATGCTGCAGCATGAATAGCACCAGCCTTAATCTGTTACTGATGGAGGATGGCCACCGGTCCCATACACATGCCGAAATCTCCGGAGAGAAGTTGTTACGCTTCCCCCAGGAGACTCGAACCTGCGCGCGTCTCGTAGCCGTAGCCCAAAGCATGAAGCCTTAGGGAGATTTCACACCGACACGAGAAGCTGCAAACGACAGGTGACAAGCGTCACGGAGAATTCACACCGAAGCGGCAAGCTTCTAAAGGCAACATTCACCGCGCATGCGCAAACAACAGCACGAGGCAACACGATGCAGGGTTGTGAGAAAAATGCCCAGTCCGAGCGACTCGTAAAGCGACATGCGATACGTGCAGCTTGCTTTCTCTTCGGTTTGAAAGGATTTGCTGCGAAAAGCCACGTGTCGTTTGTCGTTTTGTGAAATCTCCCTTAGAACACGTACAGCCATGGGTTCGGGAGTGCTGCATAAGATAGTAATTCAAAATGAAGGCACGAAAATTTTGAAGGTCATATCCAAGATTCTGGAAATGATTCCCGACTTTTCGGGATCCCGAACTTTCGAGCAATTCCACAGGAACCTATTAAACAGAGGCTAATTACTGGTATTTTTTGCACTGAAAGTGTCTAAGAAGCAATCACTTGAGTTGAGGAGGAAGTAGTGTACAGAATTCTCGATTTTCACCGTGCTGGTTTCCCGTGGAGAAAATTTCCTGACCTGGTCGGAAAATGTCCAATTTTTTGTCCCGAACATCGAGATCATAGAAATGTCGATTCCAAATTCCATCCGGAATAACAATTTTCGTTCCGCACACCCCTACTAAAATCAATCCAGATGGCTCTAATGGCCGTTATTTTGTTGGACGTCAGTAATTGCTGTGTCACAGAAAATAATATTATTTGTAATAAAATATCGCTGCAACTTCAATAGTCAAATTAAATGATTTTTACCAGATATCTCTGGCGGGAGGGGGGCAAGCTTCCTTGGTTGGAAGTGACCACACAACGTTTTAAAAAATTGTATTTTAAAAATTGATAACTGTGGCATGTGTACAATGGAATGGCTCATGTTCGCACGCACATATACTCTCTCTCTCTCTCTCTCTTTCTCTCTCTCTCTCTCTCTCTCTCACACACACACACACACATACACATATGGGTGTTGAACTTGTTCCCCTCAAACCAAAAAAGACCAAGCTCTGATGTTACAGCATATGCAAGACAAGCTTCACAAGAATGTACTACGATGCGATACAGCAATTTAAACTCAGATATATACCACCTGTAGTACTATAATTTGTCAACAGGTGGCAGGCTTTGTCTTACAAAGAGCTCTCCTAATCTGTCAGTGTGTAAATTACCTCCATTACATGTATCAATGTACAAAAAATCATTTTTAAACCCCCAACAGAGTAAATTGAATCCTTGTTGCATGAGCCATACTTGTCAATATGTCTCTTTCTTAAGGAAAAAAAACAACTTTTATTCCACAACAAATAGTACTTAAATAAAACCATTTCTTCGTGTGAATTACGGTTAGTACTTTGTTGTTTAATAGGAGGGCATCGCCGGCCATAATTGTGAGCTATTATTGTGCATTAAAACACTGATTTACGTTATTCTTCTTCTTAAGCCTCCCCGATGGCGTGCTGGTAACGTAGTCGTTTTGTAATCAAGGGGTCCCGGTACGTAGTGCTTCAGATACAACTTTAAATTCTGGTACAAGTCTCGGTTAGCCTTTCTGTGCATAAAGTGGACTTGAGACTAAGGCTCGTTCTTGGTTTCCTACCACGAAGATTAAGCGAAGCTGATTGGTGACTTGAATCACGTGCAACCCATGACGTCACACATATTGGCGGGAATGAAAGGCTTCCACATCATAGCCCATAATACCAGATATAATCTTCACCACAATGGGTCAGAAACGATGAAGAATCGAAGCCAAAAAGACCACTAATGTACTTGTAACATTTACGATCTCCAACGTAAAACTTTGGCCTGAAGTCATACGTAACTTAGAAGCTGTTCACCTAAGTCGATTTGCTTCCTCCACCGTGCAACGAACCAGTAACTTTCTTGGGGATTATCATGAGATGGTGGTGTAAATCATGGAAACTAATGGCGACTTATTCCTAGTTTACGTGCTTCTTTGATCCATAATGATTTCACGTGTTATCCGGTTCGCTATAAACCCCCTGCTGTTATAGGTCCGTTCCCCAGTGTGAGAAGTAGTGTTGCCAAATTGGAGTATTAAAAAAGATCTAAACAAAACTAAAATCCACCTTTAGATTTGCAACATGTTTCCGTATCCTACACTGTGGCCGAGTGGTAGTCGGCCCCCGTGGCGGAGTGGTTAGCACATCGCGCTACAACGCCGGGTGTCCCGGGTTCGAATCCTGGCTCGGACATGGATGTTTGTGATTGTCTGTCCTGAAAAGTCCTGAAATAGAAATATGAATGAAATGATATGAGTGAATGAAGTGAAAGTGGTTAGCACATCGCGCTGCGACGTCAAGGGTCCAGGGTTCGAATCCCGCTCGGGCTTGGTTGTTTGTGAATGTCCATTCATCAATTTCATCAATCATCCCCATCTTCGCAAATTAGCCAAGAGGCACAAAACGCGAAGTAAAATAAACTAAATCAATCAATCAACCGTATCCTACAAAAGACCCGTGCCACACGAGAAACTTAACTTACCTGAGGGGGCTCACAAGCCCACATTTTTTTTATCAATACAATTTTTTTTAAAAAAATATTGAATCGCTGCGTACGAAGAATTTTTTTCGGGAGGGGCTGGAATTGTAAAGGTGGATAGTACATATCTGCTTTCTCGGGTTGTGGCATATACAATAAAATATTTCGTGCATTTAAAAAACTTTCCACTCTCAAAAATGGCAATGGGGGTAATTTCGGAGGAGGCTGTAGCCCCCTCAGCTGTTTATTCATTATGATAATTGCAAAAATTATCATCATTACCAACCAATTGTACACTGTCACTGGCATGAGTGTCTCGAATGCATTCAAAGATGCATTTTTGCCTCCTATTTACATTAGATTTATGTTTTTATGAAAAAGGTAATATAGAAATATTATAAACACCCTAGGTAGGAAACAATGTAATTTATTTATATTTTTTTAATACAAATTTTCACAGTTGAAAAATCAAAAAATAGGGGTGGTGGGCCCGATATCCTCCTCCCCCGCTACCTAGGATAACTGGGAAGCTTGGATGTAAATATCACATAACTGCACAGAACCAGCGACAAGGAGGAGTTACCTTGAAGGTAACACATAATCGACAAGCGACATGTAACACGTGTCGTTTGAGGATTTCACCAATCGAATGCAGGCTTGTGCGGCATGTTATGCCACTATAGTGTGAAACGTTGCTGTTGATTGGCTCGTTCCGAAGCGGCATCTTGTCGCATGTCACTTGTTGCATCACTATGAAATCGCCCTAAAGGTTGATTTCAGTCCGAAGTGACAAGCGACAAGTGTCGCTTGGAAACGAATCCTTAGTGATGAATTGAACCTTTCGGACCGAAGCAACACGTGTGCCGCCTGTTGCTTACCTCGGTCTGTTGTTCACGCATGCGCGATGAATGTTTTGCAGGTGTGAATTATCCGTATTGCTTATTTTCTGTTGCGTGTGTCATGTTCTTTGTTGTCTGTCGCTTACCGCTTCGGCCTGAAAACTCCCTTACTAGTATTTAAATTTTACTTTTCATGACGAAAGCAAGCCAACGAATTCTTATAGTACTACTATACACGTCTGGTTGTGCGTGTGTACAGCCACCGGCCAAAATAATGCAATGCGTTACGTGTGTTGCCTACCTCTAAGGCAGTGGACAAAACTCAATGCCAGCTCTTCAATGGCAAATTCTGCTATAGCCGTAAAGTTAGGCAATACGCATAACGCCAGTATTTCAGGATCTAGGAGTCCAATATTTATTGCCGGCGACAATACATGTGTAGATATACACACACAAACACGAAAGGGGGAAAAGACCCAGATTCAAAAGAGTAAAAAGGGGTAGAAAGTAGCTGGGCGTCAAATATCCACCTCGCCAACCGCCCCTGAGAAAAGCGAAATAAATAAACCAAATGAATCCTTTGGAAATTTGATGCGAGACTACAAATCTTCTTAAACGCATGACAATGCAAACAGGCGGCTGGGCAGAATTGCGCGGGTGCCACATGTGGGAAAAGCAAAGCGAAAGCGGGACAAAAGTCGCTGGTTCCCGCGCACTATGTGGCAACGTCAACCGGGCTGTGTTGCCAAGTTCGAGCGTCAGACCAACCTCTCTCCGGGGCACTTTTGTGTCATCCCTGACCTTCCGAGCAAATACTGTCAGACTACATCATATGGATTACAAAGACCAACTCTACAAAGAGATCTTTCATTCCCTTAAACATCCGAACACACGAGGTTGCACTCCGACGTGGCAACAGCGCCAACGTCTGCCCAGTGATGTGTCATACACTATAAGTTTACGTCTACATGCGTTGTCTACACGTAATCTACGCGTAGCTTACATTGGGTTGTAGTTTACATAGACTACGTAGACAATCTCAAGTGCATTAAAATTAATTTTCAAGGCTTTGATGAAAGGAAAGTGACATTTTAAACTATATTGGTTCCTAACGAACTGACAAGAATCCTATTTACAACAAAATTTCTCTTCTCTTCTATCATCAACTATGGAAGAAGATAAATAGTATGAAAAAGAAACAACAGATGGCAGTCGTGAGGCAAAATTAGTTTTTTCCCCCAATAAAACACTAGAATATTTCCTGTTAGGTTTTCTTCCTAGGTAAAAAATGTTGGAATTTGGAAGGGAGCGTATGAAAAGTGCGCCTCACACATCAGCAACTGATACCCAGTATAATTTTGTTCTACTTCCACAGCGCCCTTTGCTAAGTTATCATCTTTCGCCATGTTGTTTACATAGAATACGTCATCTACGTGCATAAAATAGTCTACGTGTACAATGTAGACTATCGTTGTTTACGCGTAGACGCACACCACTGCTTCTGCCACACGCCTAATTTCTTTAGTAACGAAATGCGAGTACAGAAGCTCTAGTTCTGGTTATAAAACATCAGAGTTGGTAACATTGATCCGAAGCTATTAAAAAGCTACCGATTCGTTCACATGATCACGTGCAACCGAGATCTGATAAAGAGGAATATGGATTCCTATAGGAGGAGCTCTGTTGGGAAGGAAACTCCTAGAAGAAGCCGATGTATTTCTTGCACAGCTCACCCTTTGTGCGTTGATTCTTGATTGCTGCCTTTATTACGCAATAAAAAATTTCGTCCTTAATAGCTTTCTCCTTGCGGTGTGATCGGCTGGGTTTGAAGCTGTACGAAATGGGTTTTCTTCTTTGCGACTCGTGGTTTCATGACAAGGCGCCTCGATCCGCACAGCTGGAAGTAAAGGGTAGCCCTCGTCTAAGATTTCACTTCTGCTTCCAGCTATACTCTGTGCGAACTATCTCTGGAGCAATGCCACGCATAGCGTGGAAATCGAGTCGGCTGCTGCGAAGGCTCGTAACTGCAGTAACGTTCCTCCCCTCCACGCAATCCTATACCCTCTCACGTGTTCATTGGTAGAGCCGTATCGCGTCACTACTTGCGCAGAGGCTTGTTTTCGCTGGCTTGCTCCAGAGATAATTTGGACAGGGTTTCAGTGTATGGTGTTAATAATGACATGGATTAGTTCTCGGATTTTTAGGTTCTAAAATGTGTGCTTTTAGGTTCCTAAAATAGGCTCTATAAATTCCAAAATAGGTCCGAAAAACCCTAAAATAGGTTCTAAACATCCTAAAATTTGTTCTAAAAATCCTAAAAAAGGTTCTAGAAATCCTAAAATAGGTTCTAGAAATCCTAAAATTGGTTCTAAAAATTCTAAAATAGGTCCTAAAAATCCTAAAATTGGTTCTAAAAATCCTAAAATAGGTTCTAAACATCCTAAAATTTGTTCTAAAAATCCCAAAATAGGTTCTAAACATCCTAAAATTTGTTCTAAAAATCCTAAAAAAGGTTCTAGAAATCCTAAAATAGGTTCTAGAAATCCTAAAATTGGTTCTAAAAATTCTAAAATAGGTCCTAAAAATCCTAAAATTTGTTCTAAAAATCCTAAAATAGGTTCTAAACATCCTAAAATTTGTTCTAAAAATCCTAAAAAAGGTTCTAGAAATCCTAAAATAGGTTCTAGAAATCCTAAAATTGGTTCTAAAAATTCTAAAATAGGTCCTAAAAATCCTAAAATTGGTTCTAAAAATCCTAAAATAGGTTCTAAACATCCTAAAATTTGTTCTAAAAATCCCAAAATAGGTTCTAAACATCCTAAAATTTGTTCTAAAAATCCTAAAAAAGGTTCTAGAAATCCTAAAATAGGTTCTAGAAATCCTAAAATTGGTTCTAAAAATTCTAAAATAGGTCCTAAAAATCCTAAAATTGGTTCTAAAAATCCTAAAATAGGTTCTAAACATCCTAAAATTTGTTCTAAAAATCCCAAAATAGGTTCTAAACATCCTAAAATTTGTTCTAAAAATCCTAAAAAAGGTTCTAGAAATCCTAAAATAGGTTCTAGAAATCCTAAAATTGGTTCTAAAAATTCTAAAATAGGTCCTAAAAATCCTAAAATTTGTTCTAAAAATCCTAAAATAGGTTCTAAACATCCTAAAATTTGTTCTAAAAATCCTAAAAAAGGTTCTAGAAATCCTAAAATAGGTTCTAGAAATCCTAAAATTGGTTCTAAAAATTCTAAAATAGGTCCTAAAAATCCTAAAATTGGTTCTAAAAATCCTAAAATAGGTTCTAAACATCCTAAAATTTGTTCTAAAAATCCCAAAATAGGTTCTAAACATCCTAAAATTTGTTCTAAAAATCCTAAAAAAGGTTCTAGAAATCCTAAAATAGGTTCTAGAAATCCTAAAATTGGTTCTAAAAATTCTAAAAAAGGTTCTAGAAATCCTAAAATAGGTTCTAGAAATCCTAAAATTGGTTCTAAAAATTCTAAAATAGGTTCTAAACATCCTAAAATTTGTTCTAAAAATCCTAAAAAAGGTTCTAGAAATCCTAAAATAGGTTCTAGAAATCCTAAAATTGGTTCTAAAAATTCTAAAATAGGTCCTAAAATCCTAAAATAGGTCCTAAAAATCCTAAAATAGGTTCTAAACATCCTAAAATTTGTTCTAAAAATCCTAAAATAGGTTCTAAAAATCCTAAAATAGGTTCTAAAAATCCTAAAATTGGTTCGAAAAATCCTAAAATAAGTTCTCAAAATCTTAAAATAGGTTGTAAAAATCCTAATAGGTCCTAAAAATCCTAAAATAGGTCCTAAAATCTTAAGTTAGGCTCTACAAATCTTGAAGTTGTTTAAAAAAAACATAAAAGTTATAAAAATCCTAAAATTGGTTCGAAAAATCCTAAAATAGGTTCTAAAAATCTTAAAATAGGTTCTAAAAATCGTGAAATAGGTTCTAAAAATCCTAAAATTGGTTCTAAAAATCCTAAAATAGGTCCTAAAAATCCTAAAATAGGTCCTAAAAATCTTGTTAGACTCGAAAAATCTTCAAGTTGTTTCAAAAAACTTAAAATTCTTGAAAATTCCAGAAAAATGCTGAGTAGGTATAGCCACCGGCAATGAAATTGGGATACCTATATCCTGAAATACTCACTATCTTGCATAACGTTATGTGTGTTGCCCAACCCTACGGCGATGGCTAAACTTACCATCACAGACAAAAAATAATAATAATAATAAAAAAATAAAACTTTCAACGAAAACATAGTCAGTAGTGCAAACGTCAATGTTGAAATGTTAGTTTGCAAGGCGTGATTGTCACAGAGCACCGAAGCAGGGTTGTTAAAGGTCCAGGAATTTTAAATAAATTCAATTCCGGTCCAGGAGAGAAAATCAGCAAGCGTAAATGGGTTCTGGACCCATTTACGCTTGCTGATTTTCTCTCCTGGACCGTAAAGAACATTTTTATCGGTAAAGTATTTCAATTCAGTCCAGGAACCTTTTTTCCAGATCAATTTAAATACGGTCCAGGAACCTTTTCTCAGAACCAGTTTAAATAGGGTCCAAGTTCCATTTTGAAATGATACAATACGCAACTTGAATCGAATACGGACCAGACGATAAACAATTATCAACTTGGGAGCATGAAAGTCTAATCCAGATGCTGGCTGTCTCGAGAATCTAAGGTACAAGGTAGAAATGGGCGAAACTCAAACGCTGCAGTCAGTTTTCCTTCTCCATGTAGCCCCATTCTCTCGCGGGTGTTCCTTCACTGCACCGAAGTGACGCAAAAGTGAGATAGACCATGCAGATCAGAAGTTTGCACTTTGGATTGTACAGGTAACAGTGGCACCAGACATTTTGCTTTGCTTACAGCTTTCGAAAATCACCATGGACTTGGAGGAAGGGAATTCTATACGCAGAACACGTTTCAAACACGTTCGTCATTGAATTTTTTCGTGACCGAACAAAGAAAATGCCTCTGTGTGACATATGAATCCCGTAAAACCTTAAAAATATATAAAAACCTAAAAAAGGTTTAATTTAGGCGCTTAAACCTAAAATAGGTTCTATCAAGCAAAATAGGTTTTTTAGGCCCTATAAAACTTCATCGGTTGTTGCGTTTTTAACGAAACGCTGACATAACTTATTATTTCTTACATACCTGTAAAGGAAAAAAATAGCTTAAAACCTAAAATCCGACGTCTAATTATCATATAGGCAAAACATGTGTGGCCGCGGTGGCTAAGTCGGTAATGCGTCTGACTACCATGCTAAAGGTCCCGGGTTCGATCCCAGACCGGTTCAAATTCGGGAACTTTTCGGGAAGCGGCCCCGGCGCCCACCCAGCGTCGAATAACATGGGTACCTGGGGGAAACCCTGGAGGGTAAAGGCGGTCATTGTCGTGATGCTGATCACATCACCCCCACTCACGACCGAATCAAGAAAGAGTGGGGCGTTACCCCCACACCCCCTATACGCCTTTATGGCGTGGTGCTAAGCACAGGGGAACACTTTACTTTTACAAAACATGTTGTAAATTGTGTACCAGTGCTTCGAATCAACTAAACATGGGGACCCGCAGAGAGAATGAAAGGGGGGTCATTTGACAAACCGAATTTGGTCATTCATTTATTTTTCTATCTATGATACATGTATCTATATTCCCTCAATTTCTTCGGTGGGGTGCATCCCTCACAGTCCCTCCATTCGCTACGCCAATGTTTGTCAGGGTATTTATAGTAAGTCGATCTCGCAATACACAGTTGTATTGCAAACGATGCCTTGTGAATTCAGACACGTAAGTGTAAACAGTCTTGTTGAACTTACCGTAACCCATAGCGTGGCAGCTAATTCCATATTAAGTCCACAAAGCGTGTCCGCTGTCGTTTCATCTTTACGAGACTTAGCAAGTCGTGAAGGCTTAAGTGGAGGACTTAATGATGATGAACCAAATTGCATGCGGGAGCGACGTGTTGTCAGATACGAGTCATCAACGTGGATCAAAGAATTTTCCACCTAAATGGAGCGAGATTAACCTTTAACCGAGCTCGCCCTCCCCCCTATCCTGTTCGAATGCCGCATGTATGAATGGATGGTCGCGAAAGAAAGTTTTCAGGCTCGACCTGACTTTTGGCCGAAGCTAGAGACACCGTTTTTGTAATTTCCATCCCTTTCCAAGAAAAACGCTATGATATTCTAAATTTTCAAAAATTGCGTCTGATTAGAATGGCTTCTAGAGCATTCACATCATCACGTGAACCTGCGTGTGGTTTGCTTTCGATGTTGTCTACATATACGCAATAGTTTAATAGTTAATAACATGATAATATTAATTAAACAATATTCAGTTAGTAAATTAATATTTAAGAATGTGTTTTCAATAAGATCCAATGTTATTATACGTATTCATAGTATCTGAAAGCAAAACACGTTATAGATTTTGAACACCCCTTTGTGACTTTGCTCCTCCGGTGTAAGTAAATAAATAAACAAATGAGTACCTAAGAAAACTCATACGTTATTTAAGAACTGATGATTCAGGGCCTCCCCGATGACTCAGTTGTAGCGCATTTGCCCTGTAATCAAGGAGTCCCGGTTTTGATACCCGCTGGAGGCACACAATGGTTCGGATCCCACTTTAAACTGTAGGTCCAGTCCCGATTAGCCTTACTGTGCATAAGGTGGACTTAAGACACCACAATCAATCCAATTAAGCAATCAAGAACTGATGATTCAGTAGCTGAGCCTGTAGGATGATGAGCTCGCCGCGGATGGTCACTGGTTCGAGTCATGGATGTTCCAATCTGAGTGCCACTTCAGTAATTTCACCTAATGGTCGTTCGTGGGCCTCCCCCGTGGCGTAGTGTTATTGTTGTCGGCTTGTAACCAATGGGTCTTGGGCCCGATATGGAGACACATCCACTCCCGATATGCCTTTCTGTACATACATTTAATAACAAAGAAACTCAACGTTCGCCTATGAAATATAGATACGGCAAAGGTATTAGTATAGTGGGATCCATGAGTATTACCGTGCAAATTGTCCATCACCATGTTCGTGTACTTTATTTGACCCAACAAGAGCTTCACGAATTAAAAGAAAACTCAAAACAAGCTGTTGACAACTTCTGCACCGGCATACATAAAAATCCATCGCTTAATAACACACAGGATGTAAGAGAAAAATTAATAAAGACAGTCATGGTCAATTTGCCGAGCAATACTAGTGGATGGTACATGACTACTGGGTTGGCTTTCTTTGGAAAGAAAGAGAAGCCATAGAAAGATATAATCTGTTCTTCACTTTTCATGTCGAGTTAAATGTCATGTCAGTTAATGTTTTGACTTATGTATTATGACGTTTTTTAAGCACTTGATTCGAAATATCGTATATGAATATTACACGTCTCATTGCTTCGGTAAAACACAAACGCAACTTGGGATAATGAAATAAGAAACTACTTACAATTTTTGATTTCAGGTTTCAGCCATCTTATTTTAGTAGTGGCGATGATAATATTTTCACCTCCTTCTTTATTGATATTTTTTCTTTCCAGAATCGAATACAAGTTGACATAATTTCTACAAAGTTTTATATTAACAAATTTGAATAGCTTTTACAATATTGTCTGATTTAAACTTATTATTGAATAATTTGAAATAAATAGTTTCAAAATAATAGCTACGATGTTGGGATATGGTTTGCTATGGTGAACAATAGATGGCTCTGAACTTATGAGTATTTTTCTAACATTTTTCTTTATTGTTTCTGAATGTTTTACTGTGGTGGAAATGAGTTGATATTTTGATCTTTTTTATAGAATTTAGAATTTTATTTCAAATCGAGAAGATAAACCATATGTAGGAAGATAACAAAGTTTAATTTCTAATTACCACAAAGAAAAATGTATGTAATTTCCTTGTATGGAAGTAATAAAAAATATTCTTTTTCTTGCCAAATGGCTCCCATATCAATATCATTTGCATGATATTGATATAAAAATGATATTGATATAGTATCGTTCTCAATTAAATGTGTACTTTGCAAAGAGTGTTTGTTGTCTCGTTTTCCCAGTCATAACCTCGGAATTCATGTCCCTTCCATGAACTTTAGAGATACCCATCAAATACGAATACGAACATATGCAACTAAACGATGCAACAATAGGCTGGAGGGGGGGGGGTGTCTAACATATCCATCAACCACCATGTAAATTTGCTTGGTAAAATGCAAGTTATAAGAAAACAGAAAGCTTCTTATTTTTATAGTTAACAACAGACGTCTTGTTCAAATGACCAAAGTAAAAATACATTAGATCGAAAACGTGAAAGTAAAATTCAAAAACCAGGTTACATTGCTCATACTCTCTCATTCCATGCAAAGAATAAAGGCTCCATTGTTTCCGATATTAGAGTTCTATGTGCAAGACAAAATAACCTAAATGACCTTACCTTTTACATCTTTTTCTTGAACCAGGAATGTAAAAGTTATTTAGAAATTAGAATAACTATGCATTTCAGTACACTAACTACGAAGCCAATTTGAAAAGAATGGGCTGATTATTTATAAAAAGTAACTGGCAACATTAATCGGGTCGCGTCTGCTCAGTAATATCAACTGGTCAAATCATATTTTCGCTAGTCAGCTGTTGGTGCTCCTGTGAGTTAGAGCGTGTTAAAATGGCTGCTAGATTACAGAATCCGCCATTGAGAAGTACGGTCTGTGATTCGATTTCTTAACGCCAAAGGTCACTAAAATGCCGAAATCACCGAACATTGTGTGAAGACTATGGTTCGAATGTAATGCGTGAAGGGAAAATACGGCAATGGTGTCCTGCGAGTGGTTCCCTTGATTGAGAACTTTTTCATCACTCCCCGTATAGTCCGGACCTTACACCTAGTGACTATCACTTCTTCCTGCACATCAAAAAGTAGCTTGCATCTCAATGATTTGAAGAAACTGAGGTGTTGAAAACGGCACTGTTGGATTGGCTGAACTCCCAGACGACGAACTTCTTTGCAGAGGGTATATAAAAGCTTGTTCAACCGTACGAAAATTGCTTGGAAAATAATGATGACTATATCGAGAAATGAAGTAACCACTAATACAGTGATCCTACACTTCTTTTCTACTTTGATATAATCAATCAGCCTTACTTTTGAAATGAGCCTCGTAGATGAAATGTAAGAACATGACGCAAAAGCAATTGTGCTCGATACTTATTCATAAGCCTCTCCATGGATATAATAATAATGAAAATGTATAACATAATTGTTTCTTTATTTGTTCATAATAGTTATTCTTGCAAAAATTATAGCCATGGTAATAATAATTAATATTGTTGTTATGTCTACTAATCACGGTTTATCCATAACCTGACCCCCTACAAACATTTCTGGCGACGCCAATGGATAGAAATACCCGTTTGGAATAGGAAAATGCAATGTCTTAGCATGTATTACAATATATACAAAGGGCGTTCAATAAGTTTTGCACAGATGGTTATAATATTAGTATTAGTTGCAATATGATGATGAAATTTTAGGTGAACATACTTTGTTCCTTTGGCTAGAGGGCCATATCACTCAATGTAGCCTCCATCTGCTGTGACGCATCTCGTTCAACGTTCTTTCCGTGCCTTGAATGCACTTTGGTAAAATTCAGGTGGCTGACTTTTACACCATTGTTTCACACAAGAAATGAGGTCCTTGTCCCTGTCGAATGTTTTTCCCCGCAGGTGGGCCTTCAGACGACCAAACAGGAAGAAATCCGAAGGAGAAAAGTCCGGACTGTAAGGAGGCTGAGGGACGACTTCCCATCCCATTTTCATGATTTTTTGCTGTGTCATCATGGCTGTGTGAGGCTTGGCATTGTCATGATGGAGTTACGATGTGCTCTCCAGACCAAGAGACCAGAGCTGCAAGGTAAGGTCATCAAACTCCATCATGACAATGCCAAGCTTCACACAGCCATGATGACACAGCAAAAAATCATGAAAATGGGATTGGAAGTCGTCCCTCAGCCTCGCTATAGTCCGGACTTGGCTCCTTCGGATTTCTTCCTGTTTGGTCGTCTGAAGGCCCACCTGCGGGGAAAAATATTCGACAGTGACAAGGACCTCATTTCTTGTGTGAAACAATGGTGTAAAAGTCAGCCACCTGAATTTTACCAACGTGCATTGATGGCATGGAAAGAACATTGGACGAGATGTGTCACAGCAGATGGAGGCTACATTGAGTGACGTGGTCTTGTAGCCAAAGGATCGAAGTATGGTCACCTAAAATTTCATCATCATATTGTAACTAATACAAATATTATAGCCATCTGTGCAAAACTTATTGAACGCCCTTGTACATGGAAAGATAGAAATCAATACCATCTTATTCATATGCTGGGCACACAGTATCATTTTTTCTACACACGCGAGCAAGGAAAGCGGTTTCATCTCCTCCGCCTATGTGGGAAGCAAAATCGACTCTTACCTTGCGAACGGCCACTTCTGGAAGATAAATTATTCATCTGTCCCATGACCATCCGAGGTCCGCGTTCCTTTTTCCAGATGAATCTTCGGATGGAGCAGCGAGAGGTAGCAGCATCTCTTTCTTGTCTTTTCATCTCGGTTCGGTCATCTCTGGAGATTTCTCTTCTTTGGTCCGAAATCGAGATCCTTCTCAATTTCATCGGGACTCCAGGAAGGGGAAGGACCAACAAATGAACTATTGGCTGCTCAACCTTCGGACAAGGAGGAAGACATTTGTTAAATTTCTTGTCTCTTCTCGGGCTACTCAGCTGGATGGGAATAGGGGCGGAGGCAAGGAAAAGGAAGAATCCTTGAGGGTAGGCTAGCTTTGGCCGACGCTAAGGCAGCTTTATTCCAATCTTCCTCTCCTTTTGAAAAACCCACAATATTCCAAAATCTGAAACATTACATTGATACGAACCCACTTATTGTATCATTTTAAGTGTTTAATATGTTTATTAATAATTGTTAATAATTGTCTATGATGACGTAATTTGTTTTGTTCAATTGGGTAGTCTGTTATGGTTATGGACTAACCTTAAAACATTTGATTGTGGGTTGTGAGGTTAGAGATATTATAAATGTTGCTGGATGATGGAAGTGATTTTGGAAATGTGAATGTGTTATTTTGTGTAATCAAGAACAATTATGATCTTAATACAATTTTGTTTGTAATAAGGAGTTTAATTGCGAGTGCAAGTGTAATATACGAACATTAACTGACATCTAAATATATTTTTTGTGTGCGAGAGTTAGTAAGGTTTACGTAAACATATCCTTATCTGATTTCCCACAACTTGAGGTCTTCAAAGTAGGCTGATAAGTCTCATACTCGCCGTCGAGGAATAAAAGTAAGTTGATCCATTCAGAATAAACCGAGGAACGTAACAACATCACCTTAGAATTTCTTCAATGCCATTCACGTGAATTTGTAAAAACAGATGGTGTTTTGTCTTTTAGACATGGAGTTGATGATAAATTCTTAAGTGGCAGTTTGACGTTAAATAAATAATGTTGGATTATGTGGTGCGTATATTTTAAAATCAACTCGACACCTTGAGTACAATCTGCGTGTGTTTGAATAAACAACACTAATTTTCCAAAATATTGATTAATTGTTTGACTTGCTTTATTTTACTTCGCTTCTTGTGCCACTTTTGGTTAATTTGCGAAGATGGGGATGAGTGATGATATGATGAATGGTCCCAGGCCGGGATTCCAACCCGCGACCCCTGGCGTCGTAGCGAGATATGCTAACCACTCCGCCACTGGGGCCAGCTTTCCGAAATATCGATAGTTCACTTTTGACATATTGTTGTCACTGACAGTCGGACAGACAGGACTGGGACGTCGTCAGAAGTTTTTGTGTAGGGCAGGCCATTTATAAAATTTGAATATTATTATTATTATTATTACTAATGTTATTATTATATCCTTGAGGAGACTATTCTGCTTTAAGCACCAGATGAGTGAATGAATATCCAGTACAATTACATTTTATACAGCTAGTGTACTGAAATGCATTGTTATTCTATTTTGTTATTAACTTCTACACACGTCGTCCAAGAAAAAGCTTTAACATTTAGAGGAAAATTTATTCCCAAAAGTTTGTTTTTTGATCTCTTACACAACAATCTATTTTTTTGAAATTTCACTACTGTGACACCAATTATTTATTCTTTGGATTATTAAGTAGTAGAATATTAAAATACAACCTGGTTCCTATATTTTATAATATTTTTCTTCGATCTAAAAGTACCGTAAGAAATGAGAGATCACGTGTCCAACAGTTCTACATAAACAGATGGCCAAGGTACAAATGACTGACCTGGCGGCGCACACTAAAATAGTTCCTCGAAGATGCTTTGCAAACAAAGTATAATAACCGCAATTTTGCGCCCCTAAGTGCGCACCAAACCATCTGTCAAACTTCCAAGCAAGTATTTACCTCGTTTTGCATTCCTGGCCTTTGTTTCGCGGATGAGAAATTCCTCTTCACCCCATCAGCTCATTATGTATTCATCCGCGTGCAGCTTTAAGCTTTGAACGCCAGGGGGAAGAGAACACTTAATAGTTGCTTGAGTTGTAAACTCGGCCTAGAATGGAGAAAGTTTTGAGAGCATTCCCTCGCCTTGTTGCGTAGCTACACGGAGGTTAACTTCCGCTAAACTGTTTTCCGAACTGAGAAATTTGCTGCAAGTCGAGCTTCTGGTAAAGTGAAACGGGATATGTGTATCTGATATGGCTCCGTCGGTATACATGTGTGGGAAATATGAATATTTAATTATGACATGAAGAACATCACTTGGAGGAAATTTTAATAATTTGTTTCTTTCTTATTTTTTTATTCCTATTGTATCAAATTGGGAGGCGTTGTGGTTTAGTCGGTAGAGCGTCTGACTGCCGCGCGGTTGACCGAGGTGGGTGATCTGAGGTCAACATTTAATCGACCTTGTCCCCGCGTAAAGCGGCTCCGAGGCTCACCCAGTCTCTAATCAATGGGTGCTTGGGAGCATTATTGCGGCTGCGATCACATGCCCACGATCGAGAATATGTGGAGCCCTAACCCCACATCCCCTAAATGTGCCTTCATGGCATGGTGTTACACGCACGAGGAACTTTACCTATTAAGTTGACACGCACCCACTGACTTATGTGTAAATGGTCCTAAGTTTGTTAAAATCCCTCAATCAGACTTCTCAGCATTTTTTGTAAGGCAGGGAATTACGACAAATTAAGTTACACAAACTCCTTTGCGTGCAGGAAAACAATTTATGTTACACAAAATAACGTACTTCAAACACATTTAAACATTTTCCTTCCTCTATTCAAAGAAATCATTACTCTTGAACACAATATTAAGTTTTATCAACATTAGACACATTAAGCAATGAAAATTTAATTAACATGTAAGTTACAAATTATTACTTTCATTTCAAGGTCTATATCCCTTAACATACTCCATTATTCCATATTTTTCTATCTTCCCCAAGAGTTTTTCACACAGGTTGGTCGTGAGCCACCAGATCGACATAAAGGCGTCATACTTTCGATCACTCATAATGCCGTTAGAACCTTGTAATTATACTGATATCATATGTTATAGACGAATATATACTCACCAAATAAAGTTAAGGGAAAAATATCTGCATATTCTTATTTCTGAGAAAACGCACATCTTAAATAACTTACCACATGACCCTTTCCCATTTGAAAATCTGGAGGTAATTCCAAAATGGCGGCTTTCAAGATGGCCGCCATAATACATACTGGCCATATCTGGTGTGCCCTCACATCTATAACCCACATCCGAAGCCGTTTTCAAATTAAAAGAGTAGCGCTGGACTTTCGCCTCACTCTGTATTGTAGCGTGACATAGGTATACCTATTCTTTATAAGTAAAAATTATACTCTGTCCAGGTTATCTCTGTAGCAAGCGAACGAAAACAAGTTTTCTGTGCAAGTAGTGACGCGAGACGGTTCCACCAATGAACACGTGAGAACGGGATTGCGCGGAGGGGGAAGCGACTGCAGTTACCAGCTCTCGCAGCAGCGTGTACTGCTTCGCCCACTTGATCCCCCCTTCTCTGCCGCTATGCGTGGCCTTGCTCCGGGGATATCGGGGGAGAGTATAATTGGGAGAAACGCAGCTAGATAAACTGCAGATTTCTGGCACGGAAATTCCGCGCTTCGGTTCGGTGCGTTTCCCTGTAGTGGGCGTTATACCATTTGATTTCAATAGAAGCAGATGACAGAAGTTCTATTTCCGGATATTGCAGTGTTTCGCCGCGTCTCAGTGGCCGTTAGGGGATCTGGTGGAATCTTCTGAGCGTCACTGGCAACACTGGTACCACAGCGTATTGTTCGGCAGAGAAATAGGAAGAAGGCATACTAGATAGAATGCATAAATGCTTAAATTGTGAGTATCATCAATACAAGAATATATGTCATTTTTGTGGTGATTACGTCAAAGAAGGAATTTCCTGAAGTTACTCTAAGCACTTTAAATCATTAGGTATTATGGATATGAGAAAAATGTAGTGAATGTCCTTGAATGTCGAGTGGCCTTGAATCGTATATTTTAAAGAAACACACTTTGAATAAGTCGTAAAATCTACGTGTATTAACAATAACAGATGGCAGCACTGGACTACTAATATATTGGAGGGCATTTCTTTCAGCTTCTGACCAATAAAAGCCTCCATCATGAGGAGAGGAAATTAGAAACACGAAATTGCATTTAATTACAGATAAGCTTCTCTCATTCTCAAAACTTAGAAAGAAAATCACACGGTCGACTACTAACGTTACGTGAATTTGCAAGTGGCACGAATCTTATTTTCAGATATTTTTATGGCCTTTGCCAGTGTCAAGGATTATGCCCACGCAAGGGCCGCTTCAAATTGGTGTGAGAAGGGGCGCACTTATTGCCACTTACAGCACGCTGAGGATGTCCTGGGAGATTGAACCAAGCGACGCACGCAATCTTGTTCTCGAACGGAACACTAACCTCCTACTTACTTCCTGCCGACTTTCTTGGCGTAGTGGATAGAGCATCGATGAGATTCTCAATTGGTCATGGCCGTATGCTGAAATATTGATGCTTTCACAGGGAAGAAATGTAAAATGATACGTAGTACTATAGTTTAAGTCCTGATTCGATCGCCGATTTACGTTCAAAAAAAGTTCTGAAAGATCAGTTTTCTTCTGATAACCATATTTCTAGTCCACATAGAATCCAGTATATCATCCCCTCAAAAATTTCCCACCAATAGCGTCCGTTGTAGGAACTGACAGTACTTGTCAGGTCCACGTGGAGTAAATCAGATGTTGCCTATCCAGTTTCTCTTGAGTTTTCATGACGTAATATTGCGGTTATTTTTGCTATGTTGTGTTATTGCATTGGGCTATTTTTTAATACAATGTGGAGACCGTGGTAGCGTAACGTCGTAGCTCTCGAGCTATGTCAAAGATACCGAAATGGCGTTCGAATCAGGACTTCAACTATACTCTCGGGAATCTCTGCAGCGAGCGAACGAAACCAAGTCCCTGCGCAAGGACTGACTCGAGAGGGCACGACCAATGAACGAGCGAGAAGGAACGGGATTGCGTGCACGAGGAAGTGACTGCAGCTACCATCTGTTTGCAGCAGCGTATACTGCTAAGCTCCGCCCTCTCGCTTTCTCCCCTTCTCTGCCCTTAAGCTCGGCCTTGCTCCAGATATTCCAAGGATAGAGTATAATTATAGTGGCTAGACTTACCTAGGATACACTTGAATCATAGGCTCGTTACTTTCCATTCTACCTCAGTTTCTACCAGATCCTATTGAATACGTTGCTTTTTCACCGTTCGTTTACTTTCCGTTGAGTTAAGCCGTCCGTGCACGATCCAATTGTTATCGATCGAAAACATTCACAACAAAATCAACAATTTATAGTTGTTGAACAGCGTTTTTATTGGAAAGAGAGGCTTGATATTGCACCTGTACACAATGTGAGAAGTTCACATTTCACCAAAAGTTGGCGGTGCCTACGACACAAAAAGAAATAGATTAAGGATTAACTGTAACAAAAATAATAATTTTCTATTTAAAGAAAGATATTAGGAATATTAAAACCTCAAAACAAGTGTGATGTTGATGTATTCTCTTGGTATTATAGTCTAAATGTAATTTGAGACATTAGAAGAATAATGTAAACAATGTGAAAATAATATTATAACTTATTTCCAAAAAAAAGAGGTATCTCATATTTTACTTATTAAAAATTAATACAAAATATTACATTTTATGGTTTGTTGTTGAATATATTTTATTATCACATTACTCACTGCTGTAGAAATATATATAATTCTTCCTTGCATAAATGAATACAGACGAGAATGTTCTACCGCTCCCCTCCAATCCTTTTTGGCAAGTCAAAAACACGTGTAAGTCTTTCCGCTTTGCTTTCTCTTCATCACAGAATAGGAATAAATATCCTGATGCTTCTTTTCGATTATAGATTATAGAGCTTGGGCTCTGATTGGTCGATAATCGGTCACGAAAGGCTTTAATTAGAACCCTTCATATGTAGAATTTATCGGAATGCTAGAAAAAACCATGACGTAAGATTCTGACGTCACTTATTTTAAGTATGGCATTCAAGTACTCATGGCCAAATCCGATTTTTTTAAAATCCTGAATCTGGATAGTAAAAACAGAGAATCCGGATTTTGAAGGGAATCCAGATTTTGAATGGAATCCGGATTTCGAATTCGGTCCATCCGGGCTCATGCTTATTTTAAATGTTTAATTAGCACGTAACTAAGTCTACTCAATATGTTTGCAGCTAACCCCAAACTGAGAAAGAGGAATAGTTGGCTAACTCAAAAGCAATGTGATCAGTGTTGTTGCAGTAGTTTTGTACAACAGTTCCTTGTTTCGGCCAAACATGCCCTCGATGGCTCCTTATCTGTCGTAGCAGTTGCACAAGAACGATATTTTGATAGATTTGACAAGTTGATACGCACCCACTTATTGTATCATTTTAAGTGTTTAATATGTTTAATATGTTAATTGTCTATGATGACGTAATTTGTTTTGTTCAATTGGGTAGTCTGTTATGGTTATGGACTAACCTTAAAACATTTGATTGTGGGGTTGTGAGGTGAGAGATATTATGAATATTGCTGGATAATAGAAATGTGAATGTGATAATTTGTGTAGTCAAGAACTATTATGATCTTAATACAATTTTGTTTGTAATAAGGAGTTTAATTGCGAGTGCAAGTGTAATATATTAACATTAACTGACATCTAAATATATTTTTAGTGTGCGAGAGTTAGTAAGGTATCCTTAAACATATCCTTATCTGATTTCCCACTACCTGAGGTCTTCAAAGTAGGCTGATAAGTTTCATGGTCGCCGTTGAGGAATAAAAGTAAGTTGATCCATTCAGAATAAACCGGGGAACATAACAAAGTTTGCGCTTCAGTTTAATGAGCCAGCACTTTCTGACGCCGAAAGAATATAATCATTTGCGTATGCTTCCTGAGAAACAATGAAATCGTATACAACACAAAACGCCCTTTCTGCTATCGACCAAACTTTTCTTGCTCTCATGCATGGGTGGCGCGGGAAAGAAAGTGCGAAGGGGTTTTTCAGTACCCCTTAATTTTCGTCCGCATCTGCCATGTTAAGGCTCCTTCATACATTGACGAAAACGCGCAGTGCAGACGTTCCGTTTTAAACAGATTTTTCAGTTACGAGCAAAGATAGGATCTCGGGGTTTGTTTTCTATCCTTCAGAAAATATGGCTGCGTAATTCCTACAAAGCAGAAATTTTAAAAAAGACCGTGCTTAATAAGTAAATTGGGCATAAAAATGGGAAAAACCGTAATTTTCACATGCAATTATCTCGTTAACCACACAAGCTTATGGAAAACTGTTTTGTTGGGGTTATGCAATGTTCATTGTACTTGACATTAACATCACCACTCTAGAAGTCAGTTTTCCTATTTTGAGACTGTTTGAAAAAAACGAAACCCTTGCAATACGTAAAAGTGTCCCTGCACTGTGGCGACATCTTGTGCAGATAGTTAGAAGCGTTCTAAACCCCACCCACATTAGAACGCGGAGGGATACAACAAAATAGCTCGTGAAGACAAAACACGATCGCATGAGACAGGGAAGTGTGCTTGCGTCAACTGGACGTTTTCAATTGCAAAATATGGGTGACGGCAGCAAGTGTGTTTGGCGTAAGATGTGGGCTCCGAGAAAATCGTCTGCTGCAGAAACAACAAGGAAGTTTCAAGCGCTACAAAATAGCCGGCAAAATAAGGGTTCAGAATGAAATGTAAATAATACCTATCCGTTTACTACATAATTAAATGGGGAAGTATTTATCGGTTTCCATTAGACGTTTACATTGTACGTACGTAAATCAGTAACGTTATTTTGAGTAATTCAATTAAACCGGTGTCCTTGGCAAATATTACGCTATAATATGTAGAACAAGTTTGCTGGGGGTCCGGACCCCCCCCCCCGAAAGGATTATGAAGTACTAAAATTAAATAATGTAAATATACTCCTTTAGCAATTTTTGCATATTCGATGGATAATTTCCTCTGAACGCGTATTGGAAGGAAGGATTATAGCTATAAATATAATACGGCTTTGAAGTATAGCACCCGAAATACTTATCAAGTACTACTATTTTTACTCTGAATATTTTGGAAGGCAATGATTAGGATTGAGATCATAAGGCTTTGAAAGACATAAAGGGTTTATTTAGGGCGTCTGGACCCCCTCCCCCAAACGAAAAGATTACCAAGTAATAAAATAATAACAATACTCGTTTAGCATTTGTTGTATATGATGGTTGTTAGCTTTATCTGAAGAGACTGAACTTATTGGAAGGCAGGGATTATATTGGGATAGCACGGCTTTGAATGATATTACAAAGAAGGTTTATGCATACTACAACTCATAACAATATGTATACAATATCTATCAGAAACTTCACTGTATCTAACATTTATTTCGTTATGCAATTATCGAAATTAAGTGTCCCTTTTCTGTCAAACATGTAACACCTGCACATGCCATCAAGACGAAGAAAGTAACTTTCTGGAAATTTGACGAAGAGCTTAACGCCAATATCGTGAACACCACACATAATTACTATTACCACGTGTAGGGTAATAGTAATTATTACACGGAGAAGGTACTGTATCTTTGGTCTGTGGACACAGAAAGGTGTTAAAATAGAATACATCCAGAGAGATGATCAATTCTGGAAGAAGAATATGGAAACGCAGCTACAACAATTCTATGTTGAGTGTCTACTACCAAAACTTGTCTATCCACGGCACACGTGTTCAATGCAGATCCGAAATCCCACGAGAATAATCCAAGCCCAAAATAGAAGGGAAGAAAGAAAAAACACCGGCAAACTGATCAAGAAGGAGAATCTTTCTAAACGAGGTAACCTTTGTAGGTAACGTATGCACTGTTTGTGGCATAGTTGGAAGTAGTTATTTCTGGGAGGCCTACACATAACGTACAGCAACAGATTTTACTATAGTAAGTATTTAGAGGCTAATTTCTTCATGAATTTGAACTTATTTATGTATTGCAGTGCACAGGAGGCGTTTTGTATAGCAACAGAGAATACGTTTACCTTTGAGACTGATTTTGTCATATAAATTGTTCGCAAAGTATTATTAGCTTATGTAACGTAATGTACAGAAACACAGGGCGCTTTCCAATTATTGTGAGAATTTCGTTGTCATGTATTTGTTCTTATTGTATTACATAGTGTATCTACGTGCACTGCTGTTCATGAATATTTAAGAAGCTCATTGTTTGTGTCCGTGTATGATTTTTTTTTATTTTTGTAGCCCAGTAATTTTTTACCTGTTTGTCAGAATTGTTTCTTTTCTTGTTATTTGTACTTCAAATAAGCAAAAATTGGAATAGTATACAGGGTGGGCCAGATTCAATTGGGCAGTTTTCGAACATTAGTAACCAATAAATCCAACAGCATATGGAAAAATTGGAAAGTACATTTTGTTGTCGATAGATGGCTGCATCATACGGTATGCTGTGAACGAGGTTGATCGCTGGATTGGCCGTCGAGGGCCTGTGAACTGGCCAGCCCGATCACCCGACATCAACCCACCAGACTTTTTCCATTGGGGTTACCTCAAACACAAGGTGTACGCTAATCCCATTGACAGTGAGCAACATGTGCGTGAGGTAATTGTTCAGGAGTTCAAGAATGTTCAGGTTAACATGTGTAGGAAGGCGTGTGAAAATGTTGCTTTGCGTCTACAAGCCTGTGTTGACTTAGATGGTGCCCAGGTCGACCACTATCTTAAAAATCAATGACTTATGTGTGTGTGATTCCATTTTTGTAACAATTTTGTAGCCGTTGGAATTGTTAACATTTGTCAATAAAAATAAAATGAAGAAAAAATAAAAATAACATCTAATCAAAAGCTGCGTAATTGAGTCTGGCCCACCCGGTATATCTTCATAAGAAACTGTTACTTAAGCAAGAAAAATAAATGTACCTCGAGAAAAACCAGTCTACTCCGTTCCCTGCGATGTAGATGGCAATGTCTGTTCTCATCATCCCATTCATTACTCTTCACCACGAAATAAACTTTATCTGCAGAAAATAATACAGAAAGACTACTAATTCAGTAACGCACAACTTTGCTCTCGTTGTAAAAGCAAAGTTGTAAAACTACAATTTTAGCATACGTGTAGTTAATTGTACATGATCAGAATGATATGTGTATATCTTATGGAACACTGTCCATTCAATGAACCTGTTGTGATCACTGACTGGACAAACTGAAGAAATGTTTAATTCGTGCTCTGTTTTAAACTAACTAGTGTCACACGAAAATATAAACAGTTCATATTATTAGATTACTATTGTTAATAAATGTTATAATAAAAACAATGTATTGCCGGCTCCCGTGGCGGAGTGGTTAGCACATCGCGCTACGACGCCAGGGGTCCCGGGTTCGAATCCTAGCCTGGGCATCGTTGTATGTGAGCAGTGGCGCAGGAACGTTTTGCATTTGGGGGGGGGGTACAAAATTCAATATATATATATATATATATATATATATATATATACGCACACACACATACTACTTCAAACCAAGTGTCACTATAATAATAATAATTATTATATTTAATTAAATTAAAATATTAATTAAATATGTAAATTAATTAATAATGAATTATTATTATTTCATGAATAGGTAAAATATAGTAAAATAATATAGATATAACAGCACGTATTCATTATCTAGCTTACATGTAGTTAAGATCGACAAGATTTGCATAAAAACAACTGCCCTGGCAAGGAATTTAATGTCAAATAGAAAAATAATTGAATATTTATTAAATAACAAAAAAGGAGTTGGATCCAATTAATGAAAAATAAAGTTCCTGATTATGGATGATATTAGTAGTGTCCATAAATGTTTGGAACCCTTCAAAGCTGTATGCGTCAAATTCCTTGCCTTTCAATAAGTTCAGCGGAAATAATCATCGAACAAAAGCCAAACAATATTTTGATTATTTACTTTTACTACTCGGTAAGTCTTTCGGGGAGGGGGATCAGGAACCCCCCCCTTAAATACGTCCTTGATATCTAAGTATAATGTGAAATATTATATTTTAGAAAAACACACACGAATGTCCTGTTATTTAATGCATATTTTGCATAAATATTTTTTCTTTGTTTTTCTTAGAATTAAAAAAACAACAGATTTTAAAACCAGATAAAAATTCTGAAACATATAAAGCTCTGGACCTCGTTCGGGGTTTGTTTTAATTTAACGGAACGGAAAATCAGGAGTTTTAAATGTGAAAATTGCGAACAAAGATATATTTATTCATTTTAATGCAGGTTGAGATTAAAGGGGATGAGGAAGATCTTGGGCCACCCCAACCAGAAATAATCATCTCCCACCCAATGGATATAGAAATTACATTATTAAATATATAATACTTATGGAGTTCCACTTCAGTTCTTTTCATTCTAATTTTAAAGTGCCATAGCTACGCATAAAAATATCTTAAACAATTTATGGCATATGTGTACCACATCCAATGCCTTTTAGAAGCCATGTATTTGGTATTTTCTCAGACACCTATGGGGCGTTGTATTAAAAAAGAAAATAAAACTCGAGTTGAGATGGTTCCCGATCAACTCGTAAGAAGTCTAAGTTTGAAATATTTGTGAAACATTTGACAAAGCATTTATTTCTTATATAATTACAATTAGCTGTACCTAATGACACTCTGCAAGCACTTTATCATTACATATACAAAACCGAAATCCTTCAGATCTCAGAGGAAACAAGGGAAGTTATATGCTCAAGACTTCTTTTTTTTTTTTCAATCGTTGGTGGACAATATGAAGAGCCGGCCAAGGTTTATTTTCGTATGTAATGGTATTAAATGCAGGTGCATGCGTGTGTTTTTGGGTGACATGTCAATTTCTCGTTTATGTTAAAAGGTAAACTTTAATGTAAGGAAAAGCATGTGCGCGTCACAGTTAAAAATTTTCGCATCTACTGAGAAAATCCAAAATGCATTCCCACCTCGCCGGCCTCCGTGACGATGGGGGTTAGAATAGCGCGCTATGACGTCAGAGGACCCAGGTTTGAATCCCGGCCTGGGCACGGGTGTTATTTGTGAGTGTATATCAATTTCATCATATCATCACTCATCCTCATCTCCGCGATTAGCCAAAAGTGGCAGAAATGCGAAGTAAAATAAATGAATCAAACACCTTGTGAATCCATCCAATCCAAAATATACCAATAGAACCTGCAGTGAATCTAATTTATGTCGTTCATTCATCTGACTAATGTCATGTACAGTTTGACTTTAGGGTTTAACTTAAAATGGCGTTGTGTTTGTGTTGCATTCGATATCACAATTAGATTATAAGCAATTAATATCCAATTATAAGTATACCCTAATACATAGGTAAAAATAAGTCCCCCTGATAAAGTCGCAAATTGCATCCTGTTTAAATGTCTAGGAAAAATTTAATTTCACCTAGGAATGATATCGCTATGCGATGAGTCGAGAATTGTCACAGCCTCATCTCATCTCCTGTGTGGTGAGGTCCTTCTCGTTCTTGTTTGTGCTTATTTTTGTTTCGCTTTCCACTCAGAAGTTAATAAAACTTATTCTAGATTCACTTCATGCTCAAATAGGCTAATCGGGACTCTATTTCCAAAAAAAAATCTTAAAATATAGGTTTAAGTATAGTTTTGCGTACACCATCTTACAAAGTTATGAAAAATATGGGTGAGGTACAGGAGTACATTGTACCCCCCAAGTTGGTCTGTCGTGTCTCGTCTCGTTTGTGTAAATATTCGTTTCGAAAAATTACATTTTAAACATTCAAAAGAAAATGGAGTCAGTCATATACTCTTCTGATGAAGATTTGTATCTTATCTTCGAATCGACGAGACCACTTCTTTAGCATTCGTCTCCAGCATGATTTTCTGAGAGCAAATATGGTTCCATCGTTCCACAAACATTTTAAACAATTTTCATCTCCTTAAGGAAGTTACCAAGAACACAGGTCAATGAACTAACTAGTAGCAAGCACAATGTAGTAGAATAAGTTTGCAATGGATTGAATTTCTGTGGTAAGAAAGATAATGCTCATAAATTATAAACAATATACACTTTTTTTATTGGGTGAATTGAAAATAGGTTCTTTTAACAGTAGCACCTTCCGTCTGCTGTAAAATTACCAAAAGGGGGTACAACTCGATTTACTAGGGTACAGTACCCCCCTTTAAAAATTTGGGGGTACAATGTACCCCCCCCCCCGTTCCTGCGCCACTGTATGTGAGTGTTCATTCATCATATCATCACCATCTTCGCAAATTAGCCAAAAGTGGCTCAAAAGGCGAAGTAAAATAAAGCAAATCAATCAATCAATCAAAAAACAATGTATTGTTATTATTACTATAAATACTAAAATCTAAACAAACTTGAAACACCTCGCGACAAAATTCTGCGTACGCCAATTATAGTTACAAAAATTGTAATTTCTATTTAGGAACTGTTGATACAAAATAGGAACAGTTTTCGATTTTTCTTTCATTGCTCTTTATGGAAGATTAAAAAGAGAAAGAGAGAGAGAGAGAAAGTGCATTTTCCCCTCCCTCCCTCTCCCACATAAAGATATATCCAAGATTCAAGACATGAAAGCGCGCTGTGTTTACTATTCCATTTCATGAATGTTTGAGAATCTTTTGTCATCAAATTACGGATTTACTATCCATGAAAAATTCGTTACGTGTTAAAAGAACGATAATTCATGTTTGTTTTCTTCGTTCGCCTGCGCGCCAGATGGTCAACCGCTTCACAACAAACACATTTTCGTCCTTCCTCCCTTGCAAGCGATTGTGTTTGTTTCCCCTCAGGTACCCCACCCCACCCCAACTGCTCTCCCGTCAGCCGTGAACAGCAAACAGCGAATGACTACATTCAACGATCTCATATGAAGATCTGTTTCCATGTGTAGGTAATCTTTTATACTTTTTTAAAATCATTTCGCTGTTTCTTTAACATAACTTGTGTAGGTTCGTTAGGGACTATTTACTGCGTCGGAGCTCTACGAGGAAGTAGAAGCTGAGACCCAAGCAAACTGTGAAGACTGCCAATCTCGTGACGTACTCGGTTACGTCCGAGATACGTTACAGAGTAAGCCACGCAAAAACCAACCCACATGACCCTCCTTTTTTCTTCTTCTTTCTCAGATTCGACTTTCGTCAAATGTATGAAGGAGCCTTAAGTTATGCATGACTTACTGAAATTTTGTCGTCACATTGGAGTAACACCGCTGTCATTTTAGGCACGCTTTTCACTATTCACTTCACAACAAAAGTATACTTGAAAAAGACTACATTCCAGCTCGATAGCTTTTTTTTTTTACTACCACAAGGATTAGGAATTTTAAAACACATTGACGTTCCTTCAAGGCAAACCCTTCACAATGGAGAAACAGACTCGTTGGCAACCGAAAATATGCACGCTTCCCTCTCCCAACCAGCAAGATATTTTGCACTTAAGAACTTAACTGTCAATCAACTTGCTTAGTCGATGCCACATCTACACATTAATGGAATGCAAGAATGTGTGCGCGCAGGAAAAATAGGTGAATCTTGGGAAGTTCGGTTGTTTTTCGAGTAATATTGCATGTATGAATTGTACGCAAGGCTAAGAGATGATTGGGGGCCACATTCGGCCTTCGAGTTTGACATGACTGGATTAGAGTATATTGTTAAATTCATGAAACAATTATTATGAATCGAAATCCGTTTTCCCTCCAAAATTCGTTTTACCTCTGTAATCCGTTATCCTTCCAGAATCTGTCTTACTTCCGTAATTCTTCTCGCTCCGAAATCCGGATTGCCTCCGAAATCCGGATAGTATATTTTCCGAATCCGGCTTTCAAAGTTTCCGGAATCCGGATTCCGGATTTTTTTGGCTATCCCTACATTCAAGGTGTTGTTCGTGTTTCATTATATCGTGTACGGATAGCTTTACTGGACATGCTCTTCGCCAAGTTTTACAACGCACAATGTGATTAGTAGTGTGTCATTATTCGAAAAAAAAATATGTATGTCTTCCTCACGACAGTAAGATAATGTCACAGACAGACAGATGAAATGTTGTGTAAGGTTGCCAACATACAGGCGGCAAAACGGGCTTCTTGGTACATTTGTAGCGCCGAAATTTCTTAATGTACTATTTACGACTCGAAGAAAAGATTCCGTCATTGCGACAAAAGCTTTTGATGAATCCACAATTTGTCGTTTTCGTCATACCGTTCCGACTAACAGTAACGACACTGGCGTACGCAGAGAGGGGCTGAAGGGGCTACTGCCCCCTCCGAAATTTTTAGAAAAATGAACATTTTAAAGAAAAGCAGTGAAGAACTCGGGAAGAAACAGAGTGATAAATTCAATCTCGCCTTAAGATGGTCCCCAATTGCAATTTTTGAGAGTGGAAAGTTTTGAATACACGAAATATCTTATTGTGTATAACGCTCCTCTAGAAAGAAGCTATGCACTAAGCACCTTTACAATTCAAGCTCCTTCCGAAAATTAATCCTGCGTACGCCAGTGAGCGACGATGGGGATAAGTGATGAAAATGATAAAAGACAGAACGCCAAAAACTGGTATTGTACCAAGAGCTTGATATCACTGCAACGGCTTCACGACGGACGCCGGTGAGTTTTCACGTAAAGTAAACCGACCGGAACTTCTCTCAAGTTCTCTCCAACTGCTTCGCTGGAAAAAGTTGCCCCATTGCCTTCCAATATCCAGGGCCGCGTTCCTCTTCAATATTGAGGGTGAGCTTGAAGCGTCCAGTGAAGAGGTTGCGGAAAGTTTTAAATTGAACGTGTTCAGTAACTCGCTCCGATGCGTAAAGGAAAACAGTAGCGTCTCAGTTTTTCTAGAGGGATGATGTACCGGAGTCAGTAAAGGGGTGGAGAGGACAAGAAACGCGCTCCCCTTCAACTCCTTCGACAGAATTCACGTGTTAAGGCGAGTCACTGACTTTCCGCAGCTCACATGTTAGAACACGCATGTCCATCCTGAGTACAGGATATTTAGGAACTTCAAAAGAAGTAGAATATTATACTGAATACATGTAATGTGAAAGATCAGTTACTATACGTCGTGTGTGTGTGTATATGCACATGTATGTATGTATGTTTGCATAGCCTACATACAGGGTTAAAACAAATGATCTTCCCGATTTCAGATACATGTAAATCACTTTTAATGAAACTCGGACATAAGAAGGCTATATCAATATAAAGGGTAACTCACACAGTTTATTTCATATACTTTCCGATACGGTTGGTAGCACTGCTGCTGCATAATAACTACAAGAGAAAATGGCTGCCGGCAGATCCACCCAGTGGGCCTTCAATTCGTAAATGGTTCTGCGGCCCCGGCGCCTACCCAGCGTCGAATAACATGGGTACCTGGGGGAAACCCTGGGGGGTAAAGGCGGTCAGGGGCGTGATGCTGATCACATCACCCCCACTCACGACCGGATCAAGAAAGTGTGGGGCGTTACCCCCACACCCCCTATACGCCTTCATGGCGTGGTGCTATGCACAGGGGAACACTTTACCTTTACCTTTTTTTTCTGATTTTAAAGAGAAAGTCAACTGGCCACCCGCCAGTAAACGAGGAAACAGGCTAGATATGTGTAGAGTTACCAAAGGAGCTCACATTGAACGCTTGTGAGATAATGACGTAATGAGGCAATGAAATAAAACTTTATGAGTTACCCCCCACACCCCTTTAATTTGCATAGTGCTCATGGAGCTAAAAAGCTTCTTGGATCATCTCGAAATTTTAGGAGCCAAATGAGTGTGCCAAAGAGCAAGATCTGGCTCCAAGAGAGTTGGATTGGCAACAGTGCTGGGAAACGTATTCAGAATTCACCTTACCGATATCCAGTGCAAACGTCATCAATACTCTTTGAATCTTTGTCCAATCTTCAAAACAATTTCGGGACCTCCATGATGGCGCTGTGGTAGCGTCATCACCTTGTAATCAAGGGGTCCCGGGTTCGAAACCCAATGGAGGCACATAGTGGTTCGGATTCCACTTTAAACTGTAGGTCCAGTCCCGATTAGCCTTACTGTGCATAAAGTGGACTTAAAACAGCAAATAAATGAATGAATTAAAACAATTTTCAGAACATTGATACCAAACGAAATGCGAAATTTATTCTTTGTAATCAAAGGTGGCAAATCCCACAGAGCATTTAGAAAGCGAAAGAGAACCATTTCACATGTATTTAGCGGGAAATTCCCCGTGGCGTGCGATAGGAGGTTCCCTGAGTTCCCGCTAAACGTCATTTCCAAATGAGGCAGGAAGTCTGCTGTAAGTGTATTAGCAGAGGCTAATTCAATAACGGTCGCTTTCAGAGTGGAGTCAACCAGGCAACTGCACGCAAGCATGTGGGTGATGCGCGTTCAACAACTCCCGTGGAACGAGAGACACAATCTCAGCATGTGAGGGAAATGGGGCAACATCTTGTGTTTTAGTGATACAGTACCGCACATTTTTGGAAGGAACTAGTTAACCTTATGCAGTTCTTTTGTGATCAACTGTAATTGTAAGCACCGCAATTAAAGTTGCCCTACTGAGAGCCCTTTCCAAGCAAAGGATTGCTCTTAAACTTGGTACAGATGCTGTGGAGGCCATGGGGAAATGAATACCGAAGAAAAAGTATTAGTTAAAGTTTTCACCACCAGTGATTTCCAGTGAAACCCTCGCAAACAAGTAACGCTTTGAGGTGTGGTATGAGGACGTGTATTATCATGAAGAACGATCACTCTACTGCGTAGAGACCTGGCCGTTTCCTTCTGATTTCCTCCGTAAAATGTCGAAGTGTCTGGCAGTGGACATCGGCATTAACAGTGCGTCCATGCTCGCGGTATTCTACCAATAAGACGCCACACGCGTCCCAGAAAACAGTATCCAGAACTTTTTCTAGATGATGGGATTACTTCGAACTTCCTACTGCGCCGCTTCAAAGAACGACACCATTTTGCTATATGCTGCCTTGACATAACACCTTTACCATAAACATCCACCAGTAACGCAATGTTACTTCTGCGTTTGGGACCGAACCAAGAACCTTTAGATTGTATTGGGTGGTGTAGTTATTCATCATTCATCTTTCAGATGGTTATCACTCGCTTAGCCTAAAGTATATTGTATGCGAAAGGTTACATCCAAAGTTATAGCACAAGAATTCACACGTACAATAATTGAGCTTCTGTACTTTCATGACTGAACCGATGTGGATATTGATAAGAAGAGGATAATACTTGCCTCACAAATAGATGAATGTTATTCCATAGATTGTCCTCTCAATAATGGTAATTGACACACATCTGACCTTCCAGTCAGAGTTCACTCCCCTCATGCACCACTGTCCAATAATCGTCCCTCCAACGTCCTTTCTCTATCTCGTCCACTTGTCTCTCCCTTCCAACTCTCATGCCACATGCGCCTCTCAAGTCAATAACCTAACCTTTGCCTCATTACTTATTCAGCATTCCTTTCTCTGCTATGTTAAGACTTGACACTTCTTACCCAATACCTTGGGTACGATACGCTATGAATCTGGACACCCGAAACATCAAGTCCTCTTGGCACGTCTTTTATTTGAATTAGTATTTTTCTTCAAGAGCTCTTGTGTTTTACGTTCTCCTATGTGCTTACCCCTCAGTCGCTTCCCCAAAATACTAGGATGGTACCTTCTACGACGCCACGGATGCGTTTCTCGACCGTTCACCCTCCCCTCCCTCACATCAAATCTAGGAACCGACTAACATGTATAGTAATTTACATTAAACATAGCTCACTTACAGTGAGCTACTTCTTCTCCAAGTAACCCTGAAACAGAAGTTTTCCCATTCACTAACCACATCCGTCGCTAAGTGTGCGTTTGGCTTTTGTTTTCATAAAAAAACTTGTCATTTGAGTGGGTTATTTGTGGTCGGCCGTGCATGTTCTGGCCACATCAGCGCAGAAGAACATTCCTACCCTGTCATATACTCATCAAACCGACCCTCTACGCAAACCTGGACAGTTTTTATGATCACAGCGTCGGCTAATAGTAGTAGATGGCTTTTTCGGCAGTAAAAATTCCAGTTTGTCTCTTCCCCGCATGTGCCTGCTCTTTCCCGCATATTCAACGGTTTCTGCGTTCGGTGTGGTTCTACGTAATGCTCTCATTAACGCACGACTGTTGCTAGAACACGTGCAGCTCTGTGCGAACCATATCTGCGAAGGCCTCATACTTTGAAAAGTGAAACATTTGGTAACTTCAATATATCTTTAAAATTCCACACTTAAAGCAGCATGGTTTTTGTAGGTCTAGGACTTTTATAACCTAAAAAGTCACCAATATATGCAAAATTAAATATGCTCTTATCACCTAAAATGTTACAAAATATGCACTATAATTTGAAAAATATGTCCTTATAATTGGACTCTTTTGAACATCAACACATTGCAACGTCCCTCTAGTGCACTTCTTAAAATAAACTTATACCACGGCTACAGATATATCTTAATCTCAGGGGATAAGTTACTTATTCGAGAATTCCAAATAAGAAAGCGTTTTATAGCCAAGAGGATATAGTTAAATGCGGATCTATATTCTGAAAACTGTTCACAATACAGAGAAAATATATAACGAAGCTTGTATATACATTGAAATATATATATATATATATATATATGCTGATTCCAAATTTACGTTGGTTATATTCTTCTTATAAATATATGTATAATTGAAAGGAAATCTTCTTCTTCTTTTCTTTCTGCTATTTTTGGAAGAGGCTTATTCTTCTAATTTATTGTCTTTCCTTTTAAAGCGTAATCTTATTTATTACATATATGCGCTCGTTTCCCGCGCTTCTTTGGCATTATACAAACGACACAAGCTATACTTATAGAAAGAGTAGGGTCGACTAAACTGACAGTAGCGCCAGCTCCTATGTAACGACCAAAAGGGGAATGGCCCAGGATCGCTAACAGCAAGCGCTGCCTATGGCCCAGTGCGTCTAATAAGAAGCGCAACCGTAAATGATTCGGGGCGTCTAATTGAACACAGCGCCACCGAGGGACGGACGAACACAAAAGCTGACGATGTTCTCCTCATCAGAGGTATTAAATCAAATTTTGATCACTAGGATCAAAAAGGAGAGATACATTTCTGAATTCATTTGCTCATTTATTAACTTTCCTAATTGTTTCATATACAAGCATATTCTTAATTATCTTAATTGGCTATTTACAACATTTTGTTTACTCCTTATATAATTTTTATACTCTTCCTTTATGTATTTTGCATTTACTATAATATATATAATGGCTCTTCTCCGCTCCTAGTTTCTACAATGAACTCTGCTCTTCTTTATATAGCGCGCTGCACAATGAATACTTTCTGTAAATTTTCAAGTAAAAATTAAAGGGATTTTGCTGCAGTCCAAAACAAAACACCCTCCAGTGAACATGGGAGTAAGTCACTTCAAAATGACTGCATATTTCTTGAAAAATCCAAAATAAGCCGAATATAACAGAAAATACATCAAAATCTGCTCTATCGCCCAGAAATGACCAAATATGCCAAAATGTGCCCTTAAATAGCACCTTAATTCAATTAGTTTCTTCACAATATGAACTTCAAAATATATTTAGGGAACACATCAACCTTACCAAAACAAAATATATGCCAAGCCATGAAAATCCTGGCCATAGATACTAGTATTGCGTAATTATTAATATTGCCATGTATACAGTGATGAGCATAATTAGCTGATGGTTTTAAAATAGCAGAAATTAAAGGAACATGCTTCTCTAGACGCAGTAATGACCAACCGGGGTGCCGCCAGTTGTTTTAGGGATAAACAAAAAAAGAATGGAAAAAATATTTAGCAAATAGGCCTGATATCAAACAATCGTGCTCTAAGAACCAATCGCGGTACTTGTCTACTAACGCCCGAACACCTCTCACTCGTTTATTTCCTTAATGTTAGCATTGATACTTACATATTCTGCATTGTGGAAGATTCTTTAAGGTGAAGTTATACTTTTTTCCATAAAATAGTGTCAACTTTTCATATTACAAGATTTGTCTTCCTTGGGTAACAGACAATATGGCGTGCAGTCGTGCTTGTGTTTTGTCGATTTGGAGTGGGCATGCAGTGTTTCAACCTTCTTAACCGAAAAAACCTACTATCATGTTTATTATGTCATCATAAACCATTGACGGATAGCCCCACGGACCATTTCCGGCAAGGTTAGGTTAGGTAAGCATAGTTTTAAAAAAATTCTCTTAAAAAAAGGCACGTTTGGAAACACTGCCGAGACCGCGTGACTTTGACGCTCGCGCCATCTGCACGTACATAATGGAAACAACGGCCTAATGTTACAGAAGATGCAAGTTCCTTACGTAACAACTGATTATTTATTGTTCTGCAGCATTCTATGGTGAAGTTTTTAGTTTCCGCGAAAGAAAATACCTCGAAGTACCTCGGCAATGATACAGAAAGTGATTTCAGTAAGTAGTTTCTCCTGTAAATTTGAAGAAATCCGTTCGGGCGATATCAGACAGTTACCCCAATCGCAAGTCTCACATTAAAAAAACAAAACTATTTTGAGTGATTTCAATTCTAGTAAACTTTATTCTATTCTGATGTTTGTTCCTTACATTATCTTTCGATATAGGACTCTGTTCGCAGTCGCACATTTATATCGGTCCTTTCACTTCTTTCAATTTCGTATATGTATATATTTGCATATGTGTACATTGTTCATCTATTAGTATTGTTTTTATTAATTTGCCATCTTTATATATTTTCATTTTATCTTACACTCTAATCTATTATTGTTTATCTTTCTAATTTACTTTGACGCCTATTTACACTATCCTTTATTTATAATACAGCGATTTTCTTTCTTGCACGTCTTGTGCTCCCATCTCTGTTTAACGTTCGTAACTATTTTCATGTATTAGGCCTATTGAGTACGTAACAACCAGATGGAAAAGTGGCGCTTAGAATAAAAATGTCCGGACTCAGATCCCTCTGGAGCCTATTTGAAGCAACGGGTTGCTGTGAAACGTAGAATAGAGTCTACGGATAGCATGGTAATGAAAATGCCGATGAAGGAAATAGTTCAGATGTTTACTGCCAGGCGGAAATGTGGCGCATAATTAACAACCAGAAATCAGACATTCAAAACTATATTTTTAGTTTATGTCAGTATAGAAGTGTTCGACATGCACGCCGTCAACGTGAATGACGCTTTGGAAGAAGATAGCGTGATCAATGTTTCAACAGCAGGAATGTCGTTCAGTGTGCATCTAATTTCACCTCCACATTTCCACCTGGTGGTGAAAATTTGAACTATTTTCTTTTTCGTCACCATTCGCTTCCTTATGGTCTCCATCACGTTTCACAGCATTCCGTTGCTTCAAATGGGCTCCAGAGGGCTCTGAGTAGGGAACTTCAATTAAAACAACCTGGTACTTTCTGTATAATAAATGTTTGAAATCAGGGAAATACTTTGTGATCATTCTGTGCAATTACGAATGATCCTCTTATGTGGGGTATGATTGAATAGCCGTATAGAGGTGCTTTATGGAAGCAGATCTTCAACCTCGTTCCATTCGAACGTTGTTTATCAGAGAATTTCGACTTCAAAGATGAACTCCTCTCTTCTCGGACGCCCACGCTGGATGATGGAGTATCCTGACACGTGTCCTTTCATTGTTAACTCGCTGAAAGACTGAAACTTGAGCCATCTCATTTTCTTGTCTCTAAGAAGAGGGTCGGAAGAAGACGAAACCTCCTTTCTTTTGAAGTATCGGAATCGAAATAAGTCCACGACTTACATGCTCGAGTTTTGGACTTGGTTGTTAGTTTTTTCCCGGAAATCCTATCCTTTTTTTCGTCGTACGTACTGCCTTCAGGGATGCGATGTATGATTTCGAATTTTTATGTGTAGCCACAGCAGAATACTGCCAAACTTTCGAAGAACATTCGTAACGAAGAGGGTTTTGAGCAGAAAAGGTTTATGTTGGACTGTGTCAAACTGCGACTTATTAACTTTGATTACAAGAAGGACAAGTTAGTGATACCAATGTTCTAGAAAAATATAGGAACACAAAATGGAAAGAAAAGATGGAGATAAGGAATGAAAAAGGAAAACGTAGCAAATCAATGGAAAGTAAAAATGAAACAAAGCAAAAAGTAAAGTAAATAATAAAGAAAGTGAAAATTAAAAAATAAAGATAATGAATCTAACTACAAAAGTAAAAATAGAGGAAAGTATGGAAGTAAAAGAAAGTTCAAAGAAATGAAAATAAACTGGAAAGTAGAGAAAAGTTATTAGATTTTGATTTTTTGATTTTGTTTTGCTTTATTTTACTTCACTTTTTTATGCCACTTTTGGCTAATTTGCGAAGTTGGAGATGAGTGATGACATGATGAAAATGATGATCGGACGCTCACAAACATCCACGCCCAGGCTGGGATTCGAACCCTGGACCCCTAGCGTCGTAACGCTATGTGCTAACCACTCCGCCACGGGGGCCGAAAAGTTATTAGAGATTGTGCAAAAGTCCTAGTTTGTGATCGTGTTCTGATCATCACTCAACAAAAAGTACTAGTTTAAGATCATGTGATAATCCGTCATCCAAAATAAGTAGCTGATTAGTAATAATTGTGATAGGTATCTCTACCAATGTTGCCCCAAGTAGAGACATCACGTGTTCTGGTAATGCACAAGACAGCATCCCATCTCACTTTCCTCTAACGTCAACGCCCAGGCTTCAACAAGGAATCCAATTAACTGTCATCTTCTGGTTATGGAGCAACCTGAATTTCCCTCCCTTGGTCTTACAAATTTTCAGTAGATGATAGATGAGTAAATGTAGTGCAAAATCCAATTTTATGGTTGTAATGAATATGACTTGTAAATATTCAGTGACTTGAACAGGAATAGGATTTGGGCCAGAAAATATGACAACTGGAGTTCTTTATGCAGACTTGTGAGGCTCTTGCGTCTGTACCGATGACCATATGTGTGTGTGATTGTCTCTTCATCTATTTCATCGTATCATCATTCATCCTCATCTTTGCAAATAGTCAAAACTGGCAGAGACGCAAGCAAATTAAGACAATTCAGTCAGTCAGTCAGCCAGAAAATATGACAAAATATAGCACTGGCTGTAAAAAGCTTAAGTTCTTTGTTTTAAGTGCAGTTTATGCACAGATAGGCTAATCGGGACTAGACCTACAGTTTAAGTTGGGATCCGAACCACTATGTACCTCCACCGCGCATCGAACCTGGGATTCTTTGATCACAAGGCAACGACGTTATCAGTATGTTATGCGAAGGCCCTATGGTTGTAAAAGATAGCGTCATTACGGGATTTGTGCAAACAACGCTGAAACAATTGAAAATTGGAATTATCACGGATCTAAAACTTTAATGCGGATAATTGCAAGCTAACACCTACCAAAGCGCCAACATGTTGAAACGGAGGGCGTTACCATTAAAAAATGCTCACGGGAACGACGCCTGTCGTGACATTTCTCAGGGAACGACCGCCTCAGGATCTCCACTCCCCTTTCTCACGGGGGGGGGGAGGGGGTGGTTAATCAGTCGGCAGTCCTCCGGCGCTGCAGTCGCGTCGTTAACATTTCATTCAACCTTTCGAAGGAGGGTTTCTTCCTCGCCGCGGAGGCAGACGTCAAAACAGAACTTTTGTCTGTCTCGTTCTGGTGGAGCTTTTCTCCACCGTTTTCTGCTGAGGATCATGGGAAGACTGAGGCGTCACTTCCTGTCTGCACCGGCGGTTTTGATGAAATAGTTATTGTCCGCATTGAATTACGACACCGCATATTCTATTTACATGTAGAAATAAACATGTTGTTCAAGGCTCGCCTTGACATTTTACCGCATTAAGGCAGCTGCTTTCAAATTTTTCTCTCCTTTCAAAATCTGACAAATTACATCACCTTAGAACATTGATATGAATTTTCGTCCAGTTTCCTTTTGCTGTTGCCTAGATATTCTCAATAGTATTGTGGCTACATAAGTATATTAACCTTTAGACCGCCGAGCGGTTTTCGTAAATAACCTCGCTCAACGCCGCCGCTTTGCGCGCGATTTTTAAATTTTTACTTATTTCAGGAAAAAAAATGTTATATCTCTGAGACTATTTGAGCAATCTATTTCGGGTAACTTTTGTTTTGCAGATAGAACATCAGGCCATGCAACCGTGCAGGAATTAAAACGCCAAAGCCAATAACAGGGGTTGGGTGGGCCGCGGCCCCCAACTTTTAATGAAAAAAATCATAAAAATGCGGAGTTTTTGCAGATATTCTATAGTGTAATGCACCCAGGAACATTAAAATGACTTTCATTCGGTTGAAAAAGGACAATTCTTTGAAAATAAGGCTAACTTTGCCTCACCTTTCAAAAATAGCGGGGGAAGAGGGGGCAAACTTCCCATTTTTATAATTTTTTCATTGAAAGTTGGGGGCCGCGGCCCACCCAACCCCTCTTATTGGCTTTGGCGTTTTTATTCTTGCACGGTTTTATGCCCTGATGTTCTAGCTGCAAAACAAAAGTTACTTGAAGTAGATTGGTCAAATAGTCTACGAGTTATAACATTTTTTGTCAAATAAGTGTACACATTTAAAATTCGCGCCAGCTTCCATACGTAACTTTGGATTCGGGGGGGGGGGAAGGGGGGTCCTGGGTAGATGGGTTTTCTTCCACATGACAAATCTAAGTTTTATCTCAACATCTGTCAGCGTTTACAACCTCACATACAAGTATAAAAGTCCTAAAAGCACAGCAACTTTTTCAAAACGTATTTCAAAACATATTTCCAACTTCCAACAACAACTTTACCGGTCTGTTTATAGTTGCCTGTGATATAATTTAAGAAAACAAGCATTTAAAAATTTTAACGCTTTAAGAATATCAAAACTTAAATACTCAGGTTTGTTACAAAGAGCACTTTCATTACAGCATTCAACATTTAGGAATGAAGCAAGGTAATTCTCAATTAGTGGAATTAATTTTATTGAATGATTTCTACATTTCTACATCTCTTCCGCAAGGATTTTTATCACTAGACACATCGATTAAATTTCGTTTAATAAACACGCGTGCATTGGCGAGGCATGTTGAATATATTTTTCTTACAATAGCATTAATCACAGTTGAACATAGTTGCTTCATTGCCTCCCAGATGGCGTAGTGGTAACGTCCTAGCCTTTTGTAATCAAGGGGTCCTGGAGACATATAGTGGTCGTGAGCCCATTTTAAGCTGTAGGTCCAGTCCCGATGAGCTTATCGGTGTATTAAGTGGATTTAAAAAAAAGAAAACTTGCCTATCGGTGTAATTCTGCCACCAGTGAGTCAAGGCTCTTGTGAAAAAAAAATTTTGGTTGCTGTCTCAACCACGAGAGTGTGTCGCCTGCTGAACTCATCAGATGTGAAGAGCTATTATCCTTCAAGCGAATATGAAGCCCTCCTGATGGTTATGCAACCAAATTAGCTTTGTGGTATAGCGGGTTGCTTGTATTTTAGGTGTGATACAGCTGCCTTATTCCGTCTTCTCCATTCTTCCGTATGAGTCAGTACAACAACTGCGGAAGCAAAGTTTCCGCTCTTAATTTTTCTATCGTTCCTAACTTCTCAGTTGTCTATTCTCTACTTATAAGTTCGATACGTTCTCTCTCTCTTATCCCGGTGTTATTTCACGCATATTCATATTAGCAGGCATTCAGTTCGTGTTTATTCCCAGCAATATATGTTTATTTCCCGCTCTTCCGGTTGGGAGATGTTCCTTTCACGGTCTCTGCAGTTAGCAGCTGTTTCCTTTGTGTTAATAGTTTTACATTTCAACAACTTATTCTGATGCTCCCTTCATTTGTATTCCTACCAATAAAAGTTTAAGAGTGGTTTTTTCATCTCGCTGGGCTATATCAAACTTGCCGTTACCACTTCAGCCCTTGTAATTTAACAAAACATACATACAGGACACTACAATTGATACTATTGTATTTCAATCACTACCCACCTTCTTCTTCTTGTCATAAATCGAGGAATCGGCCATGGACTTAATTGTTCATAATATATATCAATAATTACTTTTTGTGATGGTAACATTTTGTTCAATTTTTAAGTGTTAAAGAGAACAATGGAATATTTAAAAGTAAAATGATTCACGTTGTACATCTAATTTATATTAATGTCCTACCTATTGTTCAAGATCAACCCTCATTTGCTAATATACAGTTAGTGTGTTTTGTATAGCTTCATTTAGCTTGCCCCGTTTTCAATATTTGTAAGAGAGAAAAGTGCACTCTCCTCGGGAATCTCTGGAGCAAGTAATCGACCGATTGATTAACTGATTTGGTTTATTTTACATCACTTTTCTGCCACTTTCGCCTAATCACGAAGATGAGGATGAGTGATGACATGATGAAATTGATGAAGGGACATATAAAGATTATCCATGTTTAGGTCGCAATTCGAACATGGGACTCCTGGTGCCGTAGCGCGGTGCACTAACCACTGCACCACGGAAGTAGCACTCAAGAGAGCTCGACCAATGAACGCGTGAGAGGAGAAGAAAGTGCACGGAGAGGGAAACGCAGCTGCAGCTAGCAGCCGTTTACAGCAGCGCGCACGGCTTTGCTCCGCCCACTCGCTTTCTCCCCTTCTCTACCGCTATGCGCGACATTGCTCCACAGATTCCGGATACAGGACGTGGGTTGCATTTGAGTTGAACTTATTTCAAAGCTACTGTTATGGGAACACAAATTGAAATTTAATTTAGTGAATGTACAATAGGGGACGGTATCTGCAAGGTTATTAAATATTAATAAGTATTACGTGGCTTCTTTCTTGTTTTTCGTTTTTCTTGATCGATACAGACTGTCTTTTTTTTATTAATGAAGGTTCTCATTGCATGTTTCCTTATATTCGCAGGGTAAGAAGATCCCAGGAGCTATCGTGCAGTTACAAATGGATCAAGTACCTTGCATCGAAGAGTACTGTGGGGCTGCGTGTGGAGGAACAGTCCGGCAGAGGACACTAGTTGTTCGTGGAGGACTCTAAGTGCATGTAGTTGCTGTAGCTGGGGGACCAATTTCAGATGTGGATTTGTTTTGTTGTTGTTGTGGACTGAATAGAGTTAGATTCTGGGTGGAAGTTCTGCTCAGGATGTCACGGTGACAAGAATTGGACCAGCGATGCCTTGAAGAACAGTGCTAATATCTACCAACGTTGCCAAGTCGTTTCACAGCGTCCGTCAGTTCGTCCGTGCATCGGCGACGCTTGGCGACTTCGCGACCAGCCTCGGAGACCCCTTCTTTTTCCTCCCCGAGAGAACTCTTTTTACTGAGGGGGGAGAGGTAAAGACGCCATGACGTCACACGAGGCGGCGCGGGAGCAGCTGGCGTGCGAGACGCCGTCGCCCACCGATTCGCCGTCGCTCGCCCAACGCCCTCTGCTCAGCCGGCGGTCTGGCCCTCGGAAGGGCGCGCGCGTGGAGTTCGCTCGCTCCGAGAAGATGGAGCTCGAGTGTGGGGGGGCCGGGAGCGACCACGGGGGAGGAGATGGAAGCGCCGGGATGGACGAAGGGGAGGATGGAGGGAAGGACCCGGAATGGTAAGTCCATTTCACCCCCCCTCTTTATGTGTATCGCAATTGTTTTCTTTCCAGGCTCAACGAAACATCAACATATATTTTTTGTTTCTGCGTACCATGCTCAAACTTAGACTGCACTTCATGAATGTCGTGTTTATGGATTTGAATTCGGGTTTAAATCCCGCGCCTTGACTTCCTAAGTAAGGTTGTTCCTTTGTTTTCCTCAAGTCACCCCAGGCGAAAGAGAAGTACTCTCAGGACCTCTCCGATGACGAAGTGGTAACATCGACGCCTTGTAATCAAAGGGTCCCTGTTTCGATACCCGTTGGAAACCTATAGTGATTCGGATCTCTTTTAAAACTGTAGGCCCAGTCCCAACTAGCCTTGTGTGTATAAAGTGGATTTAAAACAACAACTCATATACTCCAAATGTAAAATTGTCGGCCTTGTAATCAAGGATTCCCGGGTTCGATGCCCGGTAGAGGCACGTTGTATTTCGAATCTCACTCTAAACCATACGTCCAGTCCCGGTTAACCTACCGGTGCATGAATTGGACTTAAACTTGGAAATACCGGCCAATTTCTATTTGCTTCCAGCTTCGGTTAACATCGCGATACAATTAAGCGACCAAAACATCTACTTCTGAAGCCACATAAATGTCAACATCTGTTCCACATCCCTTGACTGCAATCTTTTACAGTAACAAGGATCTGGCGCCTGGAATCACAGCAAGTGGAATCTTTGTGGGGCTTGTGCTGTGTTTATCCATGTTTGTGACTGTCCTTTCATCAATGCCATCTTATCACCGCTCATCATCATCTTCAACATCAGCCAAAGATGATGGAAACGGAGTAACATAAAGCTTATCAACCATTTAGTCAAGTAACATATTGTCATCCTTCTTGACTTGGGGGCCTGCCCCTGTGGCGGAGTGGTTAGCACATCGCGGTACGACGCCAGCGTCCCAGGTTCGAATCCAGGCCAGGACATTCATCAATTTCATCACATCATCACTCATCCTCATCTTTACAAATTAGCCAAAAGTTGCACATAAAGCGAAGCAAAAAAAAACAACAATATTGTTACGGAATGATCAAGTCTAATAAATGTAATACAATGTCGTTATTAAACTACTATTGTTATCACTTTATGAATAAACAAATCAGCCTTGTAAAGTGATCGGGAGAGGAACAAGTGAAGGTTGATTTGTATAGCAGCTCTGTGCGATTTTCAATATTTTATTTAAAAAAACTCTATACTACCTGAGTGCTAGGATTTTAAGGTGCAAAATTATGGTCGTGAAAGGGGAAAAAAGGTTCTGAAAAGAGGTGTGCTGATACAATGCCTATATTCAATGCTCCCCTTCTCTGCGCCTTCTGTATATAATTCGCGCGGACCGCGTAGAGAACTGTGGTTGCGCGCGGACCGCGTAGAGAGCTGTGGTTCTTCCGAATAGGTTTTGATGAAGTTTGTTTTTTCTCTCGCGGGTTTTGCTACATTATCTTGGGAACTTTTGGAGCTGCAATGATTATATTATACAATTTTATACCTTTCGTTCTCCTCTACAAAATGAGACTATAGGATTTTATGTAGCTGTTCAAGGAGAGTGAAAATCATTTATTTTTCTGTCCAATTTTTTTAACAAAACATGAAAGAAAAGGAAAGGAAAATGTGCTGAAGCATCAAAGAGGGCGTAAAAATTGGATGAATGTGCTCATGTTACGAAAAGGTGCAACAAAGTGTGTTCATTTTACTTGATTTCATGTTCTAAAGTACATATCTCACACAATCGGTATTTTTGGATAGGTGTGGAACCTTAAAATCCTTTCCCTAGTGATAACCGAATGTCATAGTAAACTAATTTACATTGGAGACAGAGACAGAGAGAGTGGCGTCTGAAATGAAACGAAATTCCTGATATTATTTTCATTAATTTAATGATTGTTTCTATATTTTTTGAGGATACGTTTGAGGTACCCACCCCTCCTCCCGTGTGCACGCCAATGATCATGTAGCCTTGTGTAAGAGTTGGATAAACTTCCTTCGTGAAAAGTTCGATGACCTTCCGTTCAAGGGTGCCCGCAGGATCTTTCTGGGGGGGGGGGAGTCACAAACTTTCAATATTATTATTGCTATTGCTAATATTGTTGTTTAAATGATGAAGTGAGCTACATTCCCAAAAGATTCCTCATACCTAAGGGTATGATATGATATGGAAATTACAAATGTATGTAATTTAAAAAGACGTAAGTAGTAGTAGAAGTAATATAATAACAATAATAATTAAAACAAAATAAAGGTAAAGGTAAAAAGGTAAAGTGCTCCCCTGTGCATAGCACCACGCCATGAAGGCGTATAGGGGGTGTGGGGGTAACGCCCCACACTTTCTTGATCCCGGTCGTGAGAGGGGGTGATGTGATCAGCATCACGCCCCTGACCGCCTTTACCCCCCAGGGTTTTCCCCAGCGTACCCATGTTGTTCGACGCTGGGTGGGCGCCGAGGCCGCTTCCATCGTTAGA